>NC_091324.1:20900603-21075603 GCF_038502225.1 Cherax quadricarinatus | reverse complement strand
CAGTTCTTTAAATCAAGACACACACACCCTCTTTAAGAGTGTCCCTCTACAGACTCCGATATCAACAAACTTGTCGTCGGGACTCTTCTTGTAGACAGACTAGAGACAAGAATGATAAAAACTTACTTACCTTCAAGATGACGTTTTTGTCATTGCCAATCTGGAATATAGAGAGGAGATTCAGAAAATTACGAAGTTTATGATGCAATAGTTCCCTACTGCTATAAAATCTGTCATTTATACAGAAATAAAGACAAATAGGAATTCATATAGAATTTACGAGTAGAAAGTGAGAGTAAATATTCACAACACTCTGACACACACTTAGATGCAGTGTTATACAAAATACAAATTATATATAATATATATATATATATGAGAGAGAGAGATAATTTTCCTGTTTATTCTTGCTTATACAATGACACTAACATGATATATACAGCGGTAAGAAAACTTTGTAAATTATTTCCAAGTTCGATCAGAGTATGTGACCTGGCTCAAGCACCCTGTGGTGATAGGTCACTTTGACCTGGTTTTTCTTAAATGTAAACTTTCAAGTGTTTCTTGTTCTGTGGGGAGGATGACCCGACCTGAGACCACCTGACGAAAAGTAACACCAACCAGGAGCAAGCATTACTCCAAACCTGTCACCCACTGCCATGGTAAATCAAAGGTAAACAGAGATCGAACCAAAACCATTCCCAGCGATGAATGACCCACACTGGCTTTGGGATCCATACACGACAGATAATACAAACCTCTCGTCTGAGGCAAGCAAAGAGCCTCGCAGCAGTTGCGACGTGCACCGCACTACACCAGAAGAGCTTCAAGAAATCAAAGATTCCCTAGCGTTACTTTCACTGTATATGTACGAGCAATACTTAAGTACGCAAAGCATCGCCCAGCCGAACGCAAAGAGAAACTCGAGAAAGTTTAAAGGTATGCTGCCAGACTGATGGCAGATACACACACACACACACACACACACACACACACACACACACACACACACACACACACACACACAATGTTGAAAAGAAATCATTATTAACACTTTCGCTCTGTGTAGGTCTTCATCAAAATATTACTTTTCAAGTGCGGTTAGGCCAGGTACGCTATATATATTATTATAAATCAAATCACAATACCATGACTGGAACAACTCGACAAAACTCTGCATCTTAGAAACCTTTGCTGGGACGTTATGGTCCGTCCTGGACCCCTCCAGTTGTGACCTGGCAATGGTCCAGGATGGACCGAAACGTCATAAGGTTCCTCTCCTAAGTGCGCTTTTTTGTTGATATGAAAGATGGATGAAATTAAAACTGAAAATATGGAGCAATGTTTTGCAGTAGATATATATGGGGGAGGGGAATTTATGACAAAAAATGTCAGGGTTACTTTGTCCTCAGGAGGGGGTGAGGGAGGGGGTGAGGGAGAGGTGTGAGGGAGGGTGGAGGAATGAAGCAGTAGGGAAAGTAATAGGATAAGGGAGGGAGGGGAAAGCGAGGGGGAAAGGAGGGAGGAGGAATGAAGGACATGAAAAAAGGGGGTTGAGGGGGAAAGGGGGACAGGAGGGGGGTGAAAAGCGGACATCCTGCAGTGAGAACGTAGCTGTGGTGGAGCTGAAAGAGTAAATGGGGGAAGAGGTGTTGGTAGACGGGAAGGAAAAGAGATGGAGAAGGGAACTTGTGAATAAGTAGGAAAAAGAGGGAGAAGTCAGGAAAAAGTGAGGGGGCGAGGCGTAGGAAAAGGGGATGAGAGGAAGTGAACGGAAGGGGTAAGAAGTAAGGAATAAGGAGTAAGGAAGAGGCAAGGAGTAAGGAGGGGATAAAGAGTAAGAGGGAGGGGTAAAGAGTAAGGAAAAGGGGTGAAAAGGGAAAGGGTGTAAGGGTAAGGAATAAGAGGGAGGGGTAAGGAATAAGGGGGGTAAAAAGTAAAGGGGGAGGGGTAATGGGGAAGGGTATGGAGTACGGGGGTTCCGGAAAAGCGTCATCACTAGCACTAACAAACAGGTACAATAATTAAGTCAACTGTGTGGGAGTGGGGGAGGGGGAGAGGGGGAGGGGCAGGGGGGAGAAGGGAAGTTTCACCTAGTTGTGTGTGCAATGGCTCAATCACAGCTCCTGACCCCGCATCTTAACGCCTACCCGATCGGTTTCACTTATTCCTACAGTTTTCTTTTTAACATCCTCTACTACACGCACTTCCTCCCATCACTACCGCCATCAAGTAGTCTAACTGTCGAACTATATTGTCTTTCGCTCCAAGAGATTCATGATCTATTTCCTGTGTGCGCTTCCTTTAGGGAAATATACTTTATGAGGCCTGGTCACAGACTAGGCCGCGGGGGGCATTGACCCCCGAAATCCTCTCCAAGTATTCAGTCTTCCTGGTTTTTCCTGCTCTTGTAATCTCGTGAAGTGTCATTACTGTTGAAAATGGTATAAAATACCAACCAGTTGATGACTGAGACATGTGCAACAGTTGAGGATCTTTATTAATGAAACGTTTCTCCTATACAGTAGGCTTCTTCAGTCCAATGCAAAGGGAGCAGTAGTAATGAAATAATGATGTAATTAGTCCATCATCCTTGGAGAAGTATTTGAGGTGGTCAGTCCCTCAGCCTGGAGAAGTGTTCAGCTCCATGGTCTGGAATGATATCGTTCCAGACCATGGAGCTGAACTCTTCTCCAGGCTGAAGGACTGACCACCTCAAATACTTCTCCAAGGATGATGGACTGATTACATCATTATTTCATTACTACTTCTCCCTTTGTATTTGACTGAAGAAGCCTACTGTGTAGGCGATTATTATTATTATTATAATCAAGGGGGAAGCGCTAAACCCGGAGGATTATACATTAAGGCATTCAGGCTTAATTCGGGGAACTGGAGCACAGATCCAATTCCCTAAATCAAGAGCCCCTCACCAACATCAAGGAACCTTCCTTGAGGGGACTGTGTAGGCGAAACGTTTCATTAATAAAGATACCCAAATGTTGTACGTGTCTTAATCTCTAACCTATTACTGCTTCCACTTCCCCGTTGCACGTTTCTGGCCCCCCGTCGTGAGTCCCAGTCCTCCCATTCAATTTCTTTGTGATTAAAGTCATGCATGATTAGTAAGGTGCCTTTGTTCTGTTTGCTGTGTGGACTGCTTCCTCCAGGATCTTCCAGCAGCTGCGCTGTTTCTCACACTCTTGTCTTGGTCGTTCCGTTACGTGGTAGTGTGGAAACAACCGATATTAATACCTTGATTACTCCTGTTTCCAGTGCTCCTACAGCCTAGTCTCTCAAGTCCCCAATGCAAAAGTATTTGTTGCTACAAAATGCCGTACATCTTGAATCAGCAGTCTACCTTTCCTCCCTTCTCTTGTATATCCCTCAGGGAAAATCTTGTTAGTTATTCCTGGGAGTTTTGTTTCTATGGCTACTATACCTGCTTCCTTTACTTGAATATCACTACCGTTTGTAATGTCATCAGCACATGCACATCAGACAGTTGACCTTCCATTTCTCTGTGGAGTATCGGATCCCTCCATTCTGGGAATGGGGAGGTCAGAGCTCAGGTGTAGGAGGTTTGGAGGGAAAAGGGGGGAAAAAAAAGTCGGGATGGGTAGAGGGAAATTGGAGTGGTGCTAATTTAGGGTGGATATTCATCTCTGTCCTCTCTGCTTCCTGCTGTTTTCAATCCTTTGTGGTTGATGAACCGCTCTGGGGTCATTTCTCTGTTTATCCGCTTCTGCTTTCATTCGAACTACTTATAATTTTACTCTGCCTGAGTTTGCACTCTTTGCCTGCCTTTAGTTTTGACATGTTGTCTTTTCCCAGAAATACCCTCCAGCCCTTTTCTCACTCCTACAGAGATTAACCCTCCCCCATAGCATGTAGGAGGGTCGCAGCGGCGGGTGCTGCTAAACGCACAAAACTGAAATAATTGGTATTCAGAATCCAACACAGATTGATCATTATAAAAATACAGCACTTTGAAAATAGCAGGTAAATCAGATCAAATTCAAGGAGATATTAGCTCTTCTCATCTTGTTCAGGAGCTCTTCAGCATCTCAGCACACTCGAAGAGACGATCTGAAACTACATAGTGATAGGCTTGGTCAAAAGGGACAGGGGAGGGAGGGGACGAACATTTCTTAGAGGTAAAGAAAGAGAAAGAATGACTTTCAGATGTAATCAACCTATTGGTTTTTGCACACACTGGTAATTATCTAGGTCTAGCGGGAGTGATTGCGTAGTATGACGTGTTCTCCACACGAACACGAGTGCTAACACAGAAATGGATACACAAGCGTCATGTTGGGTAATGTTTGCGAGGAACAAATTAACTTCAATTTTTTTTTTTTTTTTTTACATTTCCCCCCTCCATCACTAAGTGTTGAAACGTTAGAATACTTGTCAGTATCTGCCCCCTTAAAGCCCATAAATCTTTACTTGTAATTCTTGACTCCCTATGAAAGGTAGTTAGAAATTCATCAACTTATTGTACCTCGACATCCTGTGAAGTGAAAAGGAGGATAAGAGGGCAATAATAAATATATATGTCCTTTCTAAAAGTTTCTCTTATAAAAGTTTAAATATTTTTTTTCATTTATATTGATGTAAAAATTAATTTTGTACCAGAAGAACCTTAGAAAACTTGCCTAACCGTATTCTAACAAGCGCAATTTAATTTACCTTAATTCAATTAAATATATTTTAGGTAAGTTTACAATAATTTAATAAACAATGAAATAAATATATATTTTTTTCGTTTAGGTTTAGAGTGATTTTTGCGAAATTATTGCATATAGAAATTTTCTCTTGGCTTATTCGGCAAGAAAAGCGTTGCTATTTAAGCCAAAATCGCAAATTTTACCTATTCGGCACAATATATATATATATTATATATAATATACACAAACATGATACTGGCACTGTCATTGTCATGACACTTTTTTGTTTTTTTAAACTAAACATCTTGAACATGTATTTATTATTCTTCCTCGTAGCGGCTCCCAAAATGTTAGTACGGCTCAGGTCAGGTCCTTCAAGATTATCAACATAAACATTGTACACCATAACACGTAGTGCTCTCCAGAAATATAAATATTTACTAAGTCCGTGGGGGTCAGTGTCTGGGGGGGGGAGGGACAGAAGCAGTCAAATTTCATCCGCGGAAGGTGATAGTTAAAGTTCCTTGGAATAAGAGCCCTTTAGTTTTAAGGCGCCTGCCCCCCATCCCCCTTAATATGTTCCTTAGAACACAGAGTGGACCTGACCTGGATTACCTGGAGGTTATTCCGGGGATCAACGCCCCCGCGGCCCGGTCCATGACCAGGCCTCCCGATGGATCAGGGCCTGATCAACTAGGCTGTTACTGCTGGCCGCACGCAGTCCGACGTACGAGCCACAGCCCGGCTGATCCGGCACTGACTTTAGGTATCTGTCCAGCTCTCTCTTGAAGGCAGCCAGGGGTTTATTGGCAATTCCCCTAATGCTTGATGGGAGGCTGTTGAACAGTTTTGGGCCCCGGACACTTATAGTGTTTTCTCTTAGTGTACCAATGGCGCCCCTACTTTTTATTGGCGGCATTTTGCATCGCCTGCCCAGTCTTTTACTTTCGTAGGGAGTGATTTCTGTGTGCAGATTTGGGACCATTCCTTCCAAGATTTTCCAAGTGTAGATTATGATATATCTCTCCCTCCTGCGTTCCAACGAGTACAAGTCAAGTGCTTCCAAGCGTTCCCAGTAGTTAAGGTGCTTGACAGAACTTATACGTGCAGTAAAGGATCTCTGTACACTCTCTAGATCTGCGGTTTCACCTGCTTTGAATGGAGATGTTAATGTACAGCAGTATTCCAGCCTAGAGAGAACAAGTGATTTGAAAAGGATCATCATGGGCTTGGCATCTCTCGTTTTGAAAGTTCTCATTATCCATCCTATCATTTTCTTTGCACGTGCGATCGTGGCACTGTTGTAATCCTTGAAAGTGAGATCCTCAGACATTACTACTCCCAGGTCTCTTACATTATTTTTCCGCTCTATTGTATGGCCGGAGTCAGTAGTATACTCTGTTCTAGTTATTATCTCCTCCAGTTTTCCATAACGGAGTAGTTGGAATTTGTCCTCATTGAACATCATATTGTTTACCGTTGCCCACTGGAAAACTTTGTTTATATCTTCTTGGAGGTTAACCGCGTCCTCAGCAGATAACAGCCTCATGCAGATCCTAGTATCATCCGCAAAGGATGATACGGTGCTGTGGTGTAGTAACTTTTCTCTGGTATCTTACGATCGCAAGAATGTTTACAAGGAACTATGTTCACGACCTTAAGGTTTCATTTCCATTCACACGAGTAAATTAACAAGTTATCATCCGGAGATATTCTGATCACCGGTGAATATAATCAGATACTTGGGACGTAATATACAGATAAGTCCCCCACGAGCACCTTCTTAAGTATAATCTAAGGGAATACAGCTCTGTTACAACAGAGGAGTTCCAAGCAATGCAACTTAGGCTGTAGACCAGCTGCTACTGCCAGTAATGGGGGGAAGGATGACCTGACATAAGGTAGGTCACGTGATAGATGCTTAGAGGTAGCTGGGGTTAACCAGAGACTGGTCGTTACACTAGTGCTTGACAACTCGCACTCTGACACATAACCTAATACTACATTCAATAATTTTACTATGTACATTTTAACATGATTCCATTAAGTAATTTATGTTGGCCACAGATAATATTATACAGTCGGACTTCCTCACTTTAGCTATTAACAAGGAAGTTCGCAATATATTAAGTGATATCGGCTCAAAGTAATGTGGAAGGTGACCAGGTAACAAATTATATATATATTACATATATATATATATATATATATATATATATATATATATATATATATATAATGTCGTGCCGAATATGTAAAACTGGTCAATTAGCAAGAACTTATTTAAAATTAAGTCCTTTCTAAAATTTTCTCTTATACGTTTAAAGATATATTTTTTTCATTAATGTTAATGTAAAAAATTTTAATTTTGCACCAAAAGAATCTTAGAAAACTTACCTAACCTTATTATAACAACAATAATTTATTTTAGCCTAACCCAACTAAACATATTTTAGATTTGTTTACAGAAATTTAACACAAACACAGTGAAATATATTTTTTTCGTTAGTTTCAGAATGATTTTGGCGAAATTATTGCATACACAGATTTTCACTTGTCCTATATGGCAAGATGAGCGTTGCTATTTAAGCCAAGATGGCAAGTTCTGTCTATTCGGCACGACATATATATATATATATATATATATATATATATATATATATATATATATATATATATATATATGCAATAAGATCACAGTAAACAGGTGATTTCAGAATATGCAAAACAACCACTCTGAAAGAATAGAGAAATTCCAAGCGCTTTCGTGACTACTCACATTATCAAGGAACTATGAAAGTAAAGCATCCAAGGAAGCTATATAAGGGGTCTGGCCGGCACCTCTATCAGATCCCACAACGGTTTAAACACCTGACGGGCGCCGACCCAACTTGGATAGGTCCTTGGCACAACTCACCCCACAAACTATTCTACCCAAGAAAAAAGAAATTTTAACTTTTAAATAATCGTTAAAATTTCTTTTTTCTTGGGTAGAATAGTTTGTGGGGTGAGTTGTGCCAAGGACCTATCCAAGTTGGGTCGGCGCCCGTCAGGTGTTTAAACCGTTGTGGGATCTGATAGAGGTGCCGGCCAGACCCTTTATATAGCTTCCTTGGATGCTTTACTTTCATAGTTCCTTGATAATGTGAGTAGTCACGAAAGCGCTTGGAATTTCTCTATTCTTTCAGAGTGGTTGTTTTGCATATTCTGAAATCACCTGTTTACTGTGATCTTATTGCATATATATATATATATATATATATATATATATATATATATATGCAATAAGATCACAGTAAACAGGTGATTTCAGAATATGCAAAACAACCACTCTGAAAGAATAGAGAAATTCCAAGCGCTTTCGTGACTACTCACATTATCAAGGAACTATGAAAGTAAAGCATCCAAGGAAGCTATATAAGGGGTCTGGCCGGCACCTCTATCAGATCCCACAACGGTTTAAACACCTGACGGGCGCCGACCCAACTTGGATAGGTCCTTGGCACAACTCACCCCACAAACTATTCTACCCAAGAAAAAAGAAATTTTAACGATTATTTAAAAGTTAAAATTTCTTTTTTCTTGGGTAGAATAGTTTGTGGGGTGAGTTGTGCCAAGGACCTATCCAAGTTGGGTCGGCGCGCGTCAGGTGTTTAAACCGTTGTGGGATCTGATAGTGAGGTGCCGGCCAGACCCCTTATATAGCTTCCTTGGATGCTTTACTTTCATAGTTCCTTGATAATGTGAGTAGTCACGAAAGCGCTTGGAATTTCTCTATTCTTTCAGAGTGGTTGTTTTGCATATATATATATATATATATATATATATATATATAAATATATATACAATGGAGTGTCAGGCCTTGAACCTGTTACTTCAGCAAACAATTCTTTTACCGGCAGGTGTTGGTGTCATCCACAAGAGAGAGACTAAGTTTTTATAAAACACTATCCCACCCCATCAGGAGGCAGTGAACTCTAGCTCTTGTTTCTTCCAAGTCACTTGTCAAGGTGCAGAAAATTCCCAGGAAAAAAAAAAACGAATATAACAATTCAACGAAGTTGTAAATCTGAAAGCCATGTTCAAGCGGTCACCAGATTACAACAGCTACATTTGTCTGTACTTTGTAGTAGGGTGGGGCGGGAAAACATGTGGGCGGGAAGGGGTGGGGTTGGGTTGGGTTGGGTGGACGTTAGATGGAGATGGGTGGAATGGCGATGAAAAAAAAAAACAACTTTCGAGTTGTGGTTGAGAAACTCATCATGTAGCGATATTTTATATACTGTTCCTTCGTCAATACTCAGGCGAGGGAGCTCGGGAGAGGATGGGAGGGGAGGGGGGGGGGTCGTGTAGCAGTAAGCCTAGAACAGAGTAGATTTTGCCACTGAAGTGGCTAGTTTACCGCACACCCCATATTCATCTTGTGGAGGGTAACGCAAGAGTATATGGATACACAAAAGGCCTAGGAACTAGGCCCCAAAAGGGGTTTACAGGAGTACATCCGGATTATATCTGCAGTTCACTCATCTGTTACAAGTAAATTAGGCCTAGGTCAGCAGAGCTGTCCTGGGCAGTAGGCTGATGCGTGCAGAATAACACAGCGCTGAGTGTAAATAACCTTAACGTAACAATTAGAAACTCTCTCTCCTTGTGTTTATATTTGAAGATAAACATTTCTGTTGACTCAAGCACTGACTCAGACACTCGCTCCCCCGAGGCACTACCTGGACCTCGCTGGCACACCCCACTCTCCTGTGGACCTCCCTGGCACACCCCACTCTCCTATGGACCTCCCTGGCACACTCCACTCTCATGTAGACTTACCTGGCACACCCCACTCTCCCGTAGGCCTAGCTGGCACACTCCACTCTCCTACCTCCCAGGACCCCCACTTCCTGGCAGGCACCCCACTCTCCTACCTCCCAGGACCCCCACTCGTGGACTCCCAGGCACACCCCACTCTCCTGTGGACCTCCCAGGCACACCCCACTCTCCTGTGGACCTCCCAGGCACACCCCATTCTCATGTGGACCTAACTGGCACACCCCACTCTCCTATGGACCTCGCTGGCACACCCCATCCTCCTGTGGACCTCGCTGGCACACCCCACTCTCCTGTGGACCTCGCTGGCACACCCCACTCTCCTGTGAACCTCCCTGGCACACCCAATCTCCTATGGACCTCCCTGGCACACCCCACTCTCCTGTGGACCTCGCTGGCACACCCCACTCTCCTATTGACCTCGTTGGCACACCCCCCATTCACCAGTGGCACCGCCCGGCTCTTGTTGGCACTAGACACCCAAGTGTGACGTGACAACACAATTAACAGCCGGCAAATTACCATTGTTTCCACGCGCCTGATCTGAATGCAACCGCTAATGATATTTTTCCGTGTCGAGGGCAGCGAATGGCGCGCCGTGTCTCAATCCTGCGCCAGCATCTTTGCAACACTGACTAGGGACCACTGGCCCGTTCAGTGGCTAGAGCAATCGGCAACAAAAAGGATCCCCAAGTTTGATTCCCGAGCCAAGCGAGACACCCGGGCAAAGCTGTTTACACTGTCTGCATCTGTAGTCTAATGTGAAATTGCGGGGGTTGAATTCTACCTCCTGGTCTCGCCTCTTAAGCTTCATCGACCGGTAATACTGGTTTCTGGTCTCTATTATCTACTCTTAAAATTATGCATGAAGTTTGCCTCTTGTTTTCAAATTTTTTATATTTCGCTCTCATTTTACAGTGAGACTGAAAAGTACATCTTGGCATCCTTGTAACTAATCTGTAGTTTTAACTTCCATTTATGTCCCTTACACCCACACACTCCTGCATATAGCTAATCCGGTTTTTAAATGTACATTAAGTATTTGGCTTCAATGACGCTGCCTAAACCCGGATTACGAGACATTTTCCCCGGCCAAAAAATTTAAACCACAAAGAAAGTGCCATCGGCAACTAGTGACTGGAAGAAATGTGACAGTTCTCTCAACATATATATTTTTAAGTATGACCACTAATGACCATCATTCGTTGTATCTTTTGCACAACAGATCGTCCAAAAAAAAAAAAAACCTGTGGGAGTTGGTTTGATTTATCAGCCTTTAAAAGGCGAGTGAGATCCACTAACGTTGATCATAAATCTTTAAAATAAGGGATAAAGTAAACTCGAAGTGTACACACGGAGTTACACGTGTTTGTGTAAACTTCCTCTGTCCATCGAAGGCTGAAACTTGCTGCGATCCTCTGGTTAATTAGACATCACCTTGAGTACAGTGTCCATCATCACCAATCTCGAGTACAGTGTCTAGCATCACCAATCTCGAGTGCAGTGTCCAGCATCACCAATCTCGAGTGCAGTGTCCAGCATCACCAATCTCGAGTACAGTGTCTAGCATCACCAATCTCGAGTGCAGTGTCCAGCATCACCAATCTCGAGTGCAGTGTCCAGCATCACCAATCTCGAGTAGTGTCCAGTGTCACCCTCCTGAGTACGGTGTCCAGTATCACCCTCCTCGAGTACAGTGTCCAGTATCACCCTCCTCGAGTACGGTGTCCAGCATCATCCATCTCGAGAACATACATTTCTAGCCTCTTTTATTTTAGAGGGACACAGTAATATACACTAAGGGTTCGGATAATTTATATTCCAAAATATGGAAAAAAAGTAACCTTAATTGTATACCTATTAGTTTACACACACCGAGTGATGCAACTCTCAGTGTATTTATTTCCAAAATATGGAAAAAAAGTAACCTTAATATACCTATTAGTTTACACACACCGAGTGATAACTCTCAGTATTTATATATATATATATATATATATATATATATATATATATATATATATATATATATATTATATATACACACACTAAAAAAAACCCGCACTTGCTTGAGGAACTTTATTACGACGTTACGGTCCATCCTGAACCATTGTCAAGACACAAATGGATATATACTAAAGAGCTTGAAAATAATGAACTACAAAGACAGAAATTAAAAGACCACCTGCGACGACTGTGGTACAAAGGCGTCATGTTGTAGAGGTACAAAGGCATGTTTTGCCTTTATACATAAAATTAGCACCGATGTATCCCTTTGTTACGAGCCCCCACACTCCCACACACCCCCACCACGATACCCCAACACTTATATCCGTACAAGGACACCCCCACACCCCCAAAATGGCCCCTCCATACTCCAACAAGCACCCCCCCCCCTTCCTCACTCCACGAGTGCAGCCATAACGAATATGTTACAACACAGTGGTTAACGTAACACTAAAGGTAACGTAACACGTTACGTTACCTTGCTCATAACACACAATTATGGATTCAGTCAACATAATTGTTACAATAAATTTTGCACTGGAAATGTATTTTAGTAGGTATTAATAAGAATTAATGAGTGCACAATGACTAACTGCAACTGAACATACTGACTTTTGTGTTTGCAGGGGGTCGAGTCACATGGCTTGGCCTCGTCTTTTAACTCCTTAAAGAGACGGGTTTCACTGATTTCTGGGCACCAGTGATCTTCCCCACTTCTCACCTTCGTGTTTATAAATCTGGCACCTATGTTCCTTGTTTCTTCTCCTCGCATAAAAGACTGTCCATATCCACTATCTAGTGTTTACATGGTGTCGTTTACCGTGGTCACCGGTCCTGCGGCCCGGTCCCAGACCAGGCTTACTGATTACTGGCCTGATTGGTCAGGCTACTAGTTCCTGTCGCTCACAGTCAAATGTATGCACCAAATCCCGGCTGATCAGGAACTGCTATTTTTTAAGTATCTTTCGGGTTCCCTCCTGAAGGCAGCTAGGGATTTGTTTGTCATGATCGTTCCCTCACTGGTTCTCTGCTCTTCTAACACTCATAGTTTGAGTTCAAGTTTGTTATTATTTAATACCCCTCCACTTCTGCAACCAATCTCCTGGCAAAACCCTGCATCTTCTCTAAGTGTCTTTATATACCTGATAAGGTGTGAGTTCCTTGCTGACATCTATTCCAAGATGGGCAGAACATTTTGTGTGATGCCCTAAATTAATCTTTCATTTAGATTCATGAAGAAAAACAGTTCTTAGGTGAGCTAATCTTACCTATGCTGAAAGTTGTGTGACTTGTATGTTCTACTGGTGATATGCTTGGAGGAATGCTTACCCCTAGATCTTTCTCCGTTCACGCTTCTGCAGCGTCTTTCTTCCCAAGATATAGTCTGTTACCGATCTCCTTACTACCTCTTCTGCTTTTTTTTTTTTTTATTTCGCATGTATTAGGGTTGGACTGCAGTAGCCACTTTCCTGAGGATGTTTGAAGACTGAAGTGGCCAAGTCTGCTTGAAGTCTCCTGCTGTCTTCTCTACTAACCTGTTATCCGCCTTAATTGTACATTATCTGCTAACAGTAAAAAGTATAATTTAGTTGTAAAGCTCCGCTGGTGCCACGACTAACCCTTGTGGCCCTCTGCTGGTGCCACAGAAATCACTCCCTACGAAAGTAAAAGACTGGGCAGGCGATGCAAAATGCCCCCAATAAAAAGTAGGGGCGCCATTGGTACACTAAGAGAAAACACCATAAGTGTCCGGGGCCCAAAACTGTTCAACAGCCTCCCATCAAGCATTAGGGGAATTGCCAATAAACCCCTGGCTGCCTTCAAGACAGAGCTGGACAGATACCTAAAGTCAGTGCCGGATCAGCCGGGCTGTGGCTCATACGTCCAGGCCCTGATCCATCGGGAGGCCTGGTCATGGACCGGGCCGCGGGGGCGTTGATCCCCGGAATAACCTCCAGGTATGACTGACCCTTGTGGCACTCTGCTAGTGCCACAGTTGTTCAATGTTATGCAGGTTGGTCGCTCTCTCTTTCAGAAATGCTATAGGTTTCGGTGCCCGTAAGTGGGTGCTTATAGAGGGATGTAAGGAGAACTGGCCGACCATATCCGTCACTGTCGGGAGAGTTCACCGACAGGGAAGGCCCAGTTCACCACTGTTACACAATAGAGCAGGTGTGCCACGCCCTCACACAGCCACACAATAGAGCAGGTGTGACCGCCCACTCACGCCCACAACCCCTTCCCACCACCCACACTCCCCTCCACCCACACAAACATCCCTCGTCACACTCAACTCGTTCTCAGCTTTGTGACCTAACACGGGGAATACCTGTTGATGTCGAAGCTCTGATGGCACATTCCACCACCGTCACATTCGGCTGCTGACACATTCCACTGTTGACATATTCCACCATTGACACATTACACTGCTGACACATGAGTATGACAGCAAGAACGAGTGCGAGAGAATCTTGCAGCTCAGTGATAAAGCGTTGGGGGAGCTCACAACCGAAGTGGCCCGGGTTCGATCTCGAGTACAGCAGCGTACTAACGAACGTAATGGCAAGATAAAGGCTATCGTTGTGACAACGTTTCTATGTACAGCTTTATCAAGTTAAATCCTGCCCGATGGGCAACGAATGGGCAAGTCTTCTTACACTCACTGCCTCTGTTCACCTAGCAGTAAACATGTTCCTAGGGGCTAGATTGTTATGAGTAGCATCCTGGAGGGAGAGGACAAGAATGCCAGTGTGAGTAGCATCCTGGGGGGAGAGGACAAGGATACCAGTGTGGGTAACATCCTGAGAGGATGTGGGGGGGGGGGGAGAGAAGACTACTATCCCGGTGTTAAGCCACAAGATTGGGTTGGGTTTGGATTAACCCACAAAATTTCACATGTTTCAATGGCGTCGCCTCTGTCAGCAACGTCTCTCTAAAAATGGAATAACTAAATGTATTTCGGTAGTCGCGCGATCCGAGGAAGGTATCCCCAGACTGCACAAGCCCAGCCTCCTCTACTTCAATGTACCCAAGAGGAATAGTGAATGGGTATTCCTGGAATATACCTGGAGAGAGTTTCGGGGGTCAACGCCCCCGCGGCCCGGCCTATGACCAGGTTTCACAGTGGATCAAGACCTCATCAACCAGTCTGTTACTGCTGGCCGTACGCCAGCATGTTTCAATACGGCAAAAACGAATCATTATTTATACACCAAAATTGGAAAACTTGTGCCACCCGAAAGCAGCGTTAAAACTGTTCAGTAACCTACGCTAGTGGTGAAAATTTCAAGCCAATCTGGCGAGTCATTCTCCAGTTATGACAACATTTCAATGATTCCAAACTCTCTTACTTCATCAACCAATTCACCAATTTCCCTGCACGCAAATACCTAATGTGCACTATCCTGTCCCGATTGTTAGCGCAGTTAGCTCACACATGGAGGTCCGTGGTTCGATCCGCGGTAAGGGTGAAAAACTTAGGACGTGTTCCTTAAGACACCTGCTGTCCCTGTTCAGCTATCAGTAAAATAGGTACCTGGGTGTTAGTCTACTGGTGTGGGTCACATCCTGGGATAAAACTGACCTAATTTGCCCGAGATGCTCTGCATAACAAGGGGCTTTCTATATAGTAGTAAGTATGTCACTGATGTCAGCCAGGCCTGTATAACATGTACATGTACTTGCAGAAACGAAGATTATTATTATTATTATTATTATTATTATTATTATTATTAAGATTTATCACCCGTTAAATACTGAATCTGTTCAGAAGAGGTAAACAAATTCATTTAACAGGAATAAAAATAATTACAATTTTACACGCCAAATGATCAGATCTTCACTGAAGGTCACTCTCCGCCGTCGTCTAATTATTTTCTGAACGTTTGAAATTCCGCCACTGAGGATTTTGGAAGTTATCCCAACATTTTCAAGATGCTTGGAATAAGTTCAAATTTGGTCATAGGACGAGTGAATATGCCAGTTGTTCCAAGAATTTAGTCCTCGTTACCGCACACTAGTGCTGAAAATTTGAAGCCGATTGGATGAGGAGTTCTCGAGTTATGGGAGGAATAATATCGAAAAGTTGGAGAAATAATAATAATAATAATAATAATAATAATAATAATAGGTGGGTGGAGAGACACTCAAAGTACAAAGAATTTTGCTATGTGTATAGTGACCCAAGTGATGTTTGCCCACCTGCCCTCCAGTCTGCCTGCCTTCCCACATGGGAGGCTACTCGCCAACTTCGCATGTCAAGCAGGTAACAGCATAACCACACACCAGTCAGGTGACGTAACTCTTGGCACCATCATCTGGTGAAGTCCAGTTGAATAAAACTGGGAAATATTTACATAACGACCGATCACATATGGATGTGGATGTGTGTGTGTAACAACTACTGTGAAAAATAGTCAAATTCCAAGCGCTTTTGTGATTTTTCACAGTGGTTGTTCTGCATATTGTGATAACACCTGTTTACTGTGATGTTATTAGATAGATACATAACAAAGACGTGTATGTATAAACCATCACCACTTCCCCGCAATCTACCTACTACCACAGAAAGTACCACCACCTCCAGGTAACCTCTGCAGAAACTACCACTACTGGTTAAGAGCCTACTACTACTGAATAGGTTGCAGCACAAGCGTACATCACATCACTATTCCACCCCTCACAATCAACACTATTCCATCTCTTCTCCCTCTAATAAAATAAAATTTTACGATTTTTTTTTTTTGCGTGTGTCAAGCACTTGAAATATTTACCTCTCTCCCACCCTAACCCTAGAGACAGCACCCCTCCCCACGTACCCAGAAGCCAGTACCACGCCCCTCCAACCTTCCTGCAGGAGCCGGTCCAGCATGTGAGGGAAGGAGGCCCTGACAGTGAACCTCGGGAGCGGAACAGTGAGCAGCGGTCACTGCACCAGCTGGGTCTGTGACCCTTCCACTCCGCTCATCCTCCTCCCACATTCTTGTTATGCTTCGCCGACCGTGCTACGACACACACGTACGTATACAGATACATGCATGCATGTAGATGCATACACAATAAAAGAATTTCAAATGGATATTTACCCATACGTGAAAGGTTTTATAATGAAGCTGGACACACCAGGTACAAGATCTGTTCCTGTAACTGCAAAGGGGTAATTAAAATTTGAAACAGTACGGATGGGGGGTTGCAAATGATTACCAAACACACGACTCGCGGGAACGTTAGGAAACACGTCTTCAGTGTCAAATATTAGAGAACTGGAACACACTAGAGCGCCCCACTCCAACATCAGGGCAACAAAGCGCTGGAACACACTAAAAAAGGAGCAACATAGAAACGAAAACAGTTTTGTGGCTTTAAAATAAAAGGACTCCAGTTGAGGGCAGCCGACAGGAAGGAGGCGGACCTAGGAACTTGAAATTCAAAGATCCTGTAAACTCAATTACAAGGTAATTATACACACAGACATTATTAAATATCGGGGTGTAAAATTATTTATATATATATATATATATATATATAATATATATATATATATATATATAATTATATATATATATTATATATATATATATATTTATATTTCTAACGTCTATCTACTGTGGCTTAAACCCCGTTGACAACTCTGAGGTGGTGTCTGTGACAGTGTTGTCATAACCCCGCTGAGAGCCCTGATGTGGTGTCTAGATGACACTGTTGCCATGTTTTGTGTTTTTCTAACGTTGTTCCTAGTCCTCCGCTTCTAGTCTATTTAAGGGACAATTTTCATCAGTTTTTGATGGTTCCAGTGCAATGTCCTTCAGTTATCAGTCGAAGGCAAGGTGCGGGTGGAGACGTTACGCACGTTTTCTTGCATCTATTCCCTCCCAACCCCTGTTCACCTAGCAGTAAATAGGTACCTGGGTGTTAAACGACTGTTGCGGGGTGGCATCCTGGGGAGTGGCAGTATGTTTTAAATGAGGGTTGACTTTCAAATAAGGTGAGGTAGAATAACTTTTAAACTACAAGTTGAAAGATACAAACAGAATAATGATCGCCATTTTCCATTTATTTGTCAATTTGTCGTCTTCCAGCGAAGTGCTGAAGACAATCCAGAATGACAAACTTAGTTCTTCCGCACATTCTTCCAGGATCCAGGGCAATATTCCAGCTGGTCGCTCTGGTTTATACATATCAAATGTCATCAATTTTTCGGAGTTTATCATATTTTATTTCACTGGTATTTAGTTTAGCGTCAGTCAGGAACTCAGGTCCTCATACTGCACACACATGCTGTGTCACCGTAGTGAGGTGATTTGAACGCTTTGCGCGTTGCTGCTCTTTGCGGTCCACCTTCTCCCATTACTAGCTAAACGCTGTTAACGTCAAAATAAGCAGTTTTGTTAAGCCTTGCACTGCTAATTCTTGGTAAGCCATCCTGGGCAAGGTAGAGGGTGGTTCCCGACAGGAGGCTGACACTGCTTGTCGCTTGGGTGTAGTGTGGGGACTAATGGCGGGGCAGCGATTTCATTTTGTTAATAACTGGTAGTCTCGCATTTCCATTTGCACTTCTGCTTTGTGCCCGTTCTCTCTCTCTTGCACATCACTTAACGTCTATGTCTGTCGCGGCGCCAACAATCTCTCCTAGTTCCTCTGTGGAAGCGACTCTTGATAACCCCTGTATGGACTCTGTTTATGGCAGCCGCCCAGATTAGACAAACCCTGGTCCTGGCCCCAATTCCGCTTATATTTCGGAAAGAGACTCCTAGACAACCCTGTGGCGGGCTCTTGTTAATTAATTTATGTAATGCTGATAAGAATTCTGATGTTATTTCTACATTAAGTAGTGTGAGGCAGGCCGTTTCTTCATGGGTTGACAAACTTTTTGTCTTTGTATTTTTAACATTACTGACAAGAAGTTTTCTTAGTGTGTTACTCGATTCAGTGGCTCAGTGATGGGTGGTCTGCGTCTTTATGTTAATGCCTTTAAGACGCTTCTACGATTCCACTTCCAGGCAACTGAGCGTGAAATGGTCGAGGTCCCGGCTAGCTTATGTGAGGCGCTTCCAGTCCTAGAAATGATGGGCCTGCGATTAACGGCAAATTTGCATGTCATAGGTTTTACCTAAGACACATTACCTAAGAAATAAATTAAAACTGGTTGTCCAGTAATATGTGGAATGGTTCAGTACACTGGTTGTCCAGTAGCATGTAGATTAACTGCATGACACAATCTTTATGGTGTCTCGCTGAAGGTGTTTATGTGGGCTGGTCTGAGGATGTGGCTAGTCTATAGAACGGGGTGCCTAAAGTTACTTCTATGAAGAGGCTTGTTCAATCAGTTCTTTGACTTTACACGAGGACCTGGTAAGCATGGATGTCTGGTGGGATGTCTGTGACCCCCTTGACGCTGTAAGTGGAGGATGGCCCGGACGAAGGACCTCATACGGTACGACCACCTTCAGCACAACACCTGGCAACATAACACTGGGAAGCTTTTTCAACGAAGGCAATGGAATGCTGAGGACAAAAAGGCAGAGCCTTCATGGATTGCTTTCATGATGTGCTTGCAGGGTGGAAGAACAAGTCTAGGAGAACATGAACGTGGATCATTGTGCCAAGAACGGAGGATGACACATAGATATGCAGCAGTCTCTTCTAAAGGACTTCGCACACAGACTGTACTACTTGCTCTGAAGCAGAGGTCAGACGAAGCACAAGACATCACTTCATGTGATGGCCGCATTTCTCACCGTCACGGCGAAGCGGTCATGTATCCCGCTTCCGCAAGCCAGGAAGATACGTACCCAAATTGAGGAAATTGCCAACGATAATTAGATACGTTCACGAATGTTATTAGCTTTCACTTTCTCACGGTGTATCCTGGCGGGACCCCACCATCTAAATATTTGAAAGCTAGACGTATTTCAATCGCTGCGCGATCCGAGAAAGGTATCCCCGTATACCATAAGCTGAGTCTCCTCATTTACCTCAGTATAAGCAAAACAAATAGCTTTCTTCATAAACAGAACAACAGAGCATAACTTCCCTTAATAAAGCTCTTGTTGAACTAAAGGTCGTCGTAATAAAGGAGTCAAGAGGCCAGAAACCAATAAAACCGATCAAGGTAGTCTTAGGCGGAGAGGCCAGCAGTGACTCGTCAACCTTCGCCTTCCCCCTCGTCAACAACCACAACTAGGTGATCACAAACATCGCATATCAAATCTGTGGGAACAGGTGTACCTGGGTACCATGAGAGACAAGGCAGGTGAGCTTACAACCTGACCATCACCTGATCTGGGTACTAATACCGACTCCTCACCCGTGCTCAGTATTCTTCAGCTAGCTTTATCTCCCCGTCACCCCTCTCTTTCTCACCCCTTTCTTCCCAGTTTCTCACAGTCTGCTAGTATATGTAAACAACCTCAGTATGTTTGCTGAATTGAGGATTGCATATATATTCCCAGCACGTCTAGTTCACCTGTGCTGGCGTCAGCAGCACAATGTTTGGTATATTCAAAGTACTGGGTTAGGAGCAGAGTCTGCCCCAAATCGACGAGTACAACTTCATAGGAACATACGAACGGTCGAGAACACAGGGGGAGAGGGTAAGAAATGCACAATATGAAGAGTCCCATGAAGAGAATGGAAGAAACGAGAACGAATTAGAGACAGTAAAAAAAAGAACAATCAAGTGAAATGAAAAAGAGTGAAACCAAGTTAATTAGAACAGTGAGGAAGGTGACTCACCTCAGTGGTGAACGTTCAGGCCAGAGCCCACCGTCCCGGGATTGAACCCTGAGAGCCGTCTCTCTTAACACCTGCTGCCACTGTTCACCCAGTGGTAAATAGGTACACTAGCTAATTGTCTTGGGGTTGCAACCTGGAGAAGAGGACCGGATAAACCACACATTTTAACAGAATTATTCTGGGTTGATAACCCACCGGGGTCAATAATTTGAAAAAAAAAATAAGTCTTCAACAGAAGAGGTGACGAGCAGGGCAGAGGGAAGCGAGCACGAAGCAGCGCCAGGCAAGAGCCAGTTGTACAACACCGTGAAATTACAGCAGTGGCAAGCAAGCGTTGATGTGCACTTAGTTAACCACTAATTAGCAGTGGCGGTAAAGGTGAAAAAAGAGAGGTTTGTGTGAAGCAAAATAACTGAAGTATGAGAGAGAACATGAAAGGAAGGAAAACGGTGACTTACAATTAGTCACGATTTAATAAGCAACATTTTTGACACAGTCAAAAATGTTGCTTATTCATTTTTGACAGACAAAAATGAATAGCAAAATGAAGATACAAATAATGTATTTGAGAAATAAACTGAGAGCGTGTATACACCGTCAGGTGTATGTCGCTACGTGTATACATGAGAATTTAATACAGACTTCTGGGTTTCAAGTATTTTTGGCCGGTGGTGAACAGGTTACATTCTGCCTTTAATGACCCTTACACATTCGACAGGCTTTAAATCCAACTGACGAACCAACCAGCAGGGACTGACTGATAGAAAACAACACCGACACTAAATAAAAAAGAATCGAGATTAGGCAGAAGTGTCAACCAAGGGGTGACCACCACACGACACTCAAGCTTCGTACAACCACCCATGATGAATATGTTAGGCAACTAGATCTGACCTCTTAAAACGTTACCCAAATCTGAAAAGCCGCAATTTATGGTGTATCAAATTTAAATAATTAAAAAAAATGGGGTAAATAATCTTCGCAAACTTGCCAGACAGATCAGCAGACACGCACTGAAATTCTCAGACTAATTCAATGGCAGAGACGAAATTAATAATCCAATTCAACTCTCAATACTACAAGAATTACACATTATTTTGCACTGAACGAAACTTTAGGAAACAACCCCTCAAGGGAGGTTCCTTGACGCTGGTGAGGGGCTCTTGATCAAGGGAATTGGATCTGTGCTCCAGTTCCCTGAATTAAGTTTGAATACCTTCCACATCCCCCCCCCATAGACGCTGTATAATCCTACGGGTTTAGCGCTTCCCCTTAATTCTAATAAAAAACTTTAGGAAACAATTCAACCAAATGAAAGTATGAAAATGAACCTCGCACAACAACTGTCCATTGATGCCCTTGTACATGCCACAGTTTCAAGAGTAGGTACAGTCGAGCCCTGGAAGCTAGAAATCCCTAAATCTAGTCAATAGGAGTAAAGAAAAGGGGGTTTCACAACTACTATCGAACACTACCATGAACATTTTGACCAATAGTCCACCAGAAACTATTCCGGAAACCAGAAGTGGCAGGTAGAAGGGTTCTAAATCTCTCTCTTTGTGGATGTAAATTTAAGAAAATACGGACAATAGAGGACACAGACTGAATATAGGGAAATAAACTTCGCGTTTATGGCCAAACACGGTGCCGATAGTTCAGTCAAGGATGAGGGAAGGCGCGGGTGTGCTCGAGACTTGAATACTGACTGGTTAGAGAAACTGAAAAAATCCATGAAACATATAGAACATATCGCCGGAGCACATCAACTGTACAACTCCAGGATTCTCATATCCTCGAGGACACTATATACATGACAAACTCGTCTTAGTGACACTGTGCCATCATGGAATCTAAACAATTACGAAGAGCTGATGGGTGTATGCTACGAGGAGAGGCCCAGAGACTTGAACATGACTAGAAGCGAGTGAAGGAAGTTAGCTCACAAACCATTCTGACCAATATGGTCACTCAGCCACTGATGAAAAATCAGATACAATCACACACAACACTCGCAACCCAGAGATATTACAGAAAGTCAAACCAATATACAAATTCTATCAATTAAAAAAAATGTATAGGTAAGGTTAACAGACCCCTAAAATTTCCTCATGGCTCATACAGGACTCTAGAAGAAAGAGAGACTAGGGTAGTTATGATTACGACGTACACTTTGCTTGAGCAAAGTGACAAGACTGAAATGTAAGGACAGAACAAGGGGTACCTAAATTGAAGCCCCTCCCTTCTACCCCCATCCCCAGACACGGACGTTGGAAGAAGTGTCTGAAGCAGAGAAGTGTAATGAATATGGAAGCGGTGGAGCCAAACTGTGTATACAGTAACGTTTAAGAGCACTTTGTACAGAACTAAGTAACCAGAAATATGTTGGTTGATTAAAGTTGTGTGACCGGGAGGGGAGCGGGGAGCAGAAAGGGGCTAGAGGCCACACCGCTCAAACACATTTTAAATACACATGTAGTAGGGAGTGTGAAATGAAAAGGACCACAGAGACAGAGGGAGAAGAAAGAATACTGTCAGAGGAAGGAGTGGAACACAAGAAAGTGTTATGGTAAAAAAGGGAGTAAAGGGAAAGAGAAAAAGCACAGATAATGAAGAAAGAGGATCACGCGAATAAACACCTGGCAGGGAGTGGCGAGTACTCTGAACTCTGCAGTCTGACATCTTCCCACAAACATCAGAAGCAAATTCGAGATGCTCGGCAGGAAAAATAATGTAAAATAACCTAATCTTCCGAATAAAAACAGAAAATAAAGGTGCGAGGTGTTTACAGAGTGTAAGACCTCTGGTGAACTAAGAACTTGGCTACAAGGATGGATGTCTGCGGCCTCCTCACCTGTAATTAAGAACATTAATGTTGAGTAAAACTGCACTCTGTGGCGGATATCGCCCTGAAGATGGTGACGATGATGGTAATGATTAAGATGGTGATATTTATGGTGAAAGCGATGTTCATGGTAGTGATGGTAATTAGTAGTATAGCGATGGTGATTATGATGACGGTGCTGATGTCTGATGATTATTGCAGTGGTGGTGGTTGTTGTGGTCGGTAGGTGGATGTGATATTTACAGAACATTTTGACTGTAGGTCGCTGTGGTGGTGGTGATGCTGCTGTGTGGGAAGTGATCTTGACAGTGATTAATATTAGTGGTGTTTAATGTTATCAAGGCTAATAGTCATAAATTACATGGATCCTATTTTATGATATACGTATTGGTTACACAGCATCTGAGGAAAGGCGGTAACTGGGTTGGATTCAAAGTGACATTAGGCTTTTAAAAGCCGAAGAACGCTTTAATCTGGTAGATCACTCAGTG
The DNA here is from genome assembly GCF_038502225.1 of Cherax quadricarinatus. Classification (NCBI taxonomy): domain Eukaryota; kingdom Metazoa; phylum Arthropoda; class Malacostraca; order Decapoda; family Parastacidae; genus Cherax; species Cherax quadricarinatus. The sequence continues at coordinate 21,052,039 of NC_091324.1, read as the reverse complement.
CTATTACTGATACGAGAATAAATACGACACAAAACATAAGATAAAATTAGCAACGAATAATTATTAGAACGAATAAAAGACGACACAAATACTATCAGGCCAAGTTAAAATAACCAGCATCAGTCAAAAGTTTCCACTGAATTGTTGAATGTCAAAATACACTCCTAAAACTCACCAGAGATCCCGACAGACATCCCGGTAATTATATGAACCACGACATAAGTAAAAAAAAAAAAAGTCATGGGCAAATAATTTAAATGTGTTGCACAGTACGCCGCATGCTGCAGGCTACACAGAGGAAAGCAGGAGCACAAGAAAGCAAGTGGATATGGGTGGTGTGCGCGCCCGGTCATCAACCAGCAGAGTCAGTCGTCTTGAAGTGATGATCCTGTTGGAGGAGGAAGGCCAAACACCCGCGTCTTGATGAACCCTGAATAACGTACTTCTTGTCTGCAGGATGCACCGGGTCTGCCACTTCAGGGTACTAATCCAAAGGAGCGGAGGTAGTTTTAATTCCTGTCCCTAAAGAGTCAGTCTATTCGCTTGGCTTGGTTTAACACACATTCTTGGGTCATTCCAGCACAAATTTCTGGATGATGATCCTCCTGGTGTCAACCCCCCATTGTTAATACACACAAAGCTGTATAACCACTAACGGGGCTACTGCAACGGTAGCAGTATTGATACTTAAATGAAACAAATATAAACTCTTCTTCGTGAAGTTTATATCAACGTTCACATTGTACTAAAGAAATGATTATTAAAAATTATGTCGATTACAATGGTGGAGGGAGGGGTGGTGGTGAGCGATTAAAGAGGAATTGAGCGGTGGCGATAGTCTCCATAAAATTTTCACCTAGTGCATTCTACTTACCTCCCTCAGACTGGAAAAGAACTGTCTAGCGTACCTGTGGGTCTTCTGTGTCTTGTGCTGCCGTCTGTGTCCCCTGTTTCTATTTCCTTGCATCTCAAACCAGTCACTATCCACTAATTCACTGAATATTTTGTAGCAGTTGTGTGTGTACCTGCATACAACTGTGCGTGTTAGTCATGGCAGTGACACAAATATTTAGGAAATGGCGTCAAAGAGCATAAAAATGATTTATGACTGTCGTGTGTGATGCAGGTGTGACGACTGGTATCTAACCATGATACATTGTGTGGCATTGCCTCATCACCTCACTCATTCACTCTCACGACTCCCGTTCCCCCCCCCTCACTTCAAGGGAAGGGGCCCTAATCACCTCTCACGACGCTTCGTCCCTTCAACGGGGTAAGTACTTTTGCTGCTGAAGTGCTGCTACCCTTCACTTGCCGTGGATAAAACCTGTTTCCCTCCCATTCTCTAGGCACTGAATGACCCCTACGAGTTTAGTGCTTCCCCACGAAAACTAGACTACCCTCGGTCGCTGCGCGATCCGAATAAGGTGTCCCCTCATACCACATGCTCAGCCCCCTCTACTTCAACCCACGCAAGAGGCATAACACACCGTGGCATAAATTTCTAATGCAATAAATTTCACTGAAGATGGTGAGCCAATGAGAAGAATCAGTCGTGGCACGGAAACTAATATCCCAGTTTCTTCAACAGGACTGACAAATCGGTATGTACACAACCCAAACTATTTTATATCTTCTCGTAAGCTACAACAGCTTTGAAAGTGTAAAGCCAGTCAGAAGAGGCATTTTCTAGATATCTTGCAGGGATCATCATCATAAAAAAACACTAAGTTTAAAGCCGCTCAGAAGTTGCATTCTCAAGTTTGTAGATGAATGGTTCAGAGAACCGACATGTTGATAAATTAGACACATGTGCAACTCTTGGGTATCTTTATTGAGGAAACGTTTCGCCACACAGTGTCTTCATCAGTCCATACGTAGGAGAAACTTGAAGAACAGGAGAAGAATGAGGTAATCAGTCCCTCAACCTTGAGTCGATGTGTTCAGTCCATCAATCGACTCAAGGTTGAGGGACTGATTACCTCATTCTTCTCCTGTTCTTCAAGTTTCTCCTACGTATGGACTGATGAAGCCACTGTGTGGCGAAACGTTTCCTCAATAAAGATACCCAAGAGTTGCACATGTGTCTAATTTATCATTCTCAAGTTATTAGTGATAAGGGTGTCAAGTTGACTGGATGATGCCTTTACAAATTAATGCGCGAAAACCAGTACTTCAATATTCACATTTTCAATAAAATTAACAAACTGGCACTTACACGTCCTGTTAAGTAGGCTACATCAGTGTTAAAAGCTTGGAGCTGTGTCAAGAGGCTTCCTCAGGTTATCCCCTCAAGGAAGGTTCCTTGATGTTGGTGAGGGGCTCTTGATTTAGGGAATTGGATCTGTGCTCCAGTTCCCCGAATTAAGCCTGAATGCCTTCCACATCCCCCCCCCAGGCGCTGTATAATCCTCCGGGTTTAGCGCTTCCCCCTTGATTATAATAATAATAATAATCCTCAGGTTATCTTACGGAAAACAAGGTTGAGAACACTCCATATAAAAATGACCAGAGGGCACCTACACATTCCCCTAGTTATTTGTTACTAGCATTGGAAGAACACTGCACAGGAGAATATGACCGGCTCTGGAATAAAGCAGTGTAAAAATGATATTCACGGTCTCGTTAAAAAGAGAAACTTGAAAATGCAATAAATGGGCGAGTTTTATTTTATTAGTTATAATGTATTTCAAATTCTCTACAGTCCTCTAAGGAAAATACTCTCACACAGGGAAGTAGGCATACATGTGCATAACTACGAGTTGATACACTCAATGAGGTTCCAACCTGCTGCCACACAACACGCATCCTAGTATACGATGCGGCGTTAGTGATGTGCATGAACTCTGCGGAAAGGAGTTGCTATTGTTTGCACTCACTAGGAAGCCAAAACAAACACTGGAAATACACTGCCAGCTGTCACACTTCACCGTCTCCACAGTACCTGCACCGTATCTCTTCACGGTCTAGTTTCATCACAATTTAGGGGACTAAAATATCTGAGACCTTGTCCATGCAGAGTGAAAACTAAGTGGGAAGTAGAAAGCGAAAATTAAGTGGGAACCAGTAGTTCTGCATTTACTAGTTTTATATATCTATACTTTCCAATTAAGGTCCTTGCCTAAGGTGATCGTTCTATCATGCACAAGTGACTGGTACTCCAGTACCTGACGAACAGGTGTGACACACCCAATACCTGACGACCAAGTGTTCGTGACTGCCAGGGTGTTCTTGTGTGCTTGCCTCCTCATCAACCCTGCCCCTCTCCAATTCTTTAGTTCTTTCTTTTCCATCCTCTCTATCTATTCCCTCCCTTCCTCTTTTCCTGACTTTCTTCCAGTCTTCCCTTCCCTCCCTCACCGATCCCCGGTACGAGTGGAAACACTGGGTGTGTTTCCTTACACCTGTTGTCCCTGTTCACCTACCAGCAAGTAGGTACCTGGGTGTTAGCCGACTGGTGTGGGTCGCATCCTGGGGGACTAGATTAACCCAAGTTGCTCGAAATGCTCTGCATAACCAGGGATTTTCCACATAGTATGTCACTGATGTCAGCTAGGTCTGTATAAGTTGTATAATGTACTTGTAGAATTAATATTTATCATCATCAACATTTGCGCGTTGTCATAGAGGATGGTAAGAGAGGAAGGTCATGATGGGAGTATGGTCATTGGATAGGGAGGGGGATGATGGAGGAGGGGAAGGGAAGGGGAAGAAGAGTGGTACAATCACCAGCCTCCCAGACCACTGTCATGGCCATTTATGGCAGCGAGTGATGAGTCACATTATGGACCATCACCGCCACTCTCCCAAGCTTTATAATATATATATATATATATATATATAAATATATATATATATATATAAATATATATATATATAAATATATATATATATAAATATATATATATATATATATAAATATATATATATATAAATATGTAGGTAGTAGGTTGGTAGACAGCAACCACCCAGGGAAGTACTACCGTCCTGCCAGATGACTGTGAAACAAAAACCTGTAACTGTTTTGCATGATGGTAGGATTGCTGGTTTCTTTTTCTGTCTCATAAACACGCTAAGATAACAGGGATATCTTGCTACTCCTACTTACACTTTGGTCACACTTCACAGACACGCACATGCATATATATATATACATACATCTAGGTTTTTCTCCTTTTTCTAAATAGCTCTTGTTCTTTTTTATTTCTTCTATTGTCCATGGGGAAGTGGAAAAGAATCTTTCCTCCGTAAGCCATGCGTGTCGTATGAGGCGACTAAAATGCCGGGAGCAATGGGCTAGTAACCCCTTCTCCTGTATTCAATTACTAAAAAAGAGAAGAAGAAAAACTTTATAAAACTGGGTTGCTTAAATGTGCGTGGATGTAGTGCGGATGACAAGAAACAGATGATTGCTGATGTTATGAATGAAAAGAAGTTGGATGTCCTGGCCCTAAGCGAAACAAAGCTGAAGGGGGTAGGAGAGTTTCAGTGGGGGGAAATAAATGGGATTAAATCTGGAGTATCTGAGAGAGTTAGAGCAAAGGAAGGGGTAGCAGTTATGTTAAATGATCAGTTATGGAAGGAGAAAAGAGAATATGAATGTGTAAATTCAAGAATTATGTGGATTAAAGTAAAGGTTGGATGCGAGAAGTGGGTCATAATAAGCGTGTATGCACCTGGAGAAGAGAGGAATGCAGAGGAGAGAGAGAGATTTTGGGAGATGTTAAGTGAATGTATAGGAGCCTTTGAACCAAGTGAGAGAGTAATTGTGGTAGGGGACTTGAATGCTAAAGTAGGAGAAACTTTTAGAGAGGGTGTGGTAGGTAAGTTTGGGGTGCCAGGTGTAAATGATAATGGGAGCCCTTTGATTGAACTTTGTATAGAAAGGGGTTTAGTTATAGGTAATACATATTTTAAGAAAAAGAGGATAAATAAGTATACACGATATGATGTAGGGCGAAATGACAGTAGTTTGTTGGATTATGTATTGGTAGATAAAAGACTGTTGAGTAGACTTCAGGATGTACATGTTTATAGAGGGGCCACAGATATATCAGATCACTTTCTAGTTGTAGCTACACTGAGAGTAAAAGGTAGATGGGATACAAGGAGAATAGAAGCATCAGGGAAGAGAGAGGTGAAGGTTTATAAACTAAAAGAGGAGGCAGTTAGGGTAAGATATAAACAGCTATTGGAGGATAGATGGGCTAATGAGAGCATAGGCAATGGGGTCGAAGAGGTATGGGGTAGGTTTAAAAATGTAGTGTTAGAGTGTTCAGCAGAAGTTTGTGGTTATAGGAAAGTGGGTGCAGGAGGGAAGAGGAGCGATTGGTGGAATGATGATGTAAAGAGAGTAGTAAGGGAGAAAAAGTTAGCATATGAGAAGTTTTTACAAAGTAGAAGTGATGCAAGGAGGGAAGAGTATATGGAGAAAAAGAGAGAAGTTAAGAGAGTGGTGAAGCAATGTAAAAAGAGAGCAAATGAGAGAGTGGGTGAGATGTTATCAACAAATTTTGTTGAAAATAAGAAAAAGTTTTGGAGTGAGATTAACAAGTTAAGAAAGCCTAGAGAACAAATGGATTTGTCAGTTAAAAATAGGAGAGGAGAGTTATTAAATGGAGAGTTAGAGGTATTGGGAAGATGGAAGGAATATTTTGAGGAATTGTTAAATGTTGATGAAGATAGGGAAGCTGTGATTTCGTGTATAGGGCAAGGAGGAATAACATCTTGTAGGAGTGAGGAAGAGCCAGTTGTGAGTGTGGGGGAAGTTCGTGAGGCAGTAGGTAAAATGAAAGGGGGTAAGGCAGCTGGGATTGATGGGATAAAGATAGAAATGTTAAAAGCAGGTGGGGATATAGTTTTGGAGTGGTTGGTGCAATTATTTAATAAATGTATGGAAGAGGGTAAGGTACCTAGGGATTGGCAGAGAGCATGCATAGTTCCTTTGTATAAAGGCAAAGGGGATAAAAGAGAGTGCAAAAATTATAGGGGGATAAGTCTGTTGAGTGTACCTGGTAAAGTGTATGGTAGAGTTATAATTGAAAGAATTAAGAGTAAGACGGAGAATAGGATAGCAGATGAACAAGGAGGCTTTAGGAAAGGTAGGGGGTGTGTGGACCAGGTGTTTACAGTGAAACATATAAGTGAACAGTATTTAGATAAGGCTAAAGAGGTCTTTGTGGCATTTATGGATTTGGAAAAGGCGTATGACAGGGTGGATAGGGGGGCAATGTGGCAGATGTTGCAAGTGTATGGTGTAGGAGGTAGGTTACTGAAAGCAGTGAAGAGTTTTTACGAGGATAGTGAGGCCCAAGTTAGAGTATGTAGGAAAGAGGGAAATTTTTTCCCAGTAAAAGTAGGCCTTAGACAAGGATGTGTGATGTCACCGTGGTTGTTTAATATATTTATAGATGGGGTTGTAAGAGAAGTAAATGCGAGGGTCTTGGCAAGAGGCGTGGAGTTAAAAGATAAAGAATCACACACAAAGTGGGAGTTGTCACAGCTGCTCTTTGCTGATGACACTGTGCTCTTGGGAGATTCTGAAGAGAAGTTGCAGAGATTGGTGGATGAATTTGGTAGGGTGTGCAAAAGAAGAAAATTAAAGGTGAATACAGGAAAGAGTAAGGTTATGAGGATAACAAAAAGATTAGGTGATGAAAGATTGAATATCAGATTGGAGGGAGAGAGTATGGAGGAGGTGAACGTATTCAGATATTTGGGAGTGGACGTGTCAGCGGATGGGTCTATGAAAGATGAGGTGAATCATAGAATTGATGAGGGAAAAAGAGTGAGTGGTGCACTTAGGAGTCTGTGGAGACAAAGAACTTTGTCCTTGGAGGCAAAGAGGGGAATGTATGAGAGTATAGTTTTACCAACGCTCTTATATGGGTGTGAAGCGTGGGTGATGAATGTTGCAGCGAGGAGAAGGCTGGAGGCAGTGGAGATGTCATGTCTGAGGGCAATGTGTGGTGTGAATATAATGCAGAGAATTCGTAGTTTGGAAGTTAGGAGGAGGTGCGGGATTACCAAAACTGTTGTCCAGAGGGCTGAGGAAGGGTTGTTGAGGTGGTTCGGACATGTAGAGAGAATGGAGCGAAACAGAATGACTTCAAGAGTGTATCAGTCTGTAGTGGAAGGAAGGCGGGGTAGGGGTCGGCCTAGGAAGGGTTGGAGGGAGGGGGTAAAGGAGGTTTTGTGTGCGAGGGGCTTGGACTTCCAGCAGGCATGCGTGAGCGTGTTTGATAGGAGTGAATGGAGACAAATGGTTTTTAATACTTGACGTGCTGTTGGAGTGTGAGCAAAGTAACATTTATGAAGGGATTCAGGGAAACCGGCAGGCCGGACTTGAGTCCTGGAGATGGGAAGTACAGTGCCTGCACTCTGAAGGAGGGGTGTTAATGTTGCAGTTTAAAAACTGTAGTGTAAAGCACCCTTCTGGCAAGACAGTGATGGAGTGAATGATGGTGAGAGTTTTTCTTTTTCGGGCCACCCTGCCTTGGTGGGAATCGGCCGGTGTGATAAAAAAAAAAAAAAAAAAAATAATAATAAATATATAAATATATATATATATATATATATATATATATATATATATATATATATATATAGGGGTGGTAGGAGAAGAAAATATTCAAACACCTCCGGGAAGAACTTTGAGTTTTCCCTGAGATCCGTTTATTGTCTTCTCTGAGGATGAGGGTTCCCAGTTGGTTTCTGTGCGATAACTGGGAAATGCTTCTCCCGGTCAGCTTAAACTTTTCCTCAGTTATTATCAAGGAGAAGCGCTAAACCCGTATTATTATTATTATTATAATCAAGGGGGAAGCGCTAAACCCGGAGGATTATACAGCGCCTGGGGGGGGATGTGGAAGGCATTCAGGCTTAATTCGGGGAACTACTAAACCCGTAGGATCATACAGCGCCTGTGGGGGGATGGAAGGTATTCAGTCTCAATTCAAGGAACTGGAGCACAGATCCAATTCCCTAGATCAAGAGCCCCTCACCAGCGTCAAGGAACCTCCCTTGAAGGGGGCTTTTCCTCGAAAGAAAGCAACCTCTTGATGTTATGAAGTACAAGTTATCATGAGCCAATTTTATTGATCAAATTAGTGTCTGTGAAATAATTGGAGAATGTCTGTTCTGGTTTAGTAAACGCTAGGATATTAATTAGAACACATTTCGGTCCTGGGACCTTGATCACTTTTCAAGGTCCCAAGACCGAAACGTTTTCTAATATATCCTAGCGTTTGCTCATGTGCCTTTCTAAACCAATTTGTGGGTATTAATTACAAAGGTTAATACCAATGTCTGTCCTGATCAGAAATTATAAGTCGCGGTGTTTGATTATCGGGTTAACTCAGGTTAATTCGGCATTCTTCTTTTTATCCCTGTGCCTTCAATTATTATTATTATATTATATTATTATTATTATTATTATTATTATTATTATTATTATTATTATTATCAAAAGTAAGCACTAAAGCCACAAGGGTCATTACGTCCCCGTGGCTTGGTTGGTAGCGCGCTCGGCTCGCTTACCGAGTGTCCGCGGTTCTATTCCAGGCCGGGTGGAAGCATTGGGCATGTTTCCTAACACCTGCTGCTCCTGTTTATCCAGCACCCAGTACCTGGGTGTTAGTCGACTAGTTGCGGATGGCATCCTTGGGAGTGGTAGTATACCTCATACAGGGCTGGGGGTTCGAAACGAGCTGAGGTGGGATAACAGCTCTCTCAGCCTGTAAATCTGATCTGAGTATAAAAAAAAAAAGTGCTGACTGTCCCCACAAGATCACTGTTTACAAAAAATTGTATATTATATACACTAAACTTACATAAAACTTATTTGTAATCTTAGAGAAAATTGTGGATTGATGATGTCTGAGTGTCGTATCTGATTACTTTCAGCCCTTCCATGCTGATACCTTGATAATGCAACTCTTGAGTGGTTTCATGCTTAATGTCGTTGATGCTGGTGAGGGGCTCTTGACCTAGGGAATTGAATCTGTGCTCCAGTTCCTTGAATTAAGCCTAAATGTCTTCGAACCCTCACAGGCGCTGTATAATCCCTACGGAATTATCACTCACTAACAATAACAACAATAATAATAGCAGCTTAATGTGCTTGATTTTAAATTAATGGTTTGTTTGAAAGGCTTCAGTCAGATTTTGGCTGTCCTAATTTATTATTTTTTTGTTGAAGAAAGTTGGTTACATTTTCCATGTGATGGCTGTAACTGCCTCTTCCGATTCCCTTCAAATCTCCGTCACTGATATTTAACAGCATTATCAACTGATGCCGCACTCTGCGATATTCCACTCGCGTCGACTTAACTGATATATCCTAAAGGATATTGTACCAGGATATTATACCAGCGACTGGTATAATATTATGCACGCGACCGTAATAGCGCAGAGTGCGGCATAAGTTGATTATGCTGTTAAATGTCTTGAAGGATATTGTTCCAGGTCGTAACATGTGGTCGTCGCGTCGGATCATGGCGCCGGTCACTCACCTTAGCCTCATAAATTCAACCAATCATTATAAATGCCTAAAACAAATTCCGAGAGCCAATTTAACACGGGATAATGTTCTCGGGAAGCTTCAAACAGCAGGTAATCACAAAAACAAAAATGCTTCGATATAAAAGTCAAAAACTAAATAAAGACAAAAAAAAAAAAGTTGTCGGGAGATATTTAGGAGAATTCCAGCAGAGAATGGAGGAGTCTGGGTGGGTAGCGGCGCCCACTGCCCCAAGCTGAAGCAGTCAGACGGTGTACTCGTCTAACTGTACTCTCCTACGCTGTTAGAACTCCAGCTCTTGGGCCCAGTCTCTTAGCTCTGTAATTTGCTGACCTGATTGCGTCCTCAATCTCAGAGATTTTCTCGTATTTACAAGATTTCATGTATGGGGGACTGTCTTCATTACTGCCACCTAGTGTATTATCCCTCACTCTGAAATCTTTCTTCATATCTTATTTGCTGATTCGAGTGTTTATAGTTCCATGCGTGTTCCCTGGCCCTGGTGTCTCAGGCCATTCACCTCGGGAACAATATAGATCGCAGAACCCATCCCTGGGGAGCTCCACTTCATCTCTCTCAACTCTGGAAGACACAACCGGCATCTGGTTTAACATAGGTTGTGAAGAACCAGATATTATGGTAATTATCGGTTTATAATTACTTACGGATCTTTCTGTCTGATAACATTGTGTCACAATCAATCTTGAAGCCTACTTTCCATTTTTTTTATCAGTCTATATTCATAAGATATACTTTTGAACTCAGCGGTTTCTATTATGTAGCACTTGTCAATACCGAGGTTGGCGTTGTTTTAGGGAAGAACTTGCATAACATAGGCCAGTTGACCTACTGTATTGCTTCTTAATTATGTTCCATATAACTCGGAAAATAAATGACATTCTATTTATTCCAAATTAACAAAATAATGTAGAAAACCACAGTCGGTATTTGTTCTAGATCTGTTGATAATTTTTATACCAGTTAATACCATACAAAGAACCATTAACAATCCTTGTGGGACCTCGCCAGTTATATTATCCCATGATGACAATTTGTCTTCAAAAAATATATAATCCATTGTGGTAGTTTGACTGTCTTAAAATATTGTAGCTTCCAGACTGCTTTAATAAGGTACTCTATCAAAAGCTTTCTGAAATCTAAGTTCCTCTCTGCCTTTGTTAGCCAGAGGTGGTGGTCATACCTCGAGTTTTCCAGCACTTGTGTTCTGGCAGAAGTCCGACGCCACCCCACTGGAGTCCAGCTTCTGGCTAGTGTTTTTAGAAACTTCGTTTTTGTACACCGTAACGATGAGACCACAGGTGAGCCTTAGCCAATTACTAATGGTTGCACCACTTTTGCATAAGACGATAGACACCAACAGCAGCTACAAATCTGCTGGCTTTCCCTCCAGATATAAGATCAACGGTACCCTGTTCGCTGAAGAATAATCATCCTCGCCCAGCCTTAGCGCTGGAATCATCGGTCCCCACTAATCAGGCAGAAATCCCCGAGGACCATCCATAGAGCCAGACTCACACAGGGTAAAAAAAAAAATAGGGCCAACCAGCCATACGGACAACAAATCACACTGGACTGAGAGTTTTAGAACACACTTGCCATGGGTTCGATCCCCACTTGTTCTGTGATTGGCTTGCACTTGTGATGTTACGATTCCGCGAGTCATGATACACCAGCCATAGGGCCAACCATAAGGCCAACGACTTTCGTTCAAGAAACCACTGAACGGGTCATTGCACGAGTAAGACCCGCGTCATGACACTGCTTTCTTAAGAACAAAAAAAAAAATATCACAGTCAACACAGTCGGTTCATTAGTTTGTGTCCACTTAGATAAATGTCAGTGGCTGTAATGTGAGCTTAATAAGGAAGATATACAGAATATGGTGAGCTGAAGCAAAATATTTATTTTAATACTTTTCTGGTATTTTATATACTTTTCTAACTTTTTCTAGTAAGAAGGGTGTATGTGGGGAGAAAGAAGAAAGAGAGCGAGAGAGAGAGAGAGAGAGAGAGAGAGAGAGAGAGAGAGAGAGAGAGAGAGAGAGAGAGAGAGAGAGAGACAGACAGACAGACAGAGACAGAGAAACACTTGTGTTTACACACACACATTGAGTACCAACCACCTGGAGCACTGGTCCGCCACGATACAAGCTGGGCAAAGCTACCTCTCGCAGCAGGACGGCCACTGTCACACGCCTTACAGTTCTTGCGTCCTCCCCGGTCATAACACCTACAAAATTCAATATTTGTTATTCAAGGTCAGGTTAGGTTAGGAACATAACGTACGAACATAAGAAGGAGCACTGCAACAGGCTTACTGGCCCATACTAGGCATGTTCAAGTCACATACAGGTCCAATTCAGTCAGGTCCAAGTCATACCCAACCACACCCACTCACGTATTTGTCTAACCTATTTTTTTAAACAACGTTTTAGCTTCAATAACGTTACTCGGGAGTTTGTTATACTCATCCACAACTACTGCCAAACCAGTGTTTTCCTGTATCCTTGAAACCATTACTGTGATTCTTGTCTTAGATACTTTTAACACGTTATTTACATCCCCTTTATTTATTCCCGTTTTCTATTTATACACCTCAGTCATAGCCCCCTAACTCTACCCCTTTTCAGAGTGCAGATTCAGGGTCCTCAGTGTGATACATGGGATTAACTTTGTCATCATTCTTTGCACGTTTTCCAGCTCATTTATATCCATTCTGTAATACGGTGACGAGACCTGTGGAGCATAATCTAAGTGAGGTCTAGCAACGATATATCGAGTTGAAGAATAACCTGAGGACTCGTGTGCAGGGGACAGACGTGTAGGGCTGGACCTCAAAAGGCATCTGAATTCATGGCAAAGAAATACAACACATTGTGTTGTATTTCCTAGTTTTATATATCTTTACTTTCCACTTAAGGTCCTTGCCTATGATGATTATTGTATCATCCAAAAGTGAATATCAAAATGGCATACATTACCGACGGGTTGATAAGTCAGACACATGCGCAACAGTTAGATATCACACACTGTTCCAGACTATGGAGCAAAACTCTTCTCCAGGCTGAGGGACTGACCACCTCAAAACTACGTCTTCAAGGGTGATGGACTGATGACATCGTCTTTACATCTCTATGCTCCCGCTCACTCTTCTGTACTCTACTGAAGAAGCCTACTGTGTTGGCAAAACGTTTCGGAATAAAGATACCTAACTGTTGCACATGTGTCTTACTTATACACAAGTGGCTGGTACCCCAGTACCTGACTACCAAGTGTGACATACTCTCAGTACCCCTGACTACCAGGTACTGAGGGGCATCAGTCTGCATTGAGTCGCGGTCTCTGCTAACACATCTAGGTTAGTACAGCTGGGCAAATGTCTCATCACCTGCCAAATTGGCTAGAGGCATTTTTAATAAACAAAACTGGGCACGTCAGTATTGTTCTGCTACTCTATTTACTATGAGTTACATTATGGAACTCAAGCTGTGTATTCTTATCATATTCCATTACACAGGATAGAGGAGAATGAACCACAATACGGGCGGGGATTGAACCCTCGGCGAGTCGTAAAACTCCAGACAGAAGAGTTAAAAACTGTAGCCAGCTGGCCCAGTGGGTAACGCGTCGGTCTGGAGTTTTATGACTTATTGCTGCGGGTTCAATCCCTACTCGTACCGTGGTGTGTTGGTAATCGTGTCATTACTATTTCAGTCATTGGTGGTGGGGAGGTAGGGACGAGCACTACAGCAGGCCCTAATGGCCCATGCTAGGCAGGTGCAAGTCACCTACTGGCCTAAGCTAGTCAAGTCCAATGGTAAGGAACGGGACAGGTAGGAAAAGAAGTGGAGAGGAGAGGTGGAGAAAGGAGAGAAATGGGGGAATGGGAGGATGGAAAAGAAGAAAGGGAATCCAGTCGTCAGCGGGAAGTGTGTCAACCCTGAAAACATTGTAAGTAATGAGTCTCCTGACGCTCCAGGAGACTTTACTGTACACTCCAGCTGCACCACCTCCAGCCCTCCGTGTACACTCCAGCTGCGCCACCTCCAGCCCTCCGTGTACACTCCAGCTGCACCACCTCCAGCCCTCCGTGTACACTCCAGCTGCGCCACCTCCAGCCCTCCGTGTACACTCCAGCTGCGCCACCTCCAGCCCTCCGTGTACACTCCAGCTGCGCCACCTCCAGCCCTCCGTGTACACTCCAGCTGCACCACCTCCAGCCCTCCGTGTACACTCCAGCTGCACCACCTCCAGCCCTCCGTGTACACTCCAGCTGCGCCACCTCCAGCCCTCCGTGTACACTCCAGCTGCGCCACCTCCAGCCCTCCGTGTACACTCCAGCTGCGCCACCTCCAGCCCTCCGTGTACACTCGAGCTGCGCCACCTCCAGCCCTCCGTGTACACTCCAGCTGCACCACCTCCAGCCCTCCGTGTACACTCCAGCTGCGCCACCTCCAGCCCTCCGTGTACACTCCAGCTGCGCCACCTCCAGCCCTCCGTGTACACTCCAGCTGCGCCACCTCCAGCCCTCCGTGTACACTCCAGCTGCGCCACCTCCAGCCCTCCGTGTACACTCCAGCTGCGCCACCTCCAGCCCTCCGTGTACACTCCAGCTGCGCCACCTCCAGCCCTCCGTGTACACTCCAGCTGCGCCACTTCCAGCCCTCCGTGTACACTCCAGCTGCGCCACCTCCAACCCTCCGTGTACACTCCAGCTGCACCACCTCCAGCCCTCCGTGTACACTCCAGCTGCGCCACCTCCAGCCCTCCGTGTACACTCCAGCTGCACCACCTCCAGCCCTCCGTGTACACTCCAGGCTGCACCACCTCCAGCCCTCCGTGTACACTCCAGCTGCACCACCTCCAACCCTCCGTGTACACTCCAGGCTGCACCACCTCCAGCCCTCCGTGTACAAATCCAGCTGCACCACCTCCAGCCCTCCGTGTACACTCCAGCTGCACCATCTCCAGCCCTCCGTGTACACTCCAGCTGCGCCACCTCCAGCCCTCCGTGTACACTCCAGCTGCACCACCTCCAACCCTCCGTGTACACTCCAGCTGCACCACCTCCAGCCCTCCGTGTACACTCCAGCTGCGCCACCTCCAGCCCTCCGTGTACACTCCAGCTGCACCACCTCCAACCCTCCGTGTACACTCCAGGCTGCACCACCTCCAGCCCTCCGTGTACAAATCCAGCTGCACCACCTCCAGCCCTCCGTGTACACTCCAGCTGCACCACCTCCAGCCCTATGTGTACACTCCAGCTGCGCCACCTCCAGCCCTCCGTGTACACTCCAGCTGCACCACCTCAAGCCCTCCGTGTACAAATCCAGCTGCACCACCTCCAGCTCTCCGTGTACACTCCAGCTGCACCATCTCCCGCCCTCCGTGTACACTCCAGCTGCACCACCTCCAGCCCTCCGTGTAAACTCCAGCTGCGCCACCTCCAGCCCTCCGTGTACACTCCAGCTGCGCCACCTCCAGCCCTCCGTGTACACTCCAGCTGCACCACCTCCAGCCCTCCGTGTACAAATCCAGCTGCACCACCTCCAGCCCTCCGTGTACACTCCAGCTGCACCATCTCCAGCCCTCCGTGTACACTCCAGCTGCACCACCTCCAGCCCTCCGTGTACACTCCAGCTGCACCACCTCCAGCCCTCCGTGTACACTCCAGCTGCACCACCTCCAGCCCTCCGTGTACACTCCAGCTGCACCACCTCCAGCCCTCCGTGTAAACTCCAGCTGCACCACCTCCAGCCCTCCGTGTACACTCCAGCTGCACCACCTCCAGCCCTCCGTGTACACTCCAGCTGCACCACCTCCAGCCCTCCGTGTACACTCCAGCTGCACCACCTCCAGCCCTCCGTGTACACTCCAGCTGCACCACCTCCAGCCCTCCGTGTACACTCCAGCTGCACCACCTCCAGCCCTCCGTGTACACTCCAGCTGCACCACCTCCAGCCCTCCGTGTAAACTCCAGCTGCACCACCTCCAGCCCTCCGTGTAAACTCCAGCTGCACCACCTCCAGCCCTCCGTGTACACTCCAGCTGCACCACCTCCAGCCCTCCGTGTACACTCCAGCTGCACCACCTCCAGCCCTCCGTGTACACTCCAGCTGCACGACCTCCAGCCCTCCGTGTACACTCCAGCTGCACCACCTCCAGCCCTCCGTGTACACTCCAGCTGCACCACCTCCAGCCCTCCGTGTACACTCCAGCTGCACCACCTCCAGCCCTCCGTGTACACTCCAGCTGCACCACCTCCAGCCCTCCGTGTACACTCCAGCTGCGCCACCTCCAGCCCTCCGTGTACACTCCAGCTGCACCACCTCCAGCCCTCCGTGTACACTCCAGCCCTCCGTGTACACTCCAACTGCACCACCTCCAGCCCTCCGTGTACACTCCAGCTGCGCCACCTCCAGCCCTCCGTGTACACTCCAGCTGCACCACCTCCAGCCCTCCATGTACACTCCAGCCCTCCGTGTACACTCCAACTGCACCACCTCCAGCCCTCCGTGTACACTCCAGCTGTGCCACCTCCAGCCCTCCGTGTACACTCCAGCTGCACCACCTCCAGCCCTCCGTGTACACTCCAGCCCTCCGTGTACACTCCAACTGCACCACCTCCAGCCGTCCGTGTACACTCCAGCCCTCCGTGTACACTCCAGCTGCACCACCTCCAGCCCTCCGTGTACACTCCAGCTGCACCACCTCCAGCCCTTGGAAAACATATTTTCAATACACTACATCGTAAAATATCTAACACACAGCTACTGGTTCATCTGACATTTAATACACTGGCTATCAAAGAATATTTTCATTACTTCACGCTTATTTACACAAATACACTTGTATATTACGTATTTTATGCAAGTCTCTTTCTCATTACCTGACCCAATCCGGGGTCGCTTCACATTTCCAGAGAAGACACTGATAAAACAACAGTTAACTCTTTATCCAGACTACGTTACAAGTATGGAAAAATTAATGATATTGGTGCTAATAACAGGCGAGTGTATGACACGATGTGTTACCCACCAGTGTATGGCACGATGTGTTACCCACCAGTGTATGGCACGATGTGTTACCCACCAGTGTATGGCACGATGTGTTACCCACCAGTGTATGGCACGATGTGTTACCCACCAGTGTATGGCACGATGTGTTACCCACCAGTGTATGGCACGATGTGTTACCCACCAGTGTATGGCACGATGTGTTACCCACCAGTGTATGGCACGATGTGTTACCCACCAGTGTATGGCACGATGTGTTACCCACCAGTGTATGGCACGATGTGTTACCCACCAGTGTATGGCACGATGTGTTACCCACCAGTGTATGACACGATGTGTTACCCACCAGTGTATGGCACGATATGTTACCCACCAGTGTATGACACGATGTGTTACCCACCAGTGTATGGCACGATGTGTTACCCACCAGTGTATGGCACGATGTGTTACCCACCAGTGTATGGCACGATGTGTTACCCACCAGTGTATGGCACGATGTGTTACCCACCAGTGTATGGCACAATGTGTTACCCACCAGTGTATGGCACGATGTGTTACCCACCAGTGTATGGCACGATGTGTTACCCACCAGTGTATGGCACGATGTGTTACCCACCAGTGTATGGCACGATGTGTTACCCACCAGTGTATGGCACGATGTGTTACCCACCAGTGTATGGCACGATGTGTTACCCACCAGTGTATGGCACGATGTGTTACCCACCAGTGTATGGCACGATATGTTACCCACCAGTGTATGGCACGATGTGTTACCCACCAGTGTATGGCACGATATGTTACCCACCAGTGTATGGCACGATGTGTTACCCACCAGTGTATGGCACGATGTGTTACCCACCAGTGTATGGCACGATGTGTTACCCACCAGTGTATGGCACGATGTGTTACTCACCAGTGTATGACACGATGTGTTACCCACCAGTGTATGGCACGATGTGTTACCCACCAGTGTATGGCACGATGTGTTACCCACCAGTGTATGGCACGATGTGTTACCCACCAGTGTATGGCACGATGTGTTACCCACCAGTGTATGGCACGATGTGTTACCCACCAGTGTATGGCACGATATGTTACCCACCAGTGTATGGCACGATATGTTACCCACCAGTGTATGGCACGATGTGTTACCCACCAGTGTATGGCACGATATGTTACCCACCAGTGTATGGCACGATGTGTTACCCACCAGTGTATGGCACGATATGTTACCCACCAGTGTATGGCACGATGTGTTACCCACCAGTGTATGGCACGATGTGTTACCCACCAGTGTACGGCACGATGTGTTACCCACCAGTGTATGGCACGATGTGTTACCCACCAGTGTATGGCACGATATGTTACCCACCAGTGTATGGCACGATATGTTACCCACCAGTGTATGGCACGATGTGTTACCCACTAGTGTATGGCACGATATGTTACCCACCAGTGTATGGCACGATGTGTTACCCACCAGTGTATGGCATGATATGTTACCCACCAGTGTATGGCATGATATGTTACTCACCAGTGTATGGCATGATATGTTACTCACCAGTGTATGGCATGATATGTTACTCACCAGTGTATGGCATGATATGTTACTCACCAGTGTATGGCATGATATGTTACTCACCAGTGTATGGCATATGTTACTCACCAGTGTATGGCATATGTTACTCACCAGTGTATGGTATATGTTACTCACCAGTGTATGGTATGATATGTTACTCAGCAGTGTATGGTATGATATGTTACTCACCAGTGTATGGTATGATATGTTACTCACCAGTGTATGGTATATGTTACTCACCAGTGTATGGTATATGTTACTCACCAGTGTATGGTATATGTTACCCACCAGTGTATGGTATGATATGTTACCCACCAGTGTATGGTATGATATGTTACCCACCAGTGTATGGTATATGTTACCCACCAGTGTATGGTATGATATGTTACCCACCAGTGTATGGTATATGTTACCCACCAGCTACTACGCTGTATGAATTAAACAAGGGGCAACTTTGATAAATTTGCTGATTAAGATTTCTACCAACCGTCCGGGCCTTTCAGCTTCTATTTATATGCAAAACTCTTATAACCAATTATCACTTTAAACATTTAACATTTCTAACATTATCAAATTTCTACTATCACCACCATCACTATCTTGCTGCTGTCCTAACAAATTCGTTGCCGTATTACAGAAACTGATCACAAATCAAGTGACAATATTCAAAGACAGTTATTTTCCACAATTAACCATATTCACAATTCACTCTTTCACTTGACATAAGTATCTGCAAATTTAGACGAAAGGGGAACTTTCCCCACCATGTACGCCGAAAGAGCTGCTGTATTCTTCGTAAGGCAGGCAAAAACCCTATGGGAAGAATGGCTTCCCCTCTCATACCAGCTTAGTCCTAGATTCAAACCGCTCACTTTCGCTATTTTTTTTATTATACTGACGAGTTCCCGCATTTAACACTAATGTCAATACGGCACCCGGGTAATGATACTTAACAGACTATTAGTGTACAACAATCCTCCAGTATAGAGAGTACAAGTGACTTGAAGAGTATCATTGGCTTGGTATCTCTTTTTGTTTTCAAGGTTTTGGTTATCCAGTCTATCATTTTCCTTGCAGTTGTGACAGTAATTCCCTCGTGATCCTTGAACTTAAGGGCCTCTGACATCATTATTTCAGTCTCTCACATTCCTCTTCCGCTCTGACGAGTGATTGGAGTGCTTTATTCGGTTTTATTTCTTGAAATGTTCCACAGTCGAGTAACTACAATTTGTCCTCGTTGAAGACCTCGTTTATGAGAGATCGGAGATCTGTTGTACAAAAGCTGTAGTTACTTACGTTCTGATCTGGCTGTTCACGTTCTGATCTGGTGTCTCTTCACAAATTACAATCGTGATTGTCGACTATTTAAGATTATCCACGAATTGTTGTGATTGCTTATTACTATTTGCGATTATGATAGTAATAGCGGTAGCCGCGGCAACAGCAGTAGTAGTAGTAGGTGTGGGAGAGTGAAGTGGTACTCCTGGCTTCTGGTTCCCAGGAGATCAGTACCAACACTCACCTATTGTTCACTCAGCCGGAAGACGCTTCTGCGTGCTCGACTGCTGGCTTCTGAGAGAGAGAGAGAGAGAGAGAGAGAGAGAGAGAGAGAGAGAGAGAGAGAGAGAGAGAGAGAGAGAGTGTGTTCCACCTCTTGGGACCGCCTCGTACATGTTCCCGGTGTAATCAATGTACATGCCATTAAAACGTGTCAACTAAGCTACTGCTATTACATGGAAGAACAAGTCGCAATACCGTGGCTGCAACAATTAGTAATCAAGTCCCTTCCCCCCAGTTGAAGAGAGGCAATCAGGCTGAGTGGGGAAGGCAGCTCTGAATTCCTTTGATTAAGAGCCCTTCACCAGGATCAAGGCACCTCCCATGAACAGGGCGAGTTTTGTAGTTAGATCCACTTCTCTACACTTCCTGTCGTCTCTCACTCTTCCGGGTATTTAACTTGTATTTTTCCCCCTCGTTCCTAGTTCTCTGCATGGTAACTGGTCTATCGACTCTGTACCTCTGAGCTCTCTGTATACCAGCACCGGGTTTCCTCTAGTTCGGAGTCGTCAGAGCTAATGCTTGGAGCTTTTTGTTGAAAATGGTATAAAATACCGACAAGCTGATGGACTGATTACATCTTTATTTCATTACTACTGCTCCCTTTGTATTTGACTGAAGAAGCCTAGTGTGTAGGCGAAAAACGTTTCGTCAATAAAGATACCCAACTGTTGCACGTGTGTTTAAATCTTCAGTAATAAGCTTGTTTACATGCTTCTGGATTATAATGCGGTGCTTTGTCTCAGTAACTGTCATAAAACTAAAGAATATTGATCAGCCAGGATCTCCGGTCTCTGAAGTCATGTTAGTTTTCTCCTCTATAGGTAATGACATCTCTTCCTGACAATGTTCTTAATAACTCTAAGACACCGAGGTGACGTTACCTGTAACCAGCTTCCAGGTGTCCGGCAGGTGTTTCGTGTCTAGTGACTAAGATTTTTGCTACATATGTGAGAGTACTCACCTATTTGTGGTTGCAGGGGTCGAGTCACAGCTCCTGGCCCCGTCTCTTCGCTATGTGTGTGTGTGTGTGTGTGTGTGTGTGTGTGTGTGTGTGTGTGTGTGTGTGTGTGTGTGTGTGTGTGTAATGCTGGTGTTCACGGCATCTGCTCCTGTTCATTCCTGCCTCCGACCTCCCAACAGCTCTCCTTCCCCTCCCACCCTTCCCCTCTCCCCCAATCATGCCCTCCCCTCATCCTCCCTACTGATTCCCCTCCCTGTGCTGCCCCCCACAATGCAAGACCAAACATCAAGGTTCAGCTACCTCACACACTCCTTGTCCCTTTGTCTTTTTTCCTCCCCCTCTCTTCTCACACCCCCTCCTACTTTCCCCCATCCCTCCCTCTCCACCAATCTTACCTGTGACCTTGCAAGATGAGCAAACAATCTTATCTAAAGAGTTGAAGGTCACCACCTCTGATCCCGCTTGATAAAATCTGCAGAATTATTATATTCAGGTGAAGCACTAAGCCCGTAAGGGTCTGTGGAACAGGAGGAAATTAAACGTGATTTGATGAAGGAAAGGTTTACTTTACTTTTATCAAAGACCTTCACCAGCACCAAGACCACCTCCCCCTCCCCCCCTCTCTTGAGAGGACCAGTCTTCCGAGCAGTCTTGACAGTGACCTTGCTCAAGTGTTGCTGCAGGACAGTGACCTTGCTTAGTGACTTGCAACGGCGGCCGCACCTCACACATACACAGCTTGTTTGATGAACTCTACCAAGAAACATTATATTCAAGGGAAAGTGCCTGGGGAACCGGAGGGGTAATCAGATTTGATCCGAGGAAGGCGAGTTAGCGCCAGGTCTTCAGATCAAGAAGGGCTCCCTGATGTGGGCAGAAATTAATCAGGTGAAGGTGGGAAAGTGCACAACTTGGGCTCCACTAAAGTGGACGACAACCACAAATAAATGGACTTACAGCAAAAACCTGGGATGGGAGGAAGTTAGGTTAGGGTTTATTAGCGAAGCGCCAGATCGATCCATTGGGTTATTCAGCGCTTTAACTAACATTACCAAATTTACACTTTCGTTGTCAGCTTACGTAAATCATTCACAAAGAAAGTTACAAAGTAGTTTTTACATGCCTCAACTCATGTTCGTAATTCCTCCAGTCATGGGCCGCGTCAGCAAATTTAGATTAAAGGGGAAATATCCCCATCATTTAGGCGAAAGAGATGCTGGATTCTTAGTCAGGTAATCATCTTCTGGGAGAGATGCACTCTATGGGGTACAACATGCCTTAGGGGTACTTTTTGTCTCCACCCCCTCCCCCAAAAAAAATTGCAATTTATTTTGAGCAAAATCCTACCCGTAAGTCAAGCCATGATCGACGTTATTTTGAGCTAGCTGACCGATCAGCTAGTGGGCGCAGAGAGTCGGCTGATCAATCAGCTGGTGTGGGCAGAGTCAGCTGATCCACTCACAATGGTACTACGCTCTTGTCCAGATTCTCAGCCTCAATACAACTGTCACACTATATTTACTCGACCTACCACACTACATAAAATTTAATATCACCACCACCACTGAAGATTTGCTGTGCATTTAATAATAACAACAATGATAGTTCACAAACAATAAGTGATTTAGATTTTAGATTTTGCCTCGAGGGGAGATTAAGACACTGCCACTCATCCTGTGAGTGAACATACCAACATGATGACAGCACTTGACTGTACTTCTCATCTTTTGTGTTAGCAGCAGACAGTCCAAGAACCACAGCTCAGCCAATAAGGAACTGCCTGAAAGAATCCCATCACGCTCCATCTCTAAGCAATCCATTCTTGGATCACCAGTGACATTCGTGCATATATGAACGTGTCCTGGCTTACAATCGTACACATATGAACGTGTCCTGGCTTACACTCGTACATATATGAACGTGTCCTGGCTTACACTCGTACATATATGAACGTGTCCTGGCTTACACTCGTACATATATGAACGTGTCCTGGCTTACACTCGTACACATATGAACGTGTCCTGACTTACACTCTCACACATATGAACGTGCCCTAGCTACATTTGCCCCCCCCCCTCGTTGCCGAAAGCACCGAATCCGCATTTTTAAATTTGCTCCTCTAGACAAGTAAAGACGAAGAACCACCTTAGATATTTAATTAAGTACTTTTTTCCAGTGCTAAGCTGGGAAGTGGGATGCATCAGATAAAGTAGTGGAGGCAAACACTATAAACAGCATGAAGGGTAGGTATGACCGGGCCCAGCTGGCAAGAAGCCAGTGTAGTCGGTCACAACAAGAGGCGGGGTCGGAAGCTATGACTCAACCCCTGCAAATAACTCGAATATAAGTATTTTTTTTAAATACAACCGAACTTAAAAAATATTCGTAAGTTCACACGAAGCGTCAAAAAAAAAAAATCGACGATGAGTAATTCGTACCAAAATGAGTGAAATAAAAGCACAAGTTACTGAAAAACAGTAACCTATTGGTGATTCCCATGTATAAATTGTGATTACTTGTATAATTATCAATTTTGGGATGTGCTAAACCCCTACGGGGTCACAAACAAGCTCAAGAATGGGAGGTAATCAGGTTCGATATACAGAAAATGAGGGAGGAGGGTGTTGGAAAGCTCCAAGGAAGAATCTAGCGAATAATTCCAGTGACTGAGATCAGAGCGGAGGTGGTGGATCCGCTATTGTCTGAACACAAGAGAAGCAGCGATGTGTTGAACAAGTGGGTGTGCAACGACGAAGGCCACTCTGTACTCGCCTATACATGGTTGCAGGGGTCGAGTCACAGCTCCTGGTGTGTGCGTATTCACCTATTTGTGGTTGCAGGGGTCGAGTTGTAGCTCCTGGCCCCGCCCTTCGTTGGTCGTTACTAGGTCCACTCTCTTCCTGCTCCAAGCTGTGAATGGAACCTGCCTCCACGACATCACAACAGATTGGAACAATCTTGTTGAACTTCCTTACAACTCTATTACTGAAGAAATACTTTCTAACATCCCTGTGACTTACTTGAGTTTTTAACTTTCAGCTGTGACCCCTTGTTGCTGTGTTTCATCTCTGAGACTTTCTGTGACTATTCACCTTGTCAGTTCCTCTCAGTATTATGTATGTTATCATGTCATCCCTATCTCTCCTGTCTTCCAGTGTATTCAGATTGATTTTCCTTAACTTCTCCTCTTAGAACATATCCCCTAGCTCCGGGCCTAGTCTTGTTGCAAACCTTCGCACTTCTTTAATTTCTAAACATGCTTAACCAGGTGTGGGTTCCATACAGGTGCTACATACTCCAATATAGGCCTGACGTACACAGTGTAGTGTCTTGAATGACTCCTTATTCAGGTGTCGAAATGTTATTCTTAGGTTTGTCAGGCACCCACATGCTGCAGCAATTATTGGTTGATGTGCGCCACAGATGTGCTCGGTATGATACTCATCCCATGATCCTTTTCCTTGAGTAAGGTTTGCAGCCTTTAACCCTCTAGTGTGCACTCCGTCTGCGGTCGTCTTTGACCTTTCAAATCTTCATGAGTTTGCACTTGCTGGGGTTGAACTTCAGAAGCCAGTTGTTGGACCAGGCTTGCAGCCTGTCCAGATCCCTTTGTAATCTATTTGATCCTCGTCCGCTTGAATTCTCCGGATCAGCTTCACATCGTGCGTGTGCGTGTTGATACATCGTGGTCAGTATCCCTCACAGCGTGGCCCAGAAATTTATGTAGGATCATGGAAATTTGTTAAATGAAAAACTCAATTTACTCATACATTTCTTTCTTGTACAACTCGTGTGACTATCACAGTGGCTTAGTAGATTTACTGACCTGAAATAAACAGTTTAGTGGCAGTTCTTTGTTCTTGTCGAAAAAAACTGGTTCCTAGTACTGATCCTCAGGGATATTTCTCCGTAATGATACTTCTTCCCGCATGCAAACTCGTTCTCTACACATTTCTTGAGCTAGTGAAGTCCTTCCCGTCACTCCTGGTAGCTTTCTTAGTTTGTGGGTCAGTGCATAGTGGGGAGGCGGGGGAGAAGCAAACTGTCAGGCTTCCTACAGTCCAAGAATATGCCGTCAAACCATTGTCTCGTTACAGCTTCACGATTTTGTCTTTTTAGAAATTAGCAAGATATGATTTTCCATTCCTTAAACTAGAGGTGGTTTTTCAGTGTGAGTGCACAGTTGAGGGGCCCTCTCCTGGTGAGGCAGGACCACCACCAAACTTACCAACACCTTCACCACGTCTTTCCTAAAGTGCAGGAAATTGCGCCTATAAATCATAACATTTTCCGGTGGCTAAATAAAGGAAAAACATTTTTTTTATCTTCAAGTTGTTTCATAACCCATTCGCCTCGTCTCACTTCACATACTTGGTAAAGACTTTCCTATCAATGCGTGACTATGCAGATATAATTCCAGACAACTACTGCGAGGTCTGTGAGGGGAAACCAAAAGCAATCGTATATAAAAAAAAAAGAATCCACGATACTTTTGTCAGCAACGAAGAGCCGAGTCTTAACACTATACAACAAACCTGAAGATCCTTGAGTCACTGGAAGCTGCATCTACCAGTATGGGCTCTTGCAGCAGGCCAGAACGAGCACGGACCAGAGGTGTACATCTAAATGACCGCAACCACCTTCCAGAAAACCATGGTAAGAAGATAACTGTTAAACATACACTATACACTACGTAAAGAAAAGCATTAAACCAGTAGGGCTTACACAGAGCTTGGGAAAGGAGAAGTAATCAATGTAGTATGCAGTATCATACGAGGAAGGGAGTGGTGGTAGCTTCAGTTCTCCAAGATACATGGGAGGTTCCTTGATCCTAGTGAGGGGCTCTTGATCTAAAGAATTATTATACTTTTTCTCCCATCCCTGAGATCGAACCTGATTGCCCCAGATTCCCCAGGGGCCACTTTATCCCTAAGAGTATTGCGCTTCCATCACAATATAATCGTTCTCCAAGGTGCGGTAATGAAAGCTGACGAGCGTAGAGCTTGGGTTGAGGAGTGTGTGAACCCAGCTCACCTCTCACGGACCAGACCTTATTTTAGGGGGTTTGTTCTGGATGAAAAATGAAAGTTTACGTCCAGCCGAGAGACCGACCACGAGTACTGTTGTCCCACTTAACAGTTCCTGACTGCCAGGTAACACACTGTTCCAGGTAACACTGATAGTAACACCCCCACCCATCATTAATGGGGAAGCGCTAAACCCGAAGTCATACAAGACTGCAATATCAACAAGCAGATGAATAAGATATGGACAACATACAGGTCTTTTTACTGCCTGGGGAATGAGACGGGTGGGGGGAAGGGGGTGGAATGTATACCCTCCTCTTACAGTCTGGAGCTGTTACCTTACAAAGGATGCACATCAGTGATTTAAACCTGTACGTCATATCCTTGTCTTTTCAACTTCTCAAAGACAGAGGCTAGAGCCAGCCAGCTTCCATCTGTATGGTAGGTGTTCCGCTTCTGACGACTTGTTCGACATCTTGAGGATTTTCGTTTATTACATCGCGTACCTCTTTGTCGTAAGTTGTTACAAGTTCATTTCTTCAGTGTCGTCACTTTTTTTTTTTACAGTCAATTTCCTTATGTGGCTATGGAGAAGTTTTAGTTGTATTTTAGCCTACTCGGCTATCTCGTTTTCAAATTGTTTCTCATCCTCCCTTGTAAACACGCATTTTCCTTCCTAGCTCTTCTGCTACTAATTTTATTCTGTCCGTTGTGCTCCACATGTCTTCAACATCCTTCTAATTCTTGCTATGGCCTAGCTGAACCACGGACTATTTTGTTAGTATCTTCCACTTGTCAGATGGAACTTTTTTCCTTGTCCCACTACACTTCTCCATCATTATCAAGACTGTCTCGCCTTTTAAAAATTTCTTGTACCTTTGTCGTCTTTTCTATATCCTGATCCTCTGTACTCTGCATTTTTCTCACCAGTCTCACTTCTATATAGTGTGCGTGTGTGTACTCAACTATTTGCGTGTGTGCGTGCCCCACACCAGAGCAACAGCCAGACCATAGTGAAACAATCTGATCATTGGAACAAGCCACAGTAAAGCAACTAGTTTCAAAGCCCAGTCGATAACAGAAATAAGTGGAGGAAGTCAATCAGAAGACAACCCACCCGCCTGCCCGCCCACCCACCAACCAAGGCAGCCAGCCACCCACCCACCTGCCCACCCTTCAACAATAGTGCGGGTGAAGGCTGGGGTGACAGAAGGGAAGTGGGAGGGAGCCTAGCTAGATTTTCCCAGCTGTTTTACCTCGGCCTCCTGACCCCTGGAGCAGAGGTTACTAGCAAGACTATTTGCTGCAATACGTTCCAGCGGCTCCTAGCTGCACCCAGCAGATTCTCAGTGGCACTCAGCAGATGCCCAGCAGCTACCAGCAGGTTTCGAGTTGAAAAGCTGTCGTCCCTTGAAGCAACCACGAGTCCAGGAATTTACAACAGTCTGTAATAGCTTCAAAAAATTCGTAGAAAATATAAAATGTAATTTCGTTTTATAATTCTTATGATTACATTTCAGCTTTACAACAGTCTCTCTCATACCCTCTCTCTCTCCCTCTCTCTCTCTCTCTCTCTCTCTCTCTCTCTCTCTCTCACTCTCACTCTATGCCCTTAACCAAGTTCAAACAAGTTCTTGCTTCTCTCTGCCTCTTTCTCTAAGAACCTAAGAATATTGATTATAATTTATTATAATCAGAACCAAGCGCTAAACCCACAAGTCTATAAATATTGAATACTAGATTAATGTAGTAGGTCTACTGACCCAGGCTCAGTATGTTTCATAGCCTATGTCTTAAACTCTCAAAGTACTCTAATGACACAAACTGGGAGTTTGTTCCACACATCTACAACTCTACTGCTAAACCAGTGATTTCCAAAATCCCTTTTCAATCTAATTTACCCAACGCTAATCTACTGCTTTCTTAAGATATGTTCCATACCTTAAAAACTATTTCTCGTCTCCGCTTACATAATTCAGGTTCCGTGTTTTTAACGTATCTTCGTAGGAAAAAGGTTATGATACGGTGGATTAGCCGTGCCATCTTCATCTAAATATTTTTTTCTGGGCATCTCAAGTTCATTCTGTAGAATGGAGACAAGAACTGAGCCGCATAGTGTTTTTTTATAAACAACGTAGAAACTTTTATTTCACTTTTGTTTGACGAATGCTTCATGATGTGAAGTTAGCAAGTCTACTGCATGCTAACATTAGCGCACTGTTGCCTTGGCTTAGAATTCTGCTCACCAGAATTAGATTTTTCTCCCGTTTAATTCACGTTCTATGTAATGTAATTTGTAAGTTCCTCGCTTATCTACTCTTCCCCTGAGGATTAAAACCCTGCATTTGTCCACGATGAACTGCATCTTCCACTGTTCCTTCCACAACAACCTATCCGAATGATCTCGAGGCTCAGCAAAGCCCTCTAAAGAAATTTGTCTGCCATTTCTTGCAATAAACTTGCGTCATTATTCTCTCATTTAGATCGTTTACCGAGATTTTGAACAATATAGGCCAAAGACCTCCCCTTGAGGAACGCCACGTGTAATAGGTGCCAATTCTGATTTCTCCTCATGTATGCAAACACTTAATACCTACCAGTCATTCGCCCGGTGGTAAGTTTTATATACAAGAACAGTCATTTGCATTTGGCGTTCAATACGAGTATCGCAGGTCACAACCTTGAGTAAGGGTGAAGTATTGGCGAAGGTAAAAATATAACTAAGGTAGGGGTGGGCAGGGTTGTCACTAAGGTAGGACAGTATCATTATATTTGTGTAAAAACATTAAGGAATGGGAGGAAATTATTATTAGATCCATAAAAAAGGGGAGGTTAGTTCCAATCACTTGCATCAAGAATTTTACCGGGCGTCAAGGTACCTCGTTAAGAGGAACTAAAGTAGGGAAGAGAAGCGTAAGATAACGGAGGTGTTCTCTCTGCTGGCGGAACATTGAGGCCGGTGACGCTAAGTTGCCTTCTTAATGTTAGGTGACAGATGCAGCTTGCTCTGGGGCTCGTTCTCCTCTCACGCTCCCATCTTGGATCACTAAACCAACAGCTATCTTGGATTACTAAACCCACAGCTTCTATCTTGGATCACTAAACCCACAGCTTCTATCTTGGATCACTAAACCCACAGTTTCTATCTTGGATCACTAAACCCACAGCTTCTATCTTGGATCACTAAACCCACAGCCTCTATCTTGGATCACTAAACCCACAGCTTCTATCTTGGATCACTAAACCCACAGCTTCTATCTTGGATCACTAAACCCACAGCTTCTATCTTGGATCACTAAACCCACAGCTTCTATCTTGGATCACTAAACCAACAGCTTTATCTTGGATCACTAAACCAACAGCTTTATCTTGGATCACTAAACCAACAGCTTCTATCTTGAATCATTAAACCAACAGCTTCTATCTTGGATCACTAAACCCACAGCTTCCATCTTGGATCACTAAACCCACAGCTTTTACAGATCGCTATGCCCCCCACAGCTCCTATCTTAGATCATCAAGCTCAGCCTATCCACATCTTCCATCTTGAATCACTGAACCCGCAGCCTGGCCACAAAATATCGTGGAAGGTTGCATTTTGTCACGAGCAATATGAAAAATTCTTTTGACGTGGGTCTTAAGCATACGATGACCTATTCTCTGGAACTTTTTGTTCATTTACGAGAGATCTTCATTGGTCCACTCCTTAAAAAAAATATCAATACAAGATGTGGTATTAAAAAAGACGCTTTTTCAATGTCCTAAGATTATATACATATACCTCGATAACTTGGCAGTGAACCAAAACAAAAGTCAGTCGAGCCTGACCAAGAATGTTTACCTTTAGTACAGGGAAAGCGTAGCTACACTGCTACAACATCGACACTTAAGGAGTGATCAAGACATAAGTGCACATAACGGAGCAAGTAATCATTGCATCACGCATCGCACACCATCATCATCATCAACCACTTGGTGTAGCCATCTGTGTCTCATCTCTTAACCATTCGCACCCCGATCACTGGCTACTTTCATAGTGTTGTTACATTCACGAAAAGTGCTATGACAAATGTACAAAAATTCAGTACTGCTAGATGACTCAACATGGTTATATCATGGAAAGAAATGGCAATGTGTATATAAAACTAAAGACCTACTAGATGTGATTAGATTGTGACTTAGTAATGGTTCAAGACGGACCAAAACGTCGTCAAGGTTATCACACGAAAACAAAGATTAGAAGTGCAGTTAAAACCGCACGAAAATACGACACTTCAAAAAATTCTGAAAATAAATTTTTTCAATATGTCTCGGTTTTCCCACTATATTCTATTTCAGGTTCTCTATATTCCTAAAAGGGAACAGTGAGACTTGCGTTGTGGCCTGCCAGAGAGCCAACAGTTGCCACTCTTGTGGCCTGCCAGAGAGCCAACAGTTGCCACTCTTGTGGCCTGCCAGAGAGCCAACAGTTGCCACTCTTGTGGCCTGCCAGAGAGCCAACAGTTGCCACTCTTGTGGCCTGCCAGAGAGCCAACAGTTGCCACTCTTGTGGCCTGCCAGAGAGCCAACAGTTGCCACTCTTGTGGCCTGCCAGAGAGCCAACAGTTGCCACTCTTGTGGCCTGCCAGAGAGCCAACAGTTGCCACTCTTGTGGCCTGCCAGAGAGCCAACAGTTGCCACTCTTGTGGCCTGCCAGAGAGCCAACAGTTGCCACTCTTGTGGCCTGCCAGAGAGCCAACAGTTGCCACTCTTGTGGCCTGCCAGAGAGCCAACAGTTGCCACTCTTGTGGCCTGCCAGAGAGCCAACAGTTGCCACTCTTGTGGCCTGCCAGAGAGCCAACAGTTGCCACTCTTGTGGCCTGCCAGAGAGCCAACAGTTGCCACTCTTGTGGCCTGCCAGAGAGCCAACAGTTGCCACTCTTGTGGCCTGCCAGAGAGCCAACAGTTGCCACTCTTGTGGCCTGCCAGAGAGCCAACAGTTGCCACTCTTGTGGCCTGCCAGAGAGCCAACAGTTGCCACTCTTGTGGCCTGCCAGAGAGCCAACAGTTGCCACTATTGTGGTCTGCCAGAGAGCCAACAGTTGCCACTATTGTGGTCTGCCAGAGAGCCAACAGTTGCCACTCTTGTGACCTGCCAGAGAGCCAACAGTTGCCACTCTTGTGGCCTGCCAGAGAGCCAACAGTTGCCACTCTTGTGGCCTGCCAGAGAGCCAACAGTTACCACTCTTGTGGCCTGCCAGAGAGCCAACAGTTGCCACTATTGTGGTCTGCCAGAGAGCCAACAGTTGCCACTCTTGTGACCTGCCAGAGAGCCAACAGTTGCCACTCTTGTGGCCTGCCAGAGAGCCAACAGTTGCCACTCTTGTGGCCTGCCAGAGAGCCAACAGTTACCACTCTTGTGGCCTGCCAGAGAGCCAACAGTTGCCACTATTGTGGTCTGCCAGAGAGCCAACAGTTGCCACTCTTGTGGCCTGCCAGAGAGCCAACAGTTGCCACTCTTGTGGCCTGCCAGAGAGCCAACAGTTACCACTCTTGTGGCCTGCCAGAGAGCCAACAGTTACCACTGTTGTGGCCTGCCAGAGCCAACGGTCGCTGCAGCCGTGGCCCGTTATAAGAGCCAGTGGCATCGCTGAAAGGGTCATCTCATGACTTAATATTCACGTCAGATGGCGAATTCTGATGAATAATTAAATTTACGTAACCAACTGGCAGCACCATTAGTGGAATCAACTTATTTATCGCCGCCTTCAAGCTGACGTCACGTCACCAGGCCAAGGGTGACTGATATGTCCCTGATCATTCGTGGGTGAGGTGGTTTTGTCCGTTAGTAAACGAAGAGGAGTCTGGTAATGCAGGTCTGTCGGACAATGACCCCGCTCAATGATTAAGTAACTGTTGTAATTAAAAAGGCCGTCTGTTATATTAGTAAAGGTCTCCTCTTACTATATTAAAAAGGGCCTTTGTGTATTTTAACCACCTTGTCGGCTACGTCACACTTCAATTGCTGCCGCATCAGGTATCAGTTTTTTTTAACAAGTTTAAAATCAGGCGAAGAATCACATTTTCGTGTATTAGGCTCTTACTACCCCTCTCCCCAACTAGGGTCTACTCAGGAGGGGGGGTGACCCTGCTCTTACTCCCTCCACTAGGTTCTTACTCAAGGGTAACCCTGCTCTGACTACCCGGCAGTATCTTTCTGAAGGCAGCTGTTACATCATGTTTATAGGGGAAGCACTAAGCCAGGAGTCGTACAGCGCATGGAGAATGGAATGTTCTTATAACTGAGATCGAGTCCCCACGGTCCGGTCTCAGTCCATAACAAGATGATAATTCCTTAGTTACTGTATTTTCCCCGGGATTAGAACCTTTTAGATGGTCACATTAAAATAGTATATCAACTTATTCAGATCGTTCTGTAGTGCCCTAATTAGAAACGTTTTGACGGCCTCTTTTAGTGTCATCGGCAAACTTTGTCACTATTTATTTCATCATGGTTTATGTAAACTGTGAACAACGAGCCCAATACAGACTCCTGATGAAGACTTAACAGGTCCAATTCTCATTTTACCCCATTCATACAAACTCTGTTGCCTATCTGTCAACCTTGCCTCGATCCTGGATATAATTCCTCTTATATCGTATGCCGCTACTTTTTTTATCAGTATCTTGTGTGGAACTATCAAAGACCCTACTAAAGTTCCAAGTCACTATCATATTCACTACCTTAGTGAAAATAAGCTAATACGCAAATTATAAAGGAAATATTACAGCAGCAACAGCGTGGTTCACCAGGGAAGCACCAGACGAGCCTGGCCTATGGCCGGGCTCAGGGCGTATAAAAACTCGGAACTCATCAAAGGTAAGGAATAAGAATTGTTAAGAGGTATGCAGGAAACTGAGATAAGTGTATACCGAATTTTAATAGACATTTATAAGATTTCTCTATCATCTTGCATATTCATGATACCTGAAGAAGATATCAGCAATCCTGCTTGAGTGCCAACCAAGTAACAGGCACCAGTTTAATTAACGCTAGTGGCAGGAGGGTTAGTACCTCCCTGTTAGGTTCCTGTCTACCAACCTAACAGCCACAACAAGTAAATAAAGTAAACACAAATATATTTATATATATACAGCGCAAAACTTACACACTGCTTACGTCTTCCTGTGTTACTTAGAGACATCAAAGGCGCCAGCTTGCATACCCTACACTGGCAGAGCAGCTCTGGTCAGGATGCACCCAGGAGTCGTTAAGAATGCTACTACACTCATCTATATAACACTAAAAGCTACAGAGTGGTTCTGTGTACATTGGTGAATTTACAAATTAAGCAGCACAGACTTGGAAGCAGCACAGTTCTGTAAGTAGAACATCACTAAGTAGCGCAATACCGCAGCAGGTGACCCAGAACTGCTCAAGTGAGGTGGGCAGGTTATGCTAGGGGTGTGATAACTTCCTCACCACGCCATACACCACCTCCACAATACATCAGTATAATGTACCAAAGAGTATGTTGCACATTAATAAGACAATTTTCGGTTTGCGGCATTTCACGTAAAAGACATTTCACCCATTATTGACGTCAAAAATTCTCCTGGGAACTGATAAAGGCTTTGGTGGACGAAACGTCTTAAAATGCCATAAACCGCACACAAATCTGATTGAAACACCACCATAACAGAGGCGACACAGATGTTCACCTTGCAGTAGTATCACAGAAATATTCCCAGGAAATATGTGATCATGTAATACTGCTGAATCAGTCTCCATGATCACATATCTTGCTCAAAAGGAATTTCGTTAAGCACAGTAATACAGACTTATAATCGACTCTTACCTTGAACTACATGTCTCTCCTTATTTATCATTGTTACACTGCACTATTATTATTATCCATTACGTTTATGGGGAGCGCTAAACGTTATGGAGTCATATAGCGCCTGGGTGTATGGGAGGCAATTATGTTAGATCCACGGAAGGGGAGAAGAGGTCCAGTTCTCTGTATCAAGTGGCCCCCCCCTCTCCACAGGTATCAGTAGGTTTAGCACTAGGCTTTGATTATAATAATAATTTCTCGATAATATCCATAAACATTTGTGTACACCCTTGTTTGCCCAGGTTAATAATAGTAAACAATAGCTACTAGCCTCTGGAGAAGGCTAGCAGTCTGTTATGCTCTCACAGCTTACTTTAAAGCACAGCTCTATTTAAATATCACCTATCTACATTGTTATTATAATTATTCATTCAAGGGGTAGCTCTAAATCCGTAGGGGATGCACAAACTTGATTCAAGAAATTGGAGCACTGGCCCAGTTTCTTCAGTGGGAAACCCTTCTCCAGCATCAAGGAACCTCCCCTGAGGGGCAGCTACATGCAGTAGTCTGATTATGGGGAAGAGCTAAACCAGTAGGGATTATACAACTCCTGTGGTGGGGGGGGGGAATGAAAGGCATTCAGGTCCAATTCAGGGAACTGAAGCACAGATCCAATTCCCTAGATCAAGAGCCCCTCACCAGCGTCAAGGACCCTCCCTCCCCCAGAGGAGTGCAGTAGTTTGAATAACTATGGTTTTGGGTGGCAAGCCAAAGAACTTGAATCATAGGAAAATTGATCGATTTTTTAAAGCATGGTTCCCTTTCAAAGCAAAATATTGAAAGCATGACAAATGAACCCAAGTCTCTTAAGGAAAATTATTCACTGATGATCAATAACAACATTTAAAGAAAGATGATTCAATCTTCAACACAAATTTACAATTTGACAGTTGTATTGTGTAGTAGAGTTTCAATTGGAATAACTAGATAAACTTAAGCAAGGTTACTTATTATATACAAGTGTTTCAAGTCGCTGAAAGGAGACAAGAACAGAAAACTTGGCAAGGGTTACAAATATCAGCAGTACGTGCTTGCTGCTGCCTGTTGAACTCACCTGGGCGAAACAGCAACCACCACTCGCCTCTTGAGCCAGACTCGGATTATGACATTCGCAACACCGCAGTTCAGAAACACTCCTTCCACTGACACTCAAGTTACCTCCTGCTCTTATTCTGCGCAGGAAAACAAATATCATTTATAAAACTGTCATTTGGAATCCAGGTGCGTCCTCCCTCCCAGCACTGCCAGCACAACCACACTGACATTATGTTGTGGCTGTCTCGCCTCTACCGCGTCCACCTATCACGCGTCTTAACCATCATATATGTACCCCCATATAGTGTATATATATATATATATATATATATATATATATATATATATGTATATATATATATATATATATATATATATATATGTCGTGCCGAATATGTAAAACTGGTCAATTAGCAAGAACTCATTTAAAATTAAGCCCTTTCTAAAATTTTCTCTTATACGTTTAAAGATATTTTTTTTTCATTAATGTTGATGTAAAAAATTATAATTTTGCACCAAAATGAACTTAGAAAATTTACCTAACCTTATTATAACAAGCGCAATTTATTTCAGCCTTACCCAACTAAATATATTTTAGATTTGTTTACAATAATTTAGTACTATACAAACACAGTGAAATTATTTTTTTCGTTAGGTTCAGAATGATTTTGGCGAAATTATTGCATACACAAATTTTCACTTGTCCTATATGGCAAGATGAGCGTTGCTATTTAAGCCAAGATCGCAAGTTCTGCCTATTCGGCACGACATTATATATATATATATATATATATATATATATATATATATATATATATATATATATATATATATATATATATATATATATATATGAAGCCTTTTTATGCATCTCCATGGACCCCATATCTTGTTCTGTTTCCTGACAAATGATACCAAACCAAAATATACATATGCACAGTATTAAAAAGAATCACATATTTGTATACTGTCTCATTCACAATCTTGTGAATGAGACAATATACAAATAACCTGCACATAGGTAATATTAGGTCAGGAATTATTAATTTAAAAGGCACAAACATCAATACAGTAGTACAATATATCAAAGATTATGAATCTCCTCCGGCTCCTCTGAAGCTTGATGCGAGCCAAGTGTACAGCAAGCATTTCCCTTCTAGATGGTCACGTAGAGGCGCTGGAATATGACAGTGGCTGCCCTTGGGTCCCTAGTTTAGTCAATGAGTCTGGAACCCAGTTGTTTGAGGAAATGTGTGACATTCTTTCCCCATGAAAGTTTGCTTTAATCCCTGTTTTAAAAATTGAAGTATTCTTGTATTCTGTGAACAAGTGAACTTCAGCCTTAATGACCCGCTGAGTAATCTCAGTTGAAAAGCCTACACCAATAATTCCTTTCCCAAGAATATATATATAATGTTTACGCTATTTGTCAGCCAAATAGTGTTAAGCAAAGTTTATGCGCTATAAGAATAATTAAAAATGTATAGGTTGTTAACAGGGTTAAAATTTAAAAAGAATAACACAACCATTTTACCTTTCGTGTTTTGGATAAGTTTAGATTTAATTGTTTTTATTAGCAGCTTACAAGAGACACAAAAATTGTAAAGGTCGCCCGTATAATTCCGAAATTCAGCGTATCAATAAGCAGAACCATAACAATCTGTCAGCCCCTGTAAGTTTGTCTTTCATTCCAAGTAGTTGTGCCAACCTCAGTGTACACACAAGTCTATAGTGTACACACAAATCAATAATGTAGACACAATATATAGTACTCACACAAGCTTATAGTGTACACACGTCTATAGTGTACACACAAGTCTATAGTGTACACACAAGTCTATAATGTACACACAAGTCTATAGTGTACACACAAGCATATAGTGTACACACAAGCATATAGTGTACACACAAGTCTATAGTGTACACACGAGCTTATAGTGTACACACAAGTCTATAGTGTACACACAAGTCTATAGTGTACACACAAGCTTATAGTGTACACACAAGTCTATAGTGTACACACAAGTCTATAGTGTACACACAAGTCTATAGTGTACACACAAGTCTATAGCGTACACACAAGCATATAGTGTACACACAAGTCTATAGTGTACACACAAGCTTATAGTGTACACACAAGTCTAT
Source organism: Cherax quadricarinatus (assembly GCF_038502225.1). NCBI lineage: Eukaryota > Metazoa > Arthropoda > Malacostraca > Decapoda > Parastacidae > Cherax > Cherax quadricarinatus. Next base: position 21,015,299 of record NC_091324.1, on the reverse strand, counting down.
AGTGTACACACAAGCTTATAGTGTACACACAAGTCTATAGTGTACACACAAGTTGTAGGGTTACCTACCTGTAGTTAACTTCAGGTGACCTAATATATGTTATAAACATGGGAAACCGCTAAACTCTTAAGGGTCATATAATGCCTGGGGATAAAAGGCAAACAAGTTTGATCGAAAAAAATGAGGAAGGATAACTCTACTTCCTTGGATCATGAGCCCTAGAGCCCTACACTAACCATCAAGCGACTCCACCCTTGAAGGTCCTACGAGGAAAGTGTGTCAGGGGCAACTGCATAATAAAAATAAGAAAATTATTATTATTATTATTATTATTATTCATAAGCGCTGAACAGGGGTAACAGAAGGAAAGGCATGAACGTCTGGTAACGCAAGAGGTATGTTAGGAGAAAGTAATCCCTGGCTCTGGCTCATTACTTCTGAGTAATGACAGCATATTTCACTGTCCATGATACAATATCATCCGAGCTTCATTGTTCATGATACACCATCATCCGAGCTTCATTGTTCATGATACACCATCATCCGAGCTTCATTGTTCATGATATACCATCATCCGAGCTTCATTGTTCATGATACACCATCATCCGAGCTTCATTGTTCATGATACACCATCATCCGAGCTTCATTGTTCATGATACACCATCATCCGAGCTTCATTGTTCATGATACACCATCATCCGAGCTTCATTGTTCATGATACACCATCATCCGAGTTTCAACGTTCATGATATACAATCATCCCAGCTTCATTGTTCATGATACACCATCCGAGCTTCAACGTTCATGATACACCATTCGAGCTTCAACGTTCATGATACACAATCATCCCAGCTTCATTGTTCATGATACACCATCATCCGAGCTTCAATGTTCATGATACACCATCATCCGAGCTTCATTGTTCATGATACACCATCATCCGAGCTTCAACGTTCATGATACACAATCATCCCAGCTTCATTGTTCATGATACACCATCATCCGAGCTTCAACGTTCATGATATACAATCATCCCAGCTTCACTGTTCATGATACACCATCATCCGAGCTTCAACGTTCATGATACACCATCATCCGAGCTTCAACGTTCATGATACACCATCATCCGAGCTTCATTGTTCATGATACACCATCATCCGAGCTTCAACGTTAATGATATACAATCATCCCAGCTTCAGAAGCACAAGACAGGTGTTGTACAATGACACCTGTTGTAGAATGTCGTGATTACTTGCGGCTGCACACGTCATCATTGTCATGAAGACACTATCGCAATATAGATTCTTCTTTGACTGAGTATTTTTGGGGAATGTGGTTTCTGTTTTCTGCAAAACACACACACACACACACACACACACACACACACACACACACACACACACACACACACACATACACATACACATACACATACACATACACATACACACACACACATGCACACGTAACTGAAATATTGTAACACGAACACACACATGGAAATTAAACACTGAAACCACGGTACGGGTGGGATTGAACTTGTGGCTAGTGAAAACAGGACACAAGGAGTATGTCTACGGCGCACACACACACACACACACACACACCTACACACACAACAACAGGCCTAGTGTCTAATCGACATGTGCCTAGGACAAAATGGTAAATAACACACCGAGAGGAATTGATAGATTGGATAAGGACAGGATGTTTCAGAGATGGGACACAGCAACAAAGGGTCACAACTGGAAGCTGAAGACTCAGATGCATCACAGGGATGTTAAGAAGTATTTCTTCAATCATAAAGTTGTCAGGAATTGGAACAGTCTGGGAAGTGATTTAGTGGAAAAAGGATCCAAACATAGCTTTAACAAGAGATACGATAAAGCTCATGGAGCAGTGAGAGAGTGGACCTAGTAGCAACCGGCGAAGAGGCGAGGCCAGGAGCTATGAATCGACCCCTGCAACTACAAATAGGTGAGTACACACACACACATCTAAAACTACCATGGCTATACCCTGTAGGGGATATCTAATATGTGAAAAAGTTTAAATAAATTAGGGATATACTGAATTATTTACCCTCCTCACTTTTGAAGTTTTCACTGATACATAAAACAAGAAATACATTTCAAAACACGACTGAGTACAACAGGTACAGAGTACATTTCCACACTCCACTGCGCACGATTTACTGTACAATAAAGGCAATTCGTGTTTGAGACGAGGTATATACTTCCTTTCTGTTACCTAGATCACTCAACAACAGTCGTTGTGGTGTGGCTTGGTACTCAATCGTGTTTGACGAAGCGCTAAACCCGTGTGGGTCATCCAACGTAACAAGTAGTTGAGACTCGAGTCTTTGTCCGGTGTGGTCCCAGACTGGCCAGGTTGTGACTGGAAACTGATGCTGGTGTGCGTACTCACCTATTTGCAATCACCTATTTGCGGTTGCAGGGGTTGATTCATAGCTCCTGGCCCCGCCTCTTCTCTGAGTGCTACTAGGTCCTCTCTCTCCCTGCTCCATGAGCTTTATCAAACCTCGTCTTAAAACTATGTATGGTTCCCGCCTCTACTACGTCACTTTCTAGGCTATTCCACGGCCTGACAACTCTATGACAGAAGAAATACTTCCTAACATCCCTTTGACTCATCTGAGTCTTCAACTTCCAATTGTGACCCCATGTTTCTGTGTTCTATCTCTGGAACATCCTGTCTTTGTCCACCTTGTCTATTCCGTGCAGTATTTTGTGTGTCGTTATCATGTCTCCCCTGACCCTCCTGTCTTCCAGCCAATTTCCCTTAACCTTTCTTCGTAGGACAATCCCCGTAGCTCTGGGACTAATCTTGTTGCAAACCTTTGCACTTTCTCTAATTTCTTGACGTGCTTGACCAGATGTGGATTCCAAACTAGTGCTGCAGTATGGGCCTGACGTATACGGTGTACAGAGTTTTGAACGATTCCTTACTGAGGTATCGGAACGCTATCCTTAGGTTTGCCAGACGCCCGTACGCTGTAGCAGTTATCTGATTGATGTGCGCCTCAGGAGATGTGCTCGGTATTATACTCACCCCAAGATCTCTTTCCTTGAGTGAGGTTTGCAGTCTTTGGCTACCTAGACTGTACTGTGTCTGCGGTCTTCTTTGCCCTTCCCCGATCTTCATGACAGCATTTGGCAGGGTTAAATTCAAGGAGCCAGTTGCTGGACCAGGCATGTAACCTGTCCAAGTCTCTTTGTGGTCCTACCTGATCCTCGACCGATTTGATTCTCCTCATTAACTTCACATCATCTACAAACAAGGACATTTCTCAGTCTATTCCTTCCGTTATGTCATTCACATATACCAAAAACAGCACAGGTCCTAGGACTGACTCCTGTGGGACCCCGCTTGTCGTAGGCGCCCACTCTGACACCTCGTCACGTACCATGACCTGTTGTTGCCTCCCTGTCAGGTATTCTCTGATCCATTGCAGTGCCTTTCCTGTTATGTGTGCGTGATCCTCTGCTTTTGCATTAACCTCTTGTGAGGACCTGTGTCAAAGGCCTTCTTGCAGTCCAAGAAAATGCAGTCTATCCACCCCTCTCTCTCTTGTCTCACTTCTGTCACCTCATTATAAAACTCTAGTAGGTCTGTGACACAGGATTTTCCTTCCCTGAAACCGTGCTGGTTGTCGATTATACACTTGTTTCTTTCCAGGTGCTCCACCACTCTCCTCCTGATGATCTTCTCCATGACTTTGCATACTATACACGTTAGTGACACAGGTCTGTAGTTTAATGCCTCGTGTCTGTCTCCTTTTTCAAAAATTGAGACTACATTTGCCATCTTCCATACCTCAGGGAGTTGCCCAGTTTCAATGGATGTGCTGAACATCTTTGTTAGTGGCACACACAGCATCTCTGCTCCTTCTCTAAGGACCCACGGAGAGATGTTGTCTGATCCCACCGCCTTGGAGGTATTGAGTTCGTATAGCAGTTTCTTCTCCTCCAGCACTTGTTGGTGTACCTCCCTGTTCTGATTTCCTGGAGTCCTACCGGTTTCCTCTGTAAATACTTTTTTAAATCTCGTGTTGAGCTCCTCACATACCTCTTGGTCATTTCTTGTGAACTGCTCACCATCCTTCCTCAGTCTGATTACCTGGTCCTTGACTGTTATTTTCCTCCTGATGTGGCTATGCAACAGCTTCGGGTCAGACTTGACTTTTGATGCTTTGTCATTTTCGTATTGTTGCTTAGCCTCCCTTATCTGTGCACATTCGTTTCTGGCTCTTCGACTGATCTCTGTTTTCCTGGGTCCTTTGACTTCTGTACTTTTTCCATTCTCTAGTACACCTAGCTTTTGCCTCCCTACACCTTTGGGTGAACCAAGGACTCGTTCTGGTCTTCCCATTATTTCTGTTTCCCTTGGGAACAAACCCCTCCTCTGCCTTCTTGTATTTTGTTGTCACATAGTCCATCATTTCTTTTACCGGTTTTCCTGCCAGTTCTCTCTCCCAGTGAACGTCTTGCAGGAAGTTCCTCATGCCTGTGTAGTCTCCCCTTTTGTAGTTTGGTGTGTGTGTGTGTGTGTACTCACCTATATGCACTCATCTATGTATGGTTGTAGGGGTCGAGTCCCATTATTATTATAAACATGGGGAAGCGCTAAACCCGTAGGATTATACAGCACCTGTGGGGAGGATGTAAGGTATTCAGGCTTAATTCAGGGAACTGGAGCACAGATCCAATTCCCTAGATCAAGAGTCCCTCACAAGCGTCAAGGAATCTCCCTTGAAGGGTGGAGTCGAGTCATAGCTCCTGGTCGATACTAAGTCACTTTCTCCCTGCTCCATGAGCTTTATCATACCTTTTCTTAAACCTATGTATGGAATTTGCCTCCACTACTTCACTTTCCGGATTATTCCACTTCCTGACAACTCTAAGGCTAAAGAAATAATTCCTAACATCCCTATGACTCATCTGGGTTTTTAGCTTCCAATTGTAGCCCCTAGTTCCTGCATTCTATTTCTGAAACATTCGATCCCTGTCCACTTTGTCAGTTCCTCTCAGTATTTTATACGTCGTTATCATGTCCCCCCTATCCCTCCTATCCTCTAGTGTCACCAGGTTGATTTCCTTTAATCTCTCCTCGTAAGACATATCCTTCGTTTCCGGGACTAATCTCGTTGCAAACTTTTGCACTTTCTCCAATTTCTTGACGTTTTTTACTAAGTGTGGGTTCCGTACTGGTGCTGCATACTCCAGTATGGGCCTGACGTCCACGGTGTACAATATTGTGAATGATTCCTTACTTAGATGTCGAACTGCTATTCTCAGGTTTGCCAAGCGCCCATATGCTGCAGCAGTTATTTGATTGACGTGTGCCTCAGGGGACATGTTTGTTATAATGCTTACCCCAAGATCCTTTTCTTTAAGTGACGTTTGCAGGCCTTAATCCCCTAACCTGTACTCCGTCTGCGGTCTTCTTTGTCCTTCCCCAATCTTCATGATTTTGCACTTACTGGGGTTAAACTCCAGGAGCCATTTGTTGGACCAGACTTGTAGTCTGTCCAGATCCCCTTGTAATCTTAGCTGATCCTCGCCCGCTTGTATTCTCCTCATCAGTTTCACATCATCAGTGAACAGTGACACTTCTGAATCTATTCCTTCCATCATGTTATTCACGTATACAAGAAACAGCACCGGACCTAGGACTGACCCTTGTGGAATCCCACTCGACACATGCGACCATTCTGACACTTCATAATGTACCAACACTCGTTGTTTCGCTCCTGTCAGGTATTCCCTGATCCATTGCACTACTTTCCCTACTATTCCTGTCTGCTCCTCTAATTTTTATACCAGTCTCTTGTGTGGCACTGTGTCAAAAGCCTTCTTGCAGTCCACAAAGATGCAATCTACCCATCCCTCTCTCTCCTGTCTTACTTCTGTTACCTTGTGTGTGTGTGTGTGTGTGTGTGTGTGTGTGTGTGTGTGTGTGTGTGTGTGTGTGTGTGTGTGTGTGTGTGTGTGTGTGTGTGTGTGTGTGTGTGTGTGTGTGTGTGTGTGTGTGTGTGTGTGTGTGTGTGTGTGCTACTCATAAAGCAAGAAACCCGTGTTTCTCATTCAGTGCTGAAATATGGACGAATCAACCAAGCCCCTACTTATTAGATCAGCACGTCAATTTAATAAAAAATAACTAATAACAGCTTATGAAACCTGATAAATAAAAGTACGCGGAATTTCAATGTCAACAAATCTTCATTCACTTCTTATTTTGCACACCATTTCTTGTCCCTGCTGCTTGCTTACCGAGATGTATATGAAATAAGGAAGATAGAGAGTCACAGTCAGAAATGCGAAGGAGAACACTGAAGGACAGGTGAGAGAGATGATGGGGGATAAAGGAACTAGAGGGGCCGAGCCCAGTCTTCCATATAGAGAGTGGCATCTGGCTCACCTTGAAGGACGAGGAGGTGAGTGAGCAACTGCTCTGCCAGGGAACTAGGTGAGGAGACCAGAGAGTGAGAGAGAGAGAGAGAGAGAGAGAGAGAGAGAGAGAGAGAGAGAGAGAGAGAGAGAGAGAGAGAGAGAGAGAGAGAGAGAGAGAGAGAGAGAGGTAAGGGGGGTTTAAGTAGTTTTAATATTTGAGAAGTGCATTTACACCAATACAATACAACGTACACACACACACACACACACACACACACACACACACACACACACACACACACACACACACACACAGAGAGGCGGGGCCAGGAGCTATGAATAGACCCCTGCAACCACAACTAGGTGAGTACAAGTAGGTGACCACAAGGGTCACAATTGGAAGTTGAAGACTCAGATTAGTCAAAGGGATGTTAGGAAATATTTCTTCAGTCATAGAGTTGTCAGGAAGTGGAATAGTCTGGCAAGTGATGTAGTGGAGGCAGGAACCATACATAGTTTCAAGACGGGGTATGGTGAAGCTCATGGAGCAGGGAGAAAGAGAATCTAGTAGCGACCAGTGAAGAGGCGGGGCCAGGAGCCGAGTCTCGACCCCTGCAACCACAATTAGGTGAGTTTTCACACACACACACACACACACACACACACACACAAACACACACACACACACACACACACACACACACACACACACACACAAACACACACACGTGGTTCTGAATTTTGATTATATAGTAGAGTTACAAGTGGAGAAGGTAACAGGAACTGAAGGGAACAGGCCAAACTATAAAAGGGGGGACTACACAGGTATGAGAAACTTCCTGCAGGAGGTTCAGTGGGACAGAGAAATGGTAGGAAAATCAGTAAACGAGATGATGGAATATGTGGCAACAAAGTGCAAGGAGGCAGAGGAAAGTTTTGTTCCCAAGGGAAACAGAAATAATAGGAAGACCAAAACGAGTCCTTGGTTTACCCGAAGGTGTAGGGAGGCAAAAACTAAGTGCAACAGAGAATGGAAAAGGTACAGGAGGCATAGGACCCAGGAAAACAAGGAGATTAGTAGAAGAGCCAGAAACGAGTATGCACAGATAAGGAGGGAGGCCCAGCGACAGTATGAAAACGACATAGCATCGAAAGTCAAATCTGACCCGAAACTGCTGTATAGCCACATTAGGAGGAAGACAACAGTCAAGGACCAGGTGATAAGGCTGAGGAAAGAAGGTGGAGAACTCACAAGAAACGATCAAGAGGTGTGTGAGGAGCTCAACACGAGATTTAAGGAAGTATTTACAGTAGAGACAGGAAGGACTCTGGGGGGACAGACCAGATGGAGACACCAGCAAGGAATACACCAAGTGTTGGACGACATACATACAGATGAGGAGGAGGTGAAGAAACTGCTAAGGGACATCGATACCTCAAAAGCAATGGGACCGGACAACATCTCCCCGTGGGTCCTTAGAGAGGGAGCAGATATGTTGTGCGTGCCACTTACCACAATCTTCAACACGTCCCTGGAAACAGGGCAACTACCTGAGGTATGGAAGACGGCAAATGTAGTTCCCATTTTTAAAAAAAGAGACAGAAAAGAGGCACTAAACTATAGACCTGTGTCATTGACGTGTATAGTATGCAAAATTATGGAGAAGATTATCAGGAGGAGAGTGGTGGAGCACCTGGAACTGAACAAGAGTATAAATGCCAACCAGCACGGATTCACGGAAGGCAAATCCTGTGTCACAAACCTTCTGGAGTTTTATGATAAAATAACAGAAGTAAGACACGAGAGAGAGGGGTGGGTTGATTGCATGTTCTTGGACTGCAAGAAGGCCTTTGACACAGTTCCTCACAAGAGATTAGTGCAGAAGCTAGAGCATCAGGCGCATATAACAGGAAGGGCACTGCAATGGATCAGAGAATACCTGACAGGGAGGCAACAACGAGTCATGGTATGTAATGATGTATCGCAGTGGGCACCTGTGACGAGCGGGGTCCCACAGGGGTCGGTCCTAGGACCAGTGCTATTTTTGGTATATGTGAACGACATGATGGAAGGGTTAGACTCAGAAGTGTCCCTGTTTGCAGATGATGTGAAGTTAATGAGGAGAATTAAATCTGATGAGGACCAGGCAGGACTTCAAAGAGACCTGGACAGACTGGACACCTGGTCCAGCAAATGGCTTCTCGAATTTAATCCTGCCAAATGCAAAGTCATGAAGATAGGGGAAGGGCACAGAAGACCATAGACAGAGTATAGGCTAGGTGGCCAAAGACTGCAAACCTCACTCAAGGAGAAAGATCTTGGGGTGAGTATAACACCGAGCATGTCTCCGGAAGCACACATCAATCAGATAACTGCTGCAGCATATGGGCGCCTGGCGAACCTGAGAACAGCATTCCGATACCTTAGTAAGGAATCGTTCAAGACACTGTACACCGTGTATGTCAGGCCCATACTGGAGTATGCAGCACTTGTTTGGAACCCGCACTTGATAAAGCACGTCAAGAAACTAGAGAAAGTACAAAGGTTTGCGACAAGGTTAGTTCCAGAGCTAAGGGGAATGTCCTATGAAGAAAGATTAAGGGAAATCGGCCTGACGACACTGGAGGACAGGAGGGTCAGGGGAGACATGATAACGACATATAAAATACTGCGTGGAATAGACAAGGTGGACAAAGACAGGATGTTCCAGGGAGGGGACACAGAAACAAGAGGCCACAATTGGAAGTTGAAGACACAAATGAGTCAGAGAGATATTAGGAAGTATTTCTTCAGTCATAGAGTTGTAAGGCAGTGGAATAGCCTAGAAAATGACGTAGTGGAGGCAGGAACCATACACAGTTTTAAGACGAGGTTTGATAAAGCTCATGGAGCGGGGAGAGAGAGTGCCAGTAGCAACCGGTGAAGAGGCGGGTCCAGGAGCTAAGACTCGACTCCTGCAACCACAAATAGGTGAGTACAAACAGGTGAGTACACACACACAAGATGAAACCCACAGCACAAATAGATACTACCACACTGCGTTAAAACAATCAACACCAGTTGTAAATCCCATTCAAGTAACAACGTGGTAATCTACACGAGAGTGTATAAGTGCCAGACATAGTGTCTTCATGCCTGAGCCAGTAGGCACTGTGCCTCTCTATACGGGAATTAGCTTTATCTACAGTATTAACTATTAATTCACGTGAGATGCTCGGATGATAGGATATTCCTGAAATTGCTGTTCCTCGTTACACAGTAACTTAAAATTCTGTTTTTTCTCGCTTTACATTTTGTAGCAGTTGTTTATCTCTATATTCCTCCAAATGTCTACATATTGACGAGCACAGAGATTAAAAAAAATAAACTTTTTGATATGTCAAGGTATCATATTAACGAAAACAAGATACCAGATACATTAAGCAAATGTCCTAAATTTGGCTCCAACAGATAAGACAGTCTGTAGATACATATCTAGACGTACTCCTGTTAATTCTTTTCTGGGGGGGCCTAGTTCCTTAGCCTATTGTGAATTCATATGCATTACTGTCCACAGGATTATGTGGTGCGCAATAAACTAGCTGCTTCGATGGGAGAAACCTAAATCTTTTGTAGTACTAGTTGATTTCCATTTTCCAGGATGATAATTTAAGCAGTATGTAGTTAAAGTTTAGAAATAGGTTAGACATGTACAGAAATGACACTAACTTTGTGTATAAAATTTATTTCACAAGTGGCCGGTAGTTTCCTCAGCTCACATCTGAAGTACCTTGCTTCGTTAGCTCTGCTGGTAAGATACGATAAGATTTCTTTGGGTTTTTACCCTGGAGGGTTATCCACTCAGGATAACCTAATAAAGCCAGTGCATCATTGGGGACTATCTGTCTTATTTTCATTGTGGTCCTTTAATCTTGTTCTCCAGGATGCGACCTATACCAGTCTACTAACACCCAGGTACCTACTTACTGCTAGGTGAAAGGGGACAGTAGATGTAAGGAAACATGCCTAATGTTTCTACTCATGCTGTGGGCACCTCTGCTCGTATATCTGAGAGACCCGGGTTCAATCCCGAGCACGAGTAGAAATGTTGGGCATGTTTCCCTACACCTGCTTTCACTTTGTAGTAAGTAGGTACCTGGGTGTTAGCTGACTGCAGTGGCCTCAGTAGAAATAAGCCAGACATAGTGACTTTGTAAGAGTATCCTGAGTTACTAACTCTTCTGGTTAATAACCCAAATAAATTATTCGTACTTGCATTATATTATAATAGTTATCCATATAACATTATTACAATTTTCTTTAGTACAATGAAGAAATCGTTTTCTATTTAGTTTTAGGGGATACAAAAAAGTCTTCTTTCATAGGTTGATTTTTTTTGTTGTTTTAATGAGAAGGAGAATAAGATTATGTTCGAATTATTACCCCGGAGGGATAGTAACCCAGGATGACCCATAAAGTCCGTAAATCATCTGGAAATGTCGGTCTTATTTTCAGTAGGGTCCTTCCATCATTATTCTCCTCAGGATGCAACTCACATTATTATTATTATTATAATCAAGGGGGAAGCGCTAAACCCGGAGGATTATACAGCGCCTGGGGGGGGATGTGGAAGGCATTCAGGCTTAATTCGGGGAACTGGAACACAGATCCAATTCCCTAAATCAAGAGCCCCTCACCAACATCAAGGAACCTTCCTTGAGGGGGATGCAACCCACAGAACAGTCAACTAGCACTAAAGTACCTACTTACTACTAGATGAACACTAACAGGTGTAAGGAAACATGTCCAACGTTTCACCCGTGCCGGGGAGCGATCTCCGCGTCTCTCAGTGTGAACTGAGGACGCTATCAAGCGAGCCACTGCCTCCTCTAATCGGAAATATATTTCCTTAAACTAATGGTCTACACTCTCCTTTATTACGTAATTTTTTTTTTTTACACAAATCAATTTTACAGGCTAAGAGCTGTTATTATACTTCAGTTCATTTCAAAGCCCAGCCCTATTCAAGGCATACTACCCCGACCCCAGGATGAGACCCACAAAAGCCAGTAACACCCAGGTACCTACTTACTGCTAAGCGAACAGGGGCAGCAGACGTAATGGAACATACCCAACGTTTCCATCCATGCCGGGGATTGAACCACTGGAGATATTTGGGTCTTAAATAAATGTGTACTTGGTTGGCTAATTAGGATTAATTAGGATTAAGGGCAAACAACTATACGAGGGTCATTAAGGCTGCATAGAATCTGTTCACCTCCAGTCAAGAATACCTTACTCTCTAAAATAGAAATTAAGCTCTCGGTGTAAGTAAATAAGTTTATTTAGGTACACGTACACATAAGGACAATTATCATACGTCGTAACACATGTGTAAGTTATGTAGGATACCCTAAAAAAATCGAAGTGAGAGTGATACATTCAGTGAGAGATATATATCTCTGAGTGTATATGTATTATGACTTCGAGGTCAATCGCCAACACGTTCAGCTCACACACTGAGGTCCAGGGATCGAATCCCCGGTACTGCTGGAAAACATTAGGACATGTTTCCTTAAGACACCATCGGTAAAATGGGCACCTGGGTGTTAGTCGACTGATGTGGGTCGCATCCTGGGACAAAACTGACTTAATTTGCTCGAAATGCTCTGCATAACAAGTGGCTTTCTATATAGTAGAATGTCATTGATGTCAGCTATACCTTGTACATATACATGTAGAAATAAAATTATTATTATTATTATTATTATTATTATTATTATTATTATTATTATTATTATTATTATTATTATTATTATTATTATTATTATTATTATTTTGTTTTGAGATGCAAACTAAACTGTTTATGTTATCAGGAGTCAGGGCTCTACAACTCCCGGGGTTCGGTTGGTAACGCACTCATCTAACTGAGTATCCGTGGTTCGATCCCCAACACGGGTGGAAACGTTGGGCACATTTTCTTATACTCATGTTGTCACCAGAATGTGTCAACGTGAGAACCCCAGCACCAGTACTCAGAACGGAACACAAGGAACGTAACGCTCTCCTTCAGTCACCAGAAAGTGCGAACGTGGGGATCCCAGCACCAGAACGGAACACAAGGAACGCAACACTCCTTCAGTCACCAGAACGTGGGGATCCCAGCACCAGAACGGAACACAAGGAACGTAACACTTTCCTTCAGTCACCAGAACGTGGGGATTCCAGCACCAGAACGGAACACAAGCAACGTAACACTCCTTCGGTCACCAGAACATGGGGATCCCAGCACCAGAACGGAACACAAGGAACGTAACACTTTCCTTCAGTCACCAGAACATGGGGATCCCAGCACCAGAACGGAACACAAGGAACGTAACACTCCTTCAGTCACCAGAACGTGGGGATCCCAGCACCAGAACGGAACACAAGGAACGCAACACTCCTTCAGTCACCAGAACGTGGGGATCCCAGCACCAGAACGGAGCACAAGAAACGTAACACTCCTTCAGTTACCAGAACGTGGGGATCCCAGCACCAGAACGGAACACATGGAACGTAACACTCCTTCAGTCACCAGAACATGGGGATCCCAGCACCAGAACGGAACACAAGGAACGCAACACTCCTTCAGTCACCAGAACGTGGGGATCCCAGCACCAGAACGGAACACAAGGAACGTAACACTCCTTCAGTCGCTAGAAAGTGAGAAGGTGGGGACCCCAGCACCAGCTCCCAGAAGTAAACACAAGGGAGAGATCTTTCTCCTTCAGTCAGCACATCACTAATTAGAAGTTTTGTCGGGAGCGTCGCTTAGTGCCAGCCTCCGGTAGCGTAAATTGACGTCAGAGAGTGACGTCGGCGGCGTATATTGACGTCAGAACGTGACGTCAGTCGCCCTTCGGCGTCAATAAGTCACACTTACGCTCAAATAAGTCAGGATTCGGCAGGTGCCTATATACTTTCACAGTGCACACCCCATGTACGCACACAGTGTGTACCTGCGATGACGTCAGGTCAGTGTGTGTGTACCTGGGATGACTTCAAGTCATACTGTGTGTGTGTGCACCTGGCGTGACGCTAGGTCACCGTGTGTGTACCTGGGGTGACGTCAGGGCACAGTCTGTGTACCTGAAGTGACGTCTGGGTACTGACGTCAGACGGGTGAGCACGAGGACAGTTACTAGAGATATATGATGCTAGCCTAGGATGAAACAGAAATCAGCTATCAGCCTGATAGCATCCCATCAAGGGGTTCAGCTGACTGGAGTTTACCTGGAGAGAGTTCCGGGGGTCAACGCCCCCGCGGCCCGGTCCGTGACCAGGCCTCCTAGTAAACAACTAGCAACGACTAGTGACAGATTCGAACTCATACTTCTCCTATAATAGCCAGGACGAAATGTAATTAAAACAGTGCTTTAAAGTAATAAGCCTGCGATATCCAGTAAGTTTCTTTCACTGCATGCTAAACCAAACCCGCACGGACCTAACACAGGTCTCGAGGTGATGGCAAATAAAAAAAAGTTCTGGAGATTGACTGAACACGTCTGGAGGAGGCAGTCAAGAACAACAGGTTCTGGAGGTGGACTGAACGCAAGTCTGAAGGTGGCGGCCAAGGAGAGGCTGAGTGCAAGAGGTCTAAAGCAATAAGGGAGCCCCGAACCAGATTATGTCGAGGCAGAGTGAGTTACGAGAAGCTTGGAGGCGGTGCAGTGGAGGAGGTATAGTGGAGGAGGTGCAGTGGAAGAGGAGCAGGAAGTGGGATGCAGTGGAGGAGGAGCACCTCAACAGAGGAACAGTAAATCTTATTGTCTTTGCTATACAACTGCATATTTATTTCTATCTATATTATTATCCAGTATATATTCCACATAAATCGTCAGTAAGGTACTCTCACGCTACACATTCTATATCACCCTCAGTTTCTTCATCCATTAAAAACTAATCATTATAATATATGGCTAACTAATGTGTAATGTGTAAAAACCCATATAAAGATAGACTCTCAGAAAATTAATTGGTCTGAAGAGGATCCAAGAAGGGAATCGAAATGTACATTTCTGAATTTCTGTCTCCATGTGGGTTATTATTATATTTCTTGATGTTTAGTGAGATGAAGGCTGCACAAGGTAAAAGAAAGTGTATTAATGTCAGCCTCTCTCGACCTGTGGAGTGTGAGGGATCAACCTTCATTCTATGGGTTGTTTATATACTTTTGCTCCATTGACTGTTTAATACACCTTATTTGAGGCATTAGAAATGCTCGTTATTAAGGACGATAAGAAAGATCCCCAGTTTGAGTTTAAAATAAATTGGTGTAAAAGACGTTTTGATGAATATTGTTTTATGGTGTGTGTGTGTGTGTGTGTGTGTGTGTGTGTGTGTGTGTGTGTGTGTGTGTGTGTGTGTGTGTGTGTGTGTATGTGTGTGTGTGTGTGTGTGTGTGTGTGTGTGTGTGTGTGTGTGTGTGTATGTGTATGTGTGTGTGTGTGTGTGTGTGTGTGTGTGTGTGTGTGTGTGTGTGTGTGTGTGTATGTGTGTGTATGTGTGTGTGTGTGTGTGTGTGTGTGTGTGTGTGTGTGTGTGTGTGTGTGTGTACTCACCTATTTGTACTCACCTATTTGTGGTTGCAGGGGTCGAGTCACAGCTCCTGGCCCCGCCTCTTCGCTGATTGCTACTAGGTCCTCTCCCTGCCCCATGAGCTCTATCATACCTCGCCTTAAAACTATGTATGGTTCCTGCCTCCACTACATCACTTTCTAGGCTATTCCATGGCCTGACTACTCTATGACTGAAGAAATACTTCCTAACATCCCTTTGATTCATCTGAGTCTTCAACTTCCAATTGTGACCTCTTGTGTCTGTGTCCCATCTCTGGAACATCCCGTCTTTGTCCACCTTGTCTATTCCGCGCAGTATTTTATATGTCGTTATCATGTGTGTGCGCGCGCGCGCGCGCGTGTGTGTGTGTGTGTGTGTGTGTGTGTGTGTTTATATAGATAAACTCCCGAGTACCGCCATTGAAGCTAAAACCTTGTGTAGTTTTAAAAATAGGTTAGATAAATATATAAGTGGGTGTGGGTGGGTGTGAGTTGAACCTGCCTCGCATGGGCCAGTATGCCTGCTGCACTGCTCCTAGAACATAAGAACATCTGTTCTTATGTGAGAGGTATTATGCCAATTGTTGTGGCCAGGTATGGCTGTCTAATCAATAATTAACGTAGGGCTGTTATGAGAATAATAAATGTCTTTTCTTTGAGTAATAATCTTGTATAAGTTTGTTTCCTAGATGAGAATATTTGCTGGTCAGGGAGGGTCAAGACGAATGTAATGTGCTCGGCTCCGAGAGACAAACCGGATAGCATCATCTGCTGTTTTCTCGAAGTTATGCGGCATCTGTGGCTGAGTGGACTGAATCACCTGCTCTTGGCTCTTTGCCTAAGCAGAGAGTGAGTTTATGGGTTTGAATCCGCATGCTAGTCTGAGACAAATTTTTTGTAAATATGTCTCTCACGTCTGAGAAATGAGAGCATAGTTCCTCTTTCAGTATTGTCACGTCGACTCGGCTGTGAGTTTTGTGTACTTTATGTACTCTGTACCTCCACACACACACACACGTTTATCGTACACCCGTAGCTCAGCCTGTGAGCTGTAGCACAATGAAGACAGAATTACAGAGGTCACAGTTATTACATTTAGATGTTACAGTCAGTTCATATGTTATAGCTGTATCATATGGCTAATCATTGTATTCTTTCCTCTCATATTTTTCCCCTATACACCTTTGTTATTGTCTATCTGTCTGTTTTCTGTGTCTCTTTCTGTCTCTGTCACCACCAGCTTCCTGCTTTCCCAGGAGGGAGTGTCGGTGGTGACCAGCCGGGTAGGTGCTCGCTTCCTACTATGTCCATATAATTGATTCCTCTTCCTTCCTTTTTTTTGTTTCTCCGTTTTTCTTATTTCTCTGTTCCTCCTCCTCCTCCCTCTGCTTCCTCCTCCCTCTACTTCCTCCTCCCTCCTCTTCCGCGGACCCAACGCCCCTGAGGCTTGAAGCTGGTGTGGCATTCGAACCAGACGGGCGTGTTCGTGTTGCCTGAGCCTGTGTAATTTACCTGACTACCTATAGCTACAGGAGGACAACTGTGCTTCTGGTGTCCCCTCTTTAGTGTTTGTAGCTACAGGAGCACAGCTGTGCTCCAGGTGTTTAGTCTTCACTGTCAAAACGTAGGGAACTGATGGAACCCCCTACGGTTGGGGGCTGTTACTGGCGTAGAACGGAGATGTTAGGATGGTAGCTGTTAGTTTGCTAGTGTTTTAAATTAACTTCATTGAATATTTGTGATTTCCTTGCATTATATACACGAACACACACACACACACACACACACACACACACACACACACACACACACAGATATATATACATATATATATATATATATATATATATATATATATATATATATATATATATATATATATATATTGCACACATCACAGCTCAGATGCCCCTCGAAACCGCAGTGTCTCTCACCCATCCTTCAGAGTGTAGATACCGTACCTACCGCTTCCAGGACTCAAGTTCGGCTAACCGTTTACCCTGAAACCCTTCATAAATGTTAGTTTGCTCACACTCCATTATTATAATCAAAAAAGAAGCGCTAAGCCACAAGGACTATACAGCTGCTCACACTCCAACAGCTCGTCAAATCGTAAAAAAAGAAAAACTTGCCTCCACTCACTCTTATCTAACGCGCTCATACAAATCTGTTGGATGCCCAAGCCCCTAGCACTCAAACCTTCTTCTACCCCCCTTCACTCCAACCTTTCCAGTAGACGACCCCTACCTCACTTTCCCTCCACCCTGGATTTCTACGCTGTCCTAGTTATCCTATTTTGCTCCATCCTCTCTAAAATTCCAAACCACTTCAGCAACCCCTCCTCAGGTCCTCTGGAAAATACTTTTGGTAACTCCGTACCTCCTCCTAATCTTCAAACTCTCTGTGTAATATTTACACCACACAGTGCCCTCAGACACGACATCTCCACTGTTTCCAGCCTCCTCCTCGCTGCAACATTGAAAACCCATGCTTCACACCCACACTATATTATGTTTTTGTTTAAGGAAATATCTTGATGCTTGTGAGGGGCCCTTGTTCCGAGAAATTGGAACCACTGTCCTTTTCCTCGGATCAAACTCGATTGCTACCCATTCCCCAGGTACTGCATGACGCTTGTGGGTGTGTGTGTCGTTCAGCGTCTGAGGAATGGTGGGTGTGGTGGATGTGGGTGTGGTGGGTGTGGGGTGAGGCGGGTGTGTGATGAGGCGGGTGTGGGGTGAGGCGGGTGTGGGGTGAGGCGGGTGTGGGGTGAGGCGGGTGTGGGGTGAGGCGGGTGTGGGTGAGGCGGGTGTGGGTGAGGCGGGTGTGGGTGAGGTGGGTGGGAGCGGAAGTATGGATGTTGGGTGGTGGTGGTGCCGACCTGGTTTAGTGTAGCAACCGCCACCCCCGCCACCCGCCACCGCCACCCACCCCCGCGTGCAACCCTCACCTCCCCCCACCCTCGCCTTACCTTTCTAAAGTCTCTCAGCCACAGGTAAGGGAATCATGGTTCAGATCACCACTCACTGTCATCTGAGTGGATGGGTGACCGGACCTCTACGTCACTCAGCAGATGTCTGCAGCTTCAGCAGCTGTCTGCAGCTTCAGCAGCTGTCTGCAGCTTCAGCATCTGTCTGCGGCTTCAGCAGCTGTCTGCAGCTTCAGCAGCTGTCTGCGGCTTCAGCAGCTGTCTGCGGCTTCAGCAGCTGTCTGCGGCTTCAGCTCCACCATCCTAAGGTACACTCACGGTACACAGGATAAATTTCCCTTAGCGTGTTTGATAAGGACAATAGCGGCTTCCTGTGCACCACCAGTGGTGCACAAAAGTGGTGGTGTGTTGCCGTGTGGAAGGTGCACACCAGTGGTGGTGTGTTGCAACTACTGCTCCAACACTATTCTATTGATCCTCTCTGCGACGCTGCCAAGTCTACCCCATCCAACCTCACCCGCGGTGTTGCCGCCTCTCGCACCACACGTACATCACACACACACACACACACACACACACACACACACACACACACACACACACAAACCAGTATGGAACACCTGGTCAAGTAAGCCAAGAAACTGGAGAAAGTACAAAGGTTTACAACAAGTCTAGTCCTGGAGCTCAGGGAAGTGACACCAGACAATTATCAGCGATAAAATAACAAAGTACAAAATACAGAGTCAGGAAAGAGAAACACGAGTACGAAGATGGAAATTGAAAGCACAAATAAGTCACGGGGATGTTAGGAAGCATTTCTTCAGCCTTAATAGGAAGTGGTACGACCAGGAGAGTGAAGTGGTAGAGGCACGATGCATACATAGCTTTAAGAAGTGGTACGACAAGACCCTCGAAGCCAGGAGAGAGTGAACCCAGTAGCGACCAGCAAAGAAGCGGGGCCAGGAGCTAAGGCTCTACCCCTGCAACCACATATGAGTACAAACACACACTTATTAATAACATTAATTACAAAAACATAAAGAAAACATCAACTGAAATATAATTTATAAGAAGTTTTAAATGGAATAAAACTGAAAATAAAGTAAGTTAAACATTACTGCAACAATTAACCTGCCTACCTGAAGTCTACCAGGCCTTCCCGTGGATCAGAGCCTGATCAACCAGGCTGTTATTGCTGGCCATACGTAGTCCAAAGTACGAACCACAGCCCGGTTGATACGGCACCGACTTTAAGTATCTGTCCAGCTCCCTCTTGAAGGCAGCCAGGGCCCTTATGTATGGTGGGTGGCTGCTGAACAGTCTTGGCCCTCGGATACTTACGGTGTTTTCTCTTAGTGTGCCAATGGCGCTCCTACTTTTCATTGGGGGTATTTTGCATCGCCTGTCCAGTGCAAAATACTTTCGTAGGGAGTGATTTCTGGGTGCAGATTCGGGACCATTCCTTCAAGGATTTTCCAAATGTAGATTATGATATATCTCTCTCGCCTGCGTTCCAGCGAGTACAAATCAAGTGTTTCCAAGCGTTTCCAGTAGTTGATGTGTTTGATAGAACATATATGTGCAGTAAAGGTTCTCTGTACACTCTCTAGATCTGCAATTTCACCTGCTTTGAACGGAGATGTTAATGTACAGCAATATTCCAGCCTAGAGAGAACAAGTGATTTGAAAACGATCATCATTGGCTTGGCATCTCTTGTTTTGAACGTTCTCATTATCCATCCTATCATTTTTTTGCAGCTGAGGTCGTGGTACTGTTGTGATCCTTGAAAGTGAGATCCTCAGAGATTACCACTCCCAGGTCCCTCACATTATTTTTTCGCTCTATTGTATGATCAGAGTTTGCAGTATACTCAGTTCTAATTATTATATGCTCCAGTTTTCCATAACGGAGTAGTTGGAATTTGTCTTCATTGAACATCACATTGTTTTCCGTTGTCCATTGGAAAACTTGGTTTATATCTTCTTGGAGGTTAACCGCGTCCTCAGTACATGACAGTCTCATGATACGGTCCTGTGGATTACATCTCTGTCTATGTCTGATGTGAGGATGAGGAACAGGATGGGGGCGAGTACTGTGTCTTGTGGAACAAAGCTTTTCACAATGGCATGTTCCGATTTAAGTATGTTTACCACTACTCTCTGTGAACATCAAAATGGTATACAATACCGACAGGTTGTTAGGTAAGACACATATGCAACAGTTAGACAACTTTATTCCGAAACGTTTCGCCTACACAGTAGGCTTCTTCAGTCGAATACAGAAAATAGGCAGGAACAGTAGAGATGTGAAGACGATGTAATCAGTCCATCACCCTTGTAGTCGTAGAATTTGAGGTTGTCAGTCCCTCGGCCTGGAGAAGTTCAGTTCCATAGTTCCTGACTATGGAACTGAACTTCTCCAGGCCGAGGGACTGACAACCTCAAATTCTACGACTACAAGGGTGATGGACTGATTACATCGTCTTCACATCTCTACTGTTCCTGCCTATTTTCTGTATTCGACTGAAGAAGCCTACTGTGTAGGCGAAACGTTTCGGAATAAAGTTGTCTAACTGTTGCATATGTGTCTTACCTAACACTACTCTCTGTGTTCGATTGGTTAGAAAGTTGAAGATCCATCTCCCCACTTTACCAGTTATTTCTCTAGCACGTATTTTGTGCGCTATTACGCCATGATCGCACTTGTCAAAGGCTTTTGCAAAGTCTGTGTATATTACATCTGCATTCTGTTTTTCTTCCAGTGCATCCAAGACCATGTCACATTGATCCAGTATTTGCGAGAGGCAGGAGCGACCTGCTCTGAACTCATGTTGCCTTGGATTGTGTAGTTTTTGGGAATCCAAGTGGTTTGCAACTGTGCTTCTTAGCACTCTTTCAAAGATTTTTATGATGTGGGACGTTAGAGCTATTGGTCAATAGTTCTTAGCTAATGCTTTGCTGCCACCTTTATGAAGTGGGGCTATATCCATTGTTTTTAGTGACTGTGGAATTTCACCCATGTCTAAGCTCCTTCTTCATAGTATACTTAGGGCACGGAAAAGGGGTTTCTTGCAGTTCTTAATGAACACAGAGTTCCACGAGTCTGGGCCTGGGGCTGAGTGTATGGGCGCGTTGTCAATGGCTTTCTCAAAGTCTATCGGAGTTAGGGTAATGTCGGAAATCTGGCGTATATTTATGGAGTTTTGAGGCTCATTCAGGAAAAAAAATAATTTGGATTGTCGATCTCAAGAATGATTAGTGGCTCGCTAAACAAAGAGCCGCACTGAGATCTCAGTACCTCACTCATTTCTTTGTTGTCATTTGTGTAAGTTCCATCTTGTCTGAGCAAGAGCCCGATACTAGATGTAGTATTTGCCTTGTTTTTGGCATATGATAAGAAATATTTCTTTCAATTTCACTAATCGCTTTTAGCTCCTCCTGTCTCTCCTGGGTCTTGTATGAGTACTTTATCTTAAGTTCGATACTTTCCACTTCCCTGGTCAGCGCTTCCTTCCGTGTATCAGATAATGTAGTGTCCTTGAGGAGCTCAGTGATTCTTCGTCGTCTTCTGTAGAGGGAGCGTCTTTCTCTCTCCAGTTTACTTTTCTTCTTTCTTATGGGAATATGTATCGAAAATAATGTCATAACACTTTATGCCTCTGTTAGCAGTGTTTGTAAGAATATAACATAACTTACGATTATGTTAGTAGTATTTTCAAGAATATAGCTTACGACTATGTTATCAATGTTCTCAAGAACATAACAACTATTTTTTTAATAATGGAACTTAATTGGCAGCATCTGTATGTGCCCCCTTACCTAGGGTGAGGGGGCACATACCCCCTTTCCTCCCGAGCTCAGCAGAAATATATAAATTCAGTATTTAGCCAAACATGTGTATATAAATGCCATGATTGTATGAGAGTGGGGATGAGTTTAACAAGGAAACTCTCACACACGATTGCAAACAAATCACGGAACGGGTGGAATTTAAAACTATGGCGAGTGAATCTTATTAGAAAGCCAGTTGGTCGAGTGGTTAACGCACAGGCCTGTGAGTGTTAGGATTCACTTGCCATGGCTTCAACCCCTACCCGTTCCCCGATTTATTTACTCACCTTCATCACCTGCAATAACCCTTCGTAAGTAGCCTCGACCATCTTCAGTCCGGAAGATCGTCAGATCTTCTACTACCCTCTAAACGGAGGACCATCATTAGATAATGACCCCTTTTCATCTTTGTTCTGCCACATTTATTCTCGTCGGATGGTTGGTTAACGTGGTTAAAAGCGTATTAACTACGGGAGGGTCAATAGGACCGCAAGTAACCTGTTCACCATTAGTAAAGAATACTTTCATCCCTTAATTTCTCAGTGTATATACACCTATGTGTATATTTTTACTTTCACTTTGAATTTGTCTGAAGTATATGCATTTAAATTCCTTTACCGCCTTCGATTTTTAAACTCAAGTCATTTGTTACAACGGAAGCTCCATGTGCAAGACCTGGGAGTGATGATGACAGAAGATCTCATATTAAATGCTCATAACAGTGTTGCTATTGCTACTGTAAGGCAAATGATAGAGTGGATAACCAAAACCTTCAAGACATGATATGCTGAGCCAGTCATAATACTCTTCAGGTTATTTGTTCTCTCCATGCTGGAATACTGATGTATACTGACTGCCCTATATACATATACTGTCCATATACACTCAATCAAACAATCCTGGAGGGAATGGTCCTACACCTGCACACCGGAATCACTAAGAACTCGTTAAGTGTCAGAGGTCCTCGACTCTTCAACCTCCTCCTTCCGTACATAAGGGGCATTATCAGCAAACCTCTAGTTGTCAAGAGTGAACTGGACAAGTTCCTCAGGTCAGTTCCTAACCAGCTAGGCTGTGATTAATACACTGCAGTACGTGCGTCCAGCAGTAACAGCCTAGTTGATCAAGCCCTGATCCAGCGGGAGTCCTGGTCTGGTACCAGGCCGAGGAGTCATTCCCCTCCAGAAGCATCCTTCAGGACAACGTGTTTTTTTCGTTACATTTATTATTCATCTATTTTTTTTTTCCATGCTATGCGAGAGTGATTCTTCCCGTACTTATACACACCCGAGAAACCACTCACTTATATGTGACATTGTAAAAGTTGTTTCAGTTACTTTGACTCATTTTTCATACATTTGGGTTTCTCTCTCTCTCTCTCTCTCTCTCACTCTCTCTCTTTCTCACTCTCTCACTCTCTCACTCTCTCTCACGTCATGTTTCTTCACAATGTGATGTATACCTTTACTTAATGTGTGTGCACAAAATAGTTGTAACAAAAAAAATGTTGAAAAAAGGTATATTTATTGAGATTACACCTTGCACAATTTAAAATATTTATAAAATTTATCATTAATTACTTCCAGACTCCTTCGTGTTAAATCTCTGACTTTTCCCGTCAAAACTGCGCTTGTTATTCTTAATTTTTTTTGTGGTGTGTGTGTGTGTGTGTGTGTGTGTGTGTGTGTGTGTGTGTGTGTGTGTGTGTGTGTGTGTGTGTGTGTGTGTGTGTGTGTGTGCAACATCCAGCAGAAGTGGACCATCATGTTGGCACTCAGTTCACCTTGGTATCGTCTCTCCATCTCCTTTATATCCTGGTGAACCCTTTCACCTTGCTCTTCACTCAAAGCTTCCAGATTTTCCAGAAAACTAGTTCAAATGAGCATCCAGGAAATGCACTCTGAGACTCATTTTACACCCTAAAGCCTTGAGCTTCTCTAACATCCTGCTCACGATTTCTTTGTTGTTTAGGGCCTTGCATATACTACTTAGGAATTTTTTTTTAAGGTCTTTGAGGGTAATACTTGTCTCTTTTTCAACACAAGTCTAAGAGTTTTCAAAATTCTCACTCTGAAGAAGGTTCCTTGTATCTGGCCCGACAAATGTCCCTTCTTGAAGCTTGCCGCTGGAAAATCCTGGGAACTTCGTGCGCCAACACTTGAAACCGTCTACATCTCGTGGTGAAGCTTGAACAAATTGCTTAGGTAAGCCAACTTTTATGTGTAGAGGATGGAACGTTTTGGATACAAAATCACCTTATTTTTTATGTTGTATCTGTGTACATTACAGGAACAAAAATAGCAGCCATCACTGTGACTTTCTGGTCCCCTCTGGATCACTGGAACACCAAAACGAAATCATTTTTTCGTACCGTCCACTGCCTCAGTTCTTCAACACAAACAAAACAGACTTTATGGGGAACCCATAACTTATCCTGGTCTCTAACTTTCACTCCAACGTATGCGATGAAGTGTGTAATATTTCTCTGTTGCTTCTTAATAACAAATTCATCACAGATGTAACAGAAACTGTGATGATAGTTAACACAGCCTCTTGCAGCCATCATCATAGCATCCACAGCTCTACTCTGAAATGCAGCAAAAATATAGTAATCACCTGTATTAAAAGACACAAATACAGTACTCCGAAACACAGCAAAAATACAATAAACACCTGTACTAAATCAAAACACAAATTCATATCCGTACATTTCAGAGACATGACGTTAACTGACATCTTTCAACCTCCTAAAGTCGCCCTGTAACCCTTTCCTCCTCTCTCCCCTCACAACCTCTTTCCCTGCGCAACCTCTTCCTTCCTCCCCACATTCACGTTAAGGCCTGCTATATAATGACAAGGGATAAGGGAGAAGACGAAAACTTTACGTGATACATAAATCAGAGTATCATTTACGAAATCAGCGAAGCAACTGACAAACCTGTCAATTATTTCCCTCACAAGGATAGTTTTAGAATGTTACGTTCACATTACTTCTACATACGCGCCGTCGCTGCGTATCCCCGTAGCTCGACTGCTAGCGCATTCAGCTCACATGTTGAGGTCCGTAGTTCGATCTCCGTTACGGGTAGAAACATTAGAACGTGTTCCCTTAAGACACCTGTTGTCCCTGTTCACCTATCAGTAAAATAGGTACCCGGGTGTTAGTCGATTGGTGTGGGTCGCATCCTGGGGACAAAATTTGCCCGAAATGCTCTGCATAACAAGGAGCTTCCTATAGGTCACTCATGTCAGCTGGATCTCTATACATTGTACACGTAAGTGTAGAAATAAAGATTATTATTATTATTATTATTATTATTATTATTATTATTATTATTATTATTATTATTATTATTATTATTATTATTTGCGGTATTATTATGTGCGGTACCGCAGTTTGAGTTGCCTTAAAATTCATTGCCTCATTATAGTTTGCGAAAAAAACAAGTGCGGTAAAGGCGCATGGGTTCGTTAAAAGTCTTTTTCTTAGCAGTGGGTGAGTTTAGTTTTGAGCTTCGAGTTTGTTAGTATCAGAGTGTGTTGCTGAGGGAATAAAGACCTGAGAGTGAAGAAGTATATGTCCAGGGAGGCTTCCCTCTACATATCCAGGGAGGCTTCCCTCTTGTCGAGGATGACTTCCTTCTTGTCCAGGGAGGCTTCCCTCTCCCTATCCAGGGAGGCTTCCCTCTCCCTGTCCAGGGAGGCTTCCTTCTTGTCTAGGGAGGCTTCCTTCTTGTCCAGGAAGGCTTCCTTCTTGTTCAAGGAGGCTTCTGTCTTCCCGTCCAGGGAGGCATCTGTCTTCCCGTCCAGGGAGGTTTCTGTCTTCCCGTCCAGGGAGACCTCACACCCCCTACCCAAAACTTTCTCTCTCTACCCTCTTCCTCACGACCCCCTCCTTTCCTCATTATCCCTTCTCTCCACCATCTCCTTCTCCTCCCCACCATTACCTCCTCCTCCCTACCATCACCTTCATTTTCTGGTACCTACCCGGAAGTAGTGTATGGCCATGCGACTTGAAATCTCCCCCCTCATCTCCCACTCTCATCCCTCACGCCCCCTTCCTGTTTACCCCTCCCCCTCCCTCTGTAACCCTCCTCTCTCTCTCTCTCTCTTTCCCCTCTTTCAGTACCCCTTAACCTCCTTCCCGCCCCTCCCTCGCTAACACCCTCCTCCGTACCACCTCTTCCTCTCCACCCCTTCCCCTCATCTGGCCCCTCCTCCTCCTCCTCCAACATTTCTCATTGTCCACCTTCTCCATCTCTCATTTCTTATTCTACCACATCTCTCACAGTATATATAAGAGTTTTACTTAAATTCCGGTTTTAGGGATTAAATTAAATCCCTACTTTGGGGACTAAGGTATCCTTGACTGGTGGCGTAAAGGTGACGAGAATCTCTAGCGACCTTCGTGTAGTCGATAAGCTTTAAACCCAAGAACCCAACCAATCGATTACGTGTAATCCACACACACACACACACAAACACTCTCTCTCTCTCTCTCTCTCTCTCTCTCTCTCTCTCTCTCTCTCTCTCTCTCTTTCTCAAAGTTTGTTTCTGTGTAGTTCAGAGTTTTCGTTACTAGGCACTGAGACAAGCTGTGTTGGTGGTGAGGCAAGCTGTGTTGGAGCTGAGACAAGCTGTGTTGGTGCTAGGACAAGCTGTGTTGGTGCTAGGACAAGCTGTGTTGGTGCTGAGACAAGCTGTGTTGGTGGTGAGGGAAGCTGTGTTGGAGCTGAGACAAGCTGTGTTGGTGCTGAGACAAGCTGTGTGGGTGCTGAGACAAGCTATGTTGGTGCTAGGACAAGCTGTGTTGGTGCTGAGACAAGCTGTGTTGGTGCTGAGACAAGCTATGTTGGTGCTAGGACAAGCTGTGTTGGTGCTGAGACAAGCTGTGTTGGTGGTGAGGGAAGCTGTGTTGGAGCTGAGACAAGCTGTGTTGGTGCTGAGACAAGCTGTGTGGGTGCTGAGACAAGCTATGTTGGTGCTAGGACAAGCTGTGTTGGTGCTGAGACAAGCTGTGTTGGTGCTGAGACAAGCTATGTTGGTGCTAGGACAAGCTGTGTTGGTGCTGAGACAAGCTGTGTTGGTGCTAGGACAAGCTGTGTTGGTGCTGAGACAAGCTGTGTTGGTGCTAGGACAAGCTGTGTTGGTGCTGAGACAAGCTGTGTTGGTGCTAGGACAAGCTGTGTTGGTGCTGAGACAAGCTGTGTTGGTGCTAGGACAAGCTGTGTTGGTGCTAGGACAAGCTGTGTTGGTGCTAGGACAAGCTGTGTTGGTGCTGAGACAAGCTGTGTGGGTGCTGAGACAAGCTATGTTGGTGCTAGGACAAGCTGTGTTGGTGCTGAGACAAGCTGTGTTGGTGCTAGGACAAGCTGTGTTGGTGCTAGGACAAGCTGTGTTGGTGCTGAGACAAGCTGTGTGGGTGCTGAGACAAGCTATGTTGGTGCTAGGACAAGCTGTGTTGGTGCTGAGACAAGCTGTGTTGGTGCTGAGACAAGCTATGTTGGTGCTAGGACAAGCTGTGTTGGTGCTGAGACAAGCTGTGTTGGTGCTAGGACAAGCTGTGTTGGTGCTGAGACAAGCTGTGTTGGTGCTAGGACAAGCTGTGTTGGTGCTGAGACAAGCTGTGTTGGTGCTAGGACAAGCTGTGTTGGTGCTGAGACAAGCTGTGTTGGTGCTGAGACAAGCTGTGTTGGTGCTGAGACAAGCTGTGTTGGTGCTGAGACAAGCTGTGTTGGTGCTGAGACAAGCTGTGTTGGTGCTGAGACAAGCTGTGTTGGTGCTAGGACAAGCTGTGTTGGTGCTGAGACAAGCTGTGTTGGTGCTGAGACAAGCTGTGTTGGTGCTGAGACAAGCTGTGTTGGTGCTGAGACAAGCTGTGTTGGTGCTGAGACAAGCTGTGTTGGTGCTAGGACAAGCTGTGTTGGTGCTGAGACAAGCTGTGTTGGTGCTGAGACAAGCTGTGTTGGTGCTGAGACAAGCTGTGTTGGTGCTGAGACAAGCTGTGTTGGTGCTGAGACAAGCTGTGTTGGTGCTGAGACAAGCTGTGTTGGTGCTAGGACAAGCTGTGTTGGTGCTGAGACAAGCTGTGTTGGTGCTGAGACAAGCTGTGTTGGTGCTGAGACAAGCTGTGTGGGTGCTGAGACAAGCTGTGTGGGTGCTGAGACAAGCTGGGATAGTTAACTACTTTCTCACGTTAACTACTTCATTGCTTTCTCATCTCTGCTAGATGAGTCCAGTTCAATTTTTAGTTGTCTCCCAGTGTATAATAATAATAATAATAATAATAATAATAATAATATTAGTATTAGTATTAGTAGAAGTAGTAGTAGTAGTAGTAATAGTACTACTACTGCTACTATTACTACTACTACTAGTAATAATAATAACAATAGCGGTAGTAGTAGTAGCAATACTAATACTAATAACAGTAGTAGAGGTAGTAGTTGTAGAAGTAACAGTAGCAGTAGTAGTAGTAGTAACAAGTGTTAAATTTTGTAAAGACTGTTTGCTCTTGTTTAACAATCACTCATACTGTCTACACAATCGACAATGTATTTTTTTGCGAAGAAAAATTTCTAGACGACTGTCCATCACATTTCATCAACTCTTCATCATTTTTTTTAACTCGTTTTGTTGACATTTCATTCTGGAGTTTCAGGTCTTGAGAGAAGTTTCCTTCTTTCTTTGATTCTTTGAATACAATGATCTCTGTTACTGAGGTTGATTCAGAAAGCAGATCTAAGCGAAGTTTTCAGACTTCGGATGTGTTAGCATTGAGAGATGTGATAAATGGTGGAGAATACAGCATATGCTCGGTGATGTGCCACTTCTCTCAGCATATGATGTATTTTCTTCAAGACTGATGGACTGAACATATCGATTCCAGGCTGAGGGACTGATTACCTCAACCTCCTCCTCTTTTTACACCGTTCTTCTTTGTATTGGACTGATGAAATCACTGTGTGGCGAAACGTTTCCTCAATAAAGATTTCTTTAGAGAAACGCAGTTCGTTTTAGTACTCCGGTTTATGAATCGCTTCGGTTTATGAGTCTCTCTGGTTTATGAGTCTCTCCGGTTAGTGAGTCTCTCCGGTTTATGAGTCTCTCCGGTTTATGAGTCTCCGGTTAATTAGACTCCGGTTAATGAGTCTCTCCGGTTAATGAGTCTCTCTGGTTTATGAGTCTCCGGTTAATTAGACTCCGGTTAATGAGTCTCTCCGGTTAATGAGTCTCTCCGGTTAATGAGCCTCCGGTTAATGAGTCTCTCCGGCTAATGAGTCTCTCCGGCTAATAAGTCTCTCCGGCTAATGAGTCTCTCCGGTTAATGAGTCTTTCCGGTTAATGAGCCTCTCCGGTTAATGAATCTCTCCGGTTAATGAGTCTCTCCGGTTAATGAGTCTTTCCGGTTAATGAGCCTCTCCGGTTAATGAATCTCTCCGGTTAATGAGTCTCTCCGGTTAATGAGTCTCTCCGGTTAATGAGTCTCTCCGGTTAATGAGCCTCCGGTTAATGAGTCTCTCCGGCTAATGAGTCTCTCCGGCTAATAAGTCTCTCCGGCTAATGAGTCTCTCCGGTTAATGAGTCTTTCCGGTTAATGAGCCTCTCCGGTTAATGAATCTCTCCGGTTAATGAGTCTCTCCGGTTAATGAGTCTTTCCGGTTAATGAGCCTCTCCGGTTAATGAATCTCTCCGGTTAATGAGTCTCTCCGGTTAATGAGTCTCTCCGGTTAATGAGTCTCTCCGGTTAATGAGCCTCCGGTTAATGAGTCTCTCCGGCTAATGAGTCTCTCCGGCTAATAAGTCTCTCCGGCTAATGAGTCTCTCCGGTTAATGAGTCTTTCCGGTTAATGAGCCTCTCCGGTTAATGAATCTCTCCGGTTAATGAGTCTCTCCGGCTAATGAGTCTCTCCGGCTAATAAGTCTCTCCGGCTAATGAGTCTCTCCGGTTAATGAGTCTTTCCGGTTAATGAGCCTCTCCGGTTAATGAATCTCTCCGGTTAATGAGTCTCTCCGGCTAATGAGTCTCTCCGGCTAATAAGTCTCTCCGGTTAATGAGTCTCTCCGGTTAATGAGTCTCTCCGGTTAATGAGTCTCTCCGGTTAATGAGTCTCTCCGGTTAATGAATCTCTCCGGTTAATGAGTCTCTCCGGTTAATGAGACTCTCCGGTTAATGAGTCTCTCCGGTTAATGAGTCTCTCCGGTTAATGAGCCTCTCCGGTTAATGAATCTCTCCGGTTAATGAGCCTCTCCGGTTAATGAGTCTCTCCGGTTAATGAGACTCTCCGGTTAATGAGTCTCTCCGGTTAATGAGTCTTTCCGGTTAATGAGCCTCTCCGGTTAATGAATCTCTCCGGTTAATGAGTCTTTCCGGTTAATGAGCCTCTCCGGTTAATGAGTCTCTCCGGTTAATGAGTCTCTCCGGTTAATGAGCCTCTCCGGTTAATGAATCTCTCCGGTTAATGAGTCTTTCCGGTTAATGAGCCTCTCCGGTTAATGAATCTCTCCGGTTAATGAGTCTTTCCGGTTAATGAGCCTCTCCGGTTAATGAGTCTCTCCGGTTAATGAGACTCTCCGGCTAATGAGTCTCTCCGGTTAATGAGACTCTCCGGTTAATGAGTCTCTCCGGTTAACGGTTAATGAGTGTGCTTCTCACATACTTGCAGGTGTTAATCACGAAGTTTGTTGTGACTTTTCAATTTATCTTAAATCATCCTTAACCTGGTTTTCGTCTCTTAATCCCATTAATCACTGTGCTATCCACGTTTGCTCTGATTATTTAAAGATATATTTAAAGTGCCTGAGGTCTGTTCCATTCAATGATAATTTCTCTCTTGTTTCTATAAATACATTCGTCTGGTAAAACTTTCAATTCTTCAACTGGGAAAGTTGACAACGTATCTTGGAAAATTGTCAATTTTCCAATTACGGCAACAAGTACTTCAAGTTACGTAATTGTCTCTTAAGTTATTCTTCCACTTTTATTGTTCAAGTTAACATCAGAATTATTTCTAAATCAGAACATATGATTAAGAAATTACTTAAAGTTGAATAACATATTCCAACAAACCTGGATTTCTTTATTACATAGATTATATACGAGTGAGTGTTTTAAGGCATTATATTTAAGAAAGAGGGACATCTGATAGCCAAAATTTGTGAGCACAGAGACATAACAAGCCGAGAAAGATTCCAAGATCGCCAAACCACGATTCATTGTCACTGGGGAAGGCTGCCACAGCCTCCATCACCCTGGTGGTCACTCGATGACTTCATCTTCACCGGGGATGCTGCTGACGCATCTCGACTAACTTGGTTTTGATAGCAATGAAAGTTCCGTCCAGTGGTTATGCTTCAGGGTACCTTTGTTGCTGCCTTCACTCTCATGTGTCATTTCCCAAAGTTCTCTTGTTGAGTCATTTTAGTTATCGTTCTCCTGAAGCATTCTTGTCAGTGAGACGATTTTTTAAATTTTTTCTTGTAATCTTAATCTTACTTGTCTTAACCTTCAGAGAAACTTTGTACTTGTTTTCTTTCCAATGTTTGTAAACTATTTCAAACTCGGTGTGTGTTTCACCTGGAGTGTGTTTCTATCTCACTTCATTACTCGTAACCTATTGTTTTCATACAGTTTAAACCAACCACTGTATTTTAAATACTACTACTACTCTCTTTCTCTCACTCTCTCTCTCTCTCTCTCTCTCTCTCTCTCTCTCTCTCTCTCTCTCTCTCTCTATCTATCTATTTATCTCTCTCTTTCGCACTTTCTAACGTGACAGATTCTGAGGAAACAATAACTTATTTCTGAATGTTAATGAGTAATACAACACACACACACACACACACACACACACACACACACACGTACACCC
This sequence comes from Cherax quadricarinatus, assembly GCF_038502225.1. Lineage (NCBI taxonomy): Eukaryota > Metazoa > Arthropoda > Malacostraca > Decapoda > Parastacidae > Cherax > Cherax quadricarinatus. Next base: position 20,983,674 of record NC_091324.1, on the reverse strand, counting down.
ACCCCCACACACACACACATACACACCAGGGGCCAGGAGCTAGGACTCGACCCCTGCAACCACAAATAGGTGAGTACACACACACACACACACACACACACAAACACACATACACACACACACATATATACACACACACACACACACACCAGAATAATAACAGATTCAATCTTTCCATCCGGATATCAAATCCTCAGGAAAGACAGAGGGAGGAGAGGGGGAGGAGGAGTTGCACTGCTCATTAAAAACCAGTGGGGGTTTGAGAAAATGGAAGGAATGGACGGCACTGGCGAAAGGGACTACTTAGTAGGAACAATCCAGTCTGAGGGACATAAGGTGATAATTGCAGTAATGTACAACCCACCACAGAACTGCAGGAGGCCAAGAGAAGAATACGATGAGAGCAACAGAGCAATGGTCGACACACTAGCCGAGGTGGCCAGGAGAGCACACATGGGGGAAGCAAAGTTACTAGTTATGGGTGATTTCAATCACAAGGAGATTGACTGGGAAAACCTGGAGCCCCATGGGGGTCCCGAAACATGGAGAGCCAAGATGATGGATGTGGTACTGGAAAACCTCATGCATCAACATGTTAGAGACACTACCAGAGAGAGAGGAGAGGATGAACCAGCAAGACTGGACCTTGTATTCACCTTGAGTAGTTCTGACATCGAGGATATCATGTATGAAAGGCCCCTGGGAGCTAGTGATCATGTGGTTCTGTGCTTCGACTACATAGTTGAGCTCCAAGTGGAGAGAGCAGCAGGAATAGGGTGGGAAAAACCAAACTACAAAATGGGGAACTACTCAGGCTTGAGGAACTTCTTTCAAGACATTCAATGGGAGAGGGAACTGACAGGAAAACCAGTACAAGAAATGATGGACTATGTCGCAACAAAATGCAAGGAGGCAGATGAGAGGTTTGTTCCCAAGGGGAACAGAAATAATGGGAAGAACAGAACGAGTCCTTGGTTCACCCAAAGGTGTAGGGAGGCAAAAACTAGGTGTACTAGAGAATGGAAAAGGTACAGAAGACAGAGAACTCAGAAAAATAAAGAGATTAGCCGAAGAGCCAGAAACGAATATGCACAGATAAGAAGGGAGGCTCAGCGGCAATACGAAAATGACATAGCATCGAAAGTCAAGACTGACCCGAAGCTGTTGTACAGCCACATCAGGAGGAAAACAACAGTCAAGGACCAGGTAATCAGACTGAGGAAGGGTGATGGGGAATTCACAAGAAACGACCGGGAGGTATGTCAGGAGCTCAACACGAGATTTAAAGAAGTATTTACAGTGGAAACCAGTAGGACTCCAGGAAATCAGAACAGGGGGGTGCACCAGCAAGTGCTGGATGAGGTACATATAACCAAGGAGGAGGTGAAGACGCTGCTATGCAAACTTGACACCTCAAAGGCGGTGGGACCAGACAACATCTCTCCGTGGGTCCTTAAAGAGGGAGCAGAGATATTGTGTGTACCATTAACAAATATCTTCAACACATCATTTGAAACTGGGCAACTCCCCGAGGTATGGAAGATGGCAAATGTAGTCCCAATTTTTAAAAAGGGAGACAGACATGAGACACTAAACTACAGACCTGTATCACTAACGTGTATAGTATGCAAGGTCATGGAGAAGATCATCAGGAGGAGAGTGGTGGAGCACCTGGAAAGAAACAAGTGTATAATTGACAACCAGCATGGTTTCAGGGAGGGAAAATCCTGTGTCACAAACCTACTAGAGTTTTATGACAAGGTGACAGAAGTAAGACAAGAGAGAGAGGGGTGGATCGACTGCATTTTTTTGGACTGCAAGAAGGCCTTCGACACAGTTCCTTACAAGAGGTTACTGCAAAAGCTAGAGGATCAGGCACACATAACAGGAAAGGCACTGCAATGGATCAGAGAATACCTGACAGGGAGGCAACAACGAGTCATGGTACGTGACGAGGTGTCAGAGTGGGCGCCTGTGACAAGCGGGGTTCCACAGGGGTCAGTCCTAGGGCCTGTGCTGTTCTTGGTATATGTGAATGACATTACGGAAGGGATAGACTCAGAAGTGTCCTTGTTTGCGGATGATGTGAAGTTAATGAGAAGAATCAAATCGGATGAGGATCATGCAGGACTACAAAGAGACCTGGACAGGATACAAGCCTGGTCCAGCAACTGGCTCCTTGAGTTTAACCCTGCCAAATGCTAAGTCATGAAGATTGGGGAAGGGCAAAGAAGACCGCAGACACAATATAGTTTAGATGGCCAAAGTCTGCAAACCTCACTCAAGGAAAAAGATCTGGGGGTGAGTATAACACCGAGCATATCTCCTGAGGCGCACATCAATCAGATAACGGCTGCAGCATACGGACGCCTGGCAAACCTACGGATAGCGTTCCGATACCTCAGTAAGGAGTCGTTCAAGACTCTGTATATCATTTACGTCAGGCCCATACTGGAGTATGCAGCACCAGTTTGGAATCCACACCTAGTCAAGCACGTCAAGAAATTAGAGAAAGTGCAAAGGTTTGCAACAAGACTAGTGCCAGAGCTACGGGGATTGTCCTACGAAGAAAGGTTGAGGGAAATCGGCCTGACGACACTAGAGGCCAGGAGGGTCAGGGGAGACATGATAACGACATATAAAATACTGCGCGGAATAGACGAGGTGGACAAAGACGGGATGTTCCAGAGATGGGACACAGACACAAGAGGTCACAATTGGAAGTTGAAGACTCAGATGAATCAAAGGGATGTTAGGAAGTATTTCTTCAGTCATAGAGTAGTCAAGCCGTGGAATAGCCTAGAAAGTGAAGTAGTGGAGGCGGGAACCATACATAGTTTTAAGGCGAGGTATGATAAAGCTCATGGAGCAGGGAGAGAGAGGACCTAGTAGCAATCAGTGAAGAGGCGGGGGCCAGGAGCTATGACTCGACCCCTGCAACCACAAATAGGTGAGTACATACACACATACACACACACGTCTTGTGGGTGTGCACTTTGCACATAGTAAGTCCTTAGCTAACATTTCTCACTGACCTCTTCGCCCTACGTAATTTTGTTTGGTCTCAGGCCTGTGGATGGGCGCGCCCCGCGCCTATACTTTGAGAACCACTAGTTAAGAACCACTACTTCACATGAATACTTGAAAAAGTTCTCGTGCATTAGATCCGCTTTTAAATTTCGGGCGGAGCAATACCTGGTTGCCATGACAACACTGGAGCAGGAGGGCGTGGGCCATTGATGGGCGCGGGGGAGGGCAGTGTTTCCCCTCCTCCTCTCTCTCTCTCTCTTCTCAATCACAACGTCCACAGGAAAATTACTGCAGGAAAATTACTGGAGGAACTTTAGATATGAGATGGGGAAGCCCTTTAAGTTTTATTTTTAGATAAAAATTGGACAGATTTGTTTATGTAACCCTTCCTCCACGTGTGTAACCCGTCCTTCAACTGTGTGTGCAACCCGTCCTCCAAATGTATATATAACACGTTCTTCGTGTGTGTAATCTGTCGTCCAAGCAGAGCGGTCACTTTTGCACACTTTACACTCCGTTGATTCATGCCTGATCTAACCCACGATAATGGGTTTAAACAGGCTGAAGTCTGGCAGAAAGAGACGAATTAGTATCCCTTGGTGCGTCGGCATCCCGTTGATGATATCCCCACTCATACACACAAGTACACTGGTGATATCCCTTCTCTCCCTCCATCCCCCCCCCCCCCCACACACACTGTTACAGGCTGGGTTGACGAGGTAGGTGCTAGTGTAAAGTCGCCAACAATGATAATCAATTCAAAGTTACGCTTCACTAGTTGACATTGTCCATCGCGGAGTTGACTGGTTATTAACGCTATTCTTGAGGTCTGTACGTTGCTCTGGCTAGTGTGGAGGTCTCTAGGATTTCTCGTTAGTCCTAGATCATTACTCGTTAATCCAAGATCATTAATTACGAAGAAACAGTCTCAGAATCATTTTTAGACGATTAGGGGAAAAAGTCTCATCTAAGGAAATTTTGTATGAGAGACCTGAGGTAATGATGACGTAATTAGTGGATTAATCTAACACCACTAATTACATCAACAGGGTGCTGCTACCCTGAGTACGTCTGCAGTGTGTTGCTGCCCTGAGTACGTCTGCAGTGTGTTGCTACCCTGAGTACATCAACAGTGTGCTGTTACTCTGAGTACATCAGGGTATCATATACCCCAACAGCCAATGATGCTAAAGCAGTAGGAACACAGTCTAGCTATGCTTTCCTGTCATATATCGCTGACTCAGCCTCCCAGTTCGAGCTGGGCGATGAGGATGCCGGTAGGTATTCAATGTTTGAGTTCCACTACAATAGCTGCAAATATTTCGTTCCTGCGGAGCTGGAGTTACTATTACTTGGGAGCTATATCGTAAGATGATCTATTCCACACGTAGAGAGGGAATGGAATGCGGGTTGGTATGGTTGGTGGGAGGGAAAGGAGAAAGAGAAGCCAGAGAGGGAAGGGACTCACCACCACTGGTGCCACCTAGCAACCGTGGGAGGGAAAGTGACGGGCAGCCTCGCCAAGCGCTCGTACACATGCACCCACATACACAGGCACACACATACAAACACACACACGCACACACACACACACACACACACACACACACACACACACACACACACACACACACACACACACACAACAAGACAAGAAACGGCAGACAACAGAGAAGTCTGAAGAGCCAGGAATACCTATGCAAGGATATGGTGAGAAGCAGGAACAACACAACTGGAAAGACGACAAGGCAGCAAAGGCTGAAAGAGAGCGTAAGCTGCTGAATAATCAGGTAAGACGAAGAACTACAGAAAGTAATAAGATGCAAGAAGGACGAAGGTGAACTAAGAATGGAGGTATGCGAAGAACTGAGGGCTAAAACAAGTCTTCAAGGATAAATCAGGCAGGATTCCAGAAGGAGGAGGAAGAGGAGGAGGAGGAGGAGGAGGAGGAGGAGGAGGAGGAGGAGGAGGAGGAGGAGGAGGAAGAGGAGGAGGAGGAGGAGGAGGAGGAGGAGAAAGGCAGGATCAGCAGAGGTTAGAAGAACTCGCAACAATACTGAAGGAAAGACATTCTGAGGAAGAAGCTTCATAAAAATCTTAAGAGACCGAAGCCTTGGGATCTTAACAGACTGAAACGCTGACCTAACAAAATCTTGTTCTGTACAGTGTTTCCTTCATAGTACTGCAGGAAGCGAGAGAGGTCTTCAAGAAACTAAATGTGACAAAAATAGAAAGATCATCCAAATTATCATCTTGAGTATTAAGAGAAGGAGAGGAACTGTGTGACCCCTTAGCAAGGATATGTAAAAGTCACTGGAAATTGAATAACTGGCAGACACCTGGAAAACTACAACTGTTATGCCAATATTGAAGAAGAGTAAAAAAGGTACTCTTGTATGGATTAATCTTGCTGACTGTCATATTGTCTAAGGTACTAGAACAGGTAACACAAAGTATATAGAATAGACACCCTCATAGGAGACTTGAAAAGATACAAACAGGGTCAAAAAGAGACTTGCTTGAATATGGAGTAATGAAAACGGAGGGGGAGGGAGAAGACATGACATGAAATACAGAATCAGAGGGAATATTCTGCAGACAGTGTAAAAAGAGAAAGATCCCGGAGATAAGAAATTCTCCAAACATATCACTAGAATCACATGTAAAGCGTATAGCTTTAACAGCATGTGCAAAACACACACACACACACACACACACACACACACACACACACACACACACACACACACACACACACACACACACACACACACACACACACAAACTCTACATCACCCTGTTACTGTACGTCTTCAATACACTCTCTCCCACCTTAAAGAGCAACATCGCGGGCAGGAATGCTGAGGTGTGAGATACGGGAGAACGGTGAGGAAGGAGAGGTAAGGGAGAGGAGGTAAGGGAGGGAGGAGAGGTGAAAGAGGAGAGGTAAAGGGGGACAGGTAAGGTAGGAAGAAGAGGTGAGGGAGGAAAGCTTGTCAAGAGCGACCCTTATTTAATTCATGATGATCTTCAGTGTAACATTAATTCCTTATAGATACACAATTTTTTTTTCTATAAATTTGCAGGTTACTCTCGTTAGGAAGCATGGTGTGTGCTTCATGGACTGGGAACACTGGTCAGTAGTTGATGGACTGCGAACACTAGTCTGTAGTTGATGGACTGCGAACACTAGTCTGTAGTTGATGGACTGCGAACACTAGTCTGTAGTTGATGGACTGCGAACACTAGTCTGTAGTTGATGGACTGCGAACACTAGTCTGTAGTTGATGGACTGCGAACACTAGTCTGTAGTTGATGGACTGCGAACACTAGTCTGTAGTTGATGGACTGCGAACACTAGTCTGTAGTTGATGGATTGGGAACAATGGTCCATGGTTGATAGATCAGGATCACTGGTCTGCAATTCATCCGCAGTGATGCGAAGGATATTCTGTTGCTCTAGCAGGCCGTGTGTACATCTCGGAAACCGCAGTGGCCCAAACGCTGACCCTTGCAAGACTCCAGTTGTTAGTATTGTCCACTGCCGTAACTCCTCTCCTCAAATGTAGCATATATAATTACACTTGTATATCTTCATATATAGAAGCCACTGGTAAGGTGAGTTGTGGAATACTTTCTTACTATTTAGGAAGAAACAGTCCCTCCATCTCTCTATATGAGATGGAAAGAGAAAATTTGCCGTCTCCGAACCTTGATAGTCGTCTCTCATGCGTTCGTTTCTTTCTTGCCGCTCCACTCTTCTCTTTATCATCTCTTTCCAGTAGGTTAGCTAGTACGCTAGCCAGCAAGACTGGTCTACAGGTAACAGTGTTCTTTCTATATCCCTTGTTCGTATACCAGGGTGGTGTGTGCAGTGTTTCAGCTGCCCGGGAGGTGAGTGCATGACGCTCACGCCGCGCTTCCATCAGTTGAGGTAGAGCTACTTGGTGCTGTAGTACTTAGCAGGTAGATCATGATGTAAGGCAGGGGAGGGGTGAGGGGGGGGAAAGGAAGAGGAAGGGGGTGATGCGGTTGTGGTGTGTGGGGGAGGGTTGAGAGCCGCTTTAAGGTGGGGGCGAGAAGGGAGGGCGGGCGGATGTGGGTGGGGATTAGGAGACCAGCGAACTCTGGGGAGTAGGGGAGGGGATTTGGTTGGGGAGGAGAGGGAGATAGGAGGGAGATGAGGATGCAGGAGAGGGGTGGTATGACCCCCACCCACGCTCCCTCCTCACCACCTCCCTTCCCAATGAGCCTTTTGTACCCGGGCGGGTCAATATGCGAGGGGCCACTGCCTCACCTGCTACCCGCATCTGCCATCCTGCCCTGCCAGGTATACCCCTGCCTTGCCAGGTGTGGCCCTGCCCTGCTAAGTGTAGCCCTGCTCTGCTAGGTGTGGCCCTGCCCTGCCAAGTGTGGTCCTGTTCTGCCAGGTGTGGCCCTGCTCTGCTAGGTGTGGTCCTTTCCTCCCAGGTGTGGCCCTGCCTTGAAGTGTGGCAATGCCCTGCCAGGTGTGGCCCTTCCCTGCCAAGTGTGTCCTTTCCCTGCCAGGTGTGGCCCTTCCAGGTCAGGTGTGGCGCTGCTCATTCGGATGTGACAACTGTGGCTACATTCATTTTACCACTGTCACTTGCATATGGCCAGTGGTGTGCGGTGGTGTGGTCAGTGGTGTGCGGTGGTGTGGTCAGTGGTGTGCGGTGGTGTGGTCAGTGGTGTGGTCAGTGGTGTGGCCAGTGGTGTGTTTCGAATGCTACCTCATCTACGATTCTTGTCTGCGACCGGGCCACAGGGGTCACTAATACCCCCACCCCGCCCCACTGAGACAGTACTTAATGAAACATGGCAGAATACTACCGTAGAGTTTCAACCAGTATTGCAACTGACCGTAGAGTTTCAGCCAGTATTGCAACTGACCGCAGCCGGTAGAGCACATACACGTGCACACTTTATGACTTACAAAATCGCAATGACACGATTGTAAACAAACCACCGTACGGGCGGGGACTGAACTCGCGGCAAGTGAATCGTAAAACTCCGGGTCAGCGCGTAAGGCCGTGAAACCACCTGTGACCGCTTCCTAAAGAGAGGCTTCATTCTCGGCTGCCTGGTGAGCCAGGCTGTTGTTGCCAGAGGCCTACAGGATTACGGAAGTCATCCCACAACAGTTTGATGGGTTTTGAACTACGATTGTTGACATGATTGTTTTATTGTTCCCCCTCCCCCTGCAGCGTCTCTCATTGCAAGAGATTGTTATCCGGAACTGACCCACAAGTGTTGTCCATTTGTATATTATCAGATATATCTTTCTTTTCCCGTACAGAGAGCACATTCCAAGTGGTTTAGAGAGTTCCCATATATTTTGACGTTAACGTCAGTAAATTATCTTTATTATTAAAACGCTTCGCCTGCTCAACAGGCGTCATTCTCTGTGGGTAGTGGACGACCTCTGTACATTTTCCAGCTCTGATATCTCTTGTTCGTGGAGGGCAGCTGTGAACACTGGACGATATTCTAGATACGAAAGCATTATAGTTCAACCTGTCATCTCCCTGACCTTTAGCACGTTTGTCTTATTTTCTGCAAAGAAAGGTCGTCTGGCACTAGCATTCATTCATACAAATTGGCGCCATTCATACACACTGTCACTGTTTATGCATAACATTGTTGTTCATGCTTTCTAGCACAGTTGGACACTGGCACCATTGATGCACACTGGCACCATTTATAAACTCTGGCACCCTTCAGACTGGTGTAGGGATGACACTATCTTCAGTCAGTCTTATCTTCTGATCATCCTCGCAACCACTGTGAACAACACGGTATTACCTCTAGAATATTTATAAGTATCTACTCTAACTGCTCTGCCTCGTTAGCCAGCCTGTTTGCACACAGTCTCCTAATAAATAAATAAATAAATATATATATATATATATATATATATATATATATATATATATATATATATATATATATATATATATATATATATATATATGAGCACAATATAAGAGGTGCATATAATTTAATACACAAATAAGATAATAAGAAGTAGTGGTGGTTGTGAACTTTGAAGTGGCAATATTTCTTCAGGTGTGGAAGGTCATGGAGTAAGGCAGATCTTGAACAAAGTCTGTATTTTTGTTGTTCCTCATTTAAAGCTACAGCGAGACCATTTTTTTAACATTTCCTATTGGTGCCAGCGGTGGTAAGAGGTTGACTCAGTAATGTTTCTTTCAGTTTTACTTATAAAACCAGACTATGTGGTTTGCTCTAGTTACGGTGATCATCTCTCCTTTGTGTTTAAAATATGCATTTTTTTTAAGTTTGTGTCCTATCAATCATACGTTGGTTAATGAGTTTGCATTTCATATGTAAACCACCATTTAATACTCTAATCCCTTAAGCCAACTAATGGACAGGAAAGATATATACACCGGGAGATGTATATACCTATACTGTCCAATAGTTGGTTGGTTAATTTGTCAAGGATTGTATGACTGTAATTAAAGCTGCCTTTCATCTGTGCACCACTAATCAAAAATATCTTAACCCATTAAACAGTGATTAAAGTAAACGTCCAGTATATATACTCTGAGAGAAGTAAACAGTTCAGTGTAGAAATCTTGCTTACACACTGTGTAGTGATCACTGTAAGAAGTGACCAAGACACCAGTGGGCTTTTTTTTTAAGTACAAACGATATAAGAACATCCGAAGATTAATAATATGTGCGGTGTGATGAAGTCATGAAGCCATTATGAGCTGAAGCTGATATTAACATGTGGGTTGTGGAAGCTCCTCTCTGCTATGTCACCGAGCTAAGTAAACACAGCCACCAGCAGGTGAGTCTACAAACTGTGGCGTAGAAAGACGCTAAACCAGCCATGTTTACGGTTACCTTCACCGAGTAAATGATTTGGACTGTGCTAAAAATAAGAACGCTAATCCTATCCATCTTAAGAGACTTTTTTTTTTTTTTTTTTTGGCTATTTTTGTTATGCACTTTAAATTTCGGTTTGGCTTTCGCTTGAGAACCACAAATGAGACCTGTTTATCCTATCCACATTTCGAAGAGTGATCATAATAGAAATATTACGTTGCAAATGTTATGGTCAAACAATATATGGTGAACATGTGGCAACACAGGAAGTCTTGCAAGCAATTGTAGCAGACAAGTGTCTGTCGACTCAGCGAGGAATGATTGTCTAACTCTCAAGGACACAGTCTTCACTTTGAACAATGTTATACTAGTTTTGAAAGTGACAATGGCTTATTTTATATATATATATATATATATATATATATATATATATATATATATATATATATATATATATATATATATATATATATATATATATATATATAAGAACATCCTTAATACCACACAACGAAGAGACTGGTAGACGAAGTGAATCTTAAGAGTTGCAACGTGGTGTTTAAAATGATTAATTTCTTACAGAAAAAGCGTACTGTAATTTCGTGTTCGAACGAAATCAACCATCTGTATGACAGTACGGATGACGTAAGGAAAATTTAACTTTGTGCTGTGGGAAAACAGGCATAAGTGAAAAGTAAGTTGAGATTATGATGGTGTTGGCAACGCGTGGAGGTGGGTCGGTTGGTCGGTGGGTCGGTGGGTCGGGTCTGAGGTGCCGAGGTGGCTGCAAGTGTGAGTTGGTCTGTGGCAGGCGGGAGTGGCGCCCTTCCCAAGCTCTACTCTAATCGATAAATACCTTGCCAGTAGGAAGTCGTCACTGATGCAGAGGTGGATGAGTTTCGGATGGCAGAGTGTTGTTGTGTGATCATCTAACAGAGGGAGAGAGTTGCGTGGATGCTAGCCACTGTTGCAGGGCCCCAAACATGTACTCGTGCGTGCTCTGAGCTGGGCTTCCATGCGTCTCCCCGTTTCAATGAAGGCCAGGCAAGCTTCAGTGCTCTTCACAAAGGGAATAGTTGGCCTGGGGTGTTGATTAAAAACAGGCCTGCCAGCGGATGGTCGTGTGGCCGTGTTGTTGAGTCAGAGTGACACGTGTGTGGCCTCAGATGCCTTGGATGAGGACTCGTTGGCACTATGTAGAGGAGGGGACCTAACCATGTTGTCATCGACGGGGGTGTCAGAAGGTAAGACATCTTGCTCCTTCCCCTCTGTCTCTCTCTCTCTCTCTCTCTCCAAACCCCCTCACTAGCCTACACTTTCTATTAAACTGCAGTGCTATTTATTTTCTTAGATGAGGGAGTGTCAGTGATCATAATATATCCGTCGAAGGACAGAGATATTTCTCTCTCAAGATTCCTATGCAAGAATGGCTAACTGGGTAGTTGACTTGCTGATTGGTTGGCTGACTGAATGACTGAGTAGCTGACTCATTGATTGGCTGGCTGGCTGAATGGCTGACTGAGTAACTAACTGACTCACTGATTGATTGACTGGCTAGATAGTCTGTTGCTTACCATAAATCATAACTCAGTTATCTCTATGAGTCTTCTGACTGTCCTTATCTAGATATAGACCAAACACCAATGAAGTATAAGTTGGTCTCTGACCAGCTGATACTTCAACTTCAACTGATACTTCAACTTTCACTATTTTGTAATCAAGTATTTTCAAGTATGTGGGATGTGATTGGGAAAATAAGATAAATCACCATTAAACAGTGTCCAGTCACCCGAAAAGTGATCAGTCACTCTAAACAGTACCTTAACAACCTATAAAAAATACCTCCAATTAAGACAGTTACTCCCTCACTCCATAAAAGTTCCTTCCTCACTGCATAACAGTTACTCCCTCACTCCATAAAAGTTCCTTCCTCACTGCATAACAGTTACTCCCTCACTCCATAAAAAGTTCCTTCCTCACTGCATAACAGTTACTCCCTCACTCCATAAAAGTTCCTTCCTCACTGCATAACAGTTACTCCCTCACTCCATAAAAGTTCCTTCCTCACTGCATAACAGTTACTCCCTCACTCCATAAAAGTTCCTTCCTCACTGCATAACAGTTACTCCCTCACTCCATAAAAGTTCCTTCCTCACTGCATAACAGTTACTCCCTCACTCCATAACAGTTCCTTCCTCACTGCATAACAGTTACTCCCTCACTCCATAAAAGTTCCTTCCTCACTGCATAACAGTTACTCCCTCACTCCATAAAAGTTCCTTCCTCACTGCATAACAGTTACTCCCTCACTCCATAAAAGTTCCTTCCTCACTGCATAACAGTTACTCCCTCACTCCATAAAAGTTCCTTCCTCACTGCATAACAGTTACTCCCTCACTCCATAAAAGTTCCTTCCTCACTGCATAACAGTTATTCCCTCACTCCATAACATTTCCTTCCTCACTCCAAAACAGTTACTCCCTCACTCCATAAAAGTTACTCCCTCACTCCATAAGTTACTCCCTCACTCCATAAATTCCTCCCTCACTCCATAAGTTTCCCCTCCAACACACACACACACACACACACACACACACACACACACACACACACACACACACACAGGGTGTTTCAAAATGGTTGGACCCAAGTGGAGATATATATATATATATATATATATATATATATATATATATATATATATATATATATATATATATTTATTTATTTTTATTTTTTTATTATCACACTGGCCGATTCCCACCAAGGCAGGGTGGCCCGAAAAAGAAACTTTCACCATCATTCACTCCATCACTGTCTTGCCAGAAGGGTGCTTTACACTACAGTTTTTAAACTGCAACATTAACACCCCTCCTTCAGAGTGCAGGCACTGTACTTCCCATCTCCAGGACTCAAGTCCGGCCTGCCGGTTTCCCTGAATCCCTTCATAAATGTTACTTTGCTCACACTCCAACAGCACGTCAAGTATTAAAAACCATTTGTCTCCATTCACTCCTATCAAACACGCTCACGCATGCCTGCTGGAAGTCCAAGCCCCTCGCACACAAAACCTCCTTTACCCCCTCCCTCCAACCCTTCCTAGGCCGACCCATACCCCGCCTTCCTTCCACTACAGACTGATACACTCTTGAAGTCATTCTGTTTCGCTCCATTCTCTCTACATGTCCGAACCACCTCAACAACCCTTCCTCAGCCCTCTGGACAACAGTTTTGGTAATCCCGCACCTCCTCCTAACTTCCAAACTACGAATTCTCTGCATTATATTCACACCACACATTGCCCTCAGACATGACATCTCCACTGCCTCCAGCCTTCTCCTCGCTGCGACATTCATCACCCATGCTTCACACCCATATAAGAGCGTTGGTAAAACTATACTCTCATACATTCCCCTCTTTGCCTCCAAGGACAAAGTTCTTTGTCTCCACAGACTCCTAAGTGCACCACTCACTCTTTTTCCCTCATCAATTCTATGATTCACCTCATCTTTCATAGACCCATCCGCTGACACGTCCACTCCCAAATATCTGAATACGTTCACCTCCTCCATACTCTCTCCCTCCAATCTGATATTCAATCTTTCATCACCTAATCTTTTTGTTATCCTCATAACCTTACTCTTTCCTGTATTCACCTTTAATTTTCTTCTTTTGCACACCCTACCAAATTCATCCACCAATCTCTGCAGCTTCTCTTCAGAATCTCCCAAGAGCACAGTGTCATCAGCAAAGAGCAGCTGTGACAACTCCCACTTTGTGTGTGATTCTTTATCTTTTAACTCCACGCCTCTTGCCAAGACCCTCGCATTTACTTCTCTTACAACCCCATCTATAAATATATTAAACAACCAAGGTGACATCACACATCCTTGTCTAAGGCCTACTTTTACTGGGAAAAAATTTCCCTCTTTCCTACATACTCTAACTTGAGCCTCACTATCCTCGTAAAAACTCTTCACTGCTTTCAGTAACCTACCTCCTACACCATATACTTGCAACATCTGCCACATTGCCCCCCTATCCACCCTGTCTTACATACATACATACATATATATATATATGTATGTATGTATGTATAATGTCACAGTGCCGTGATTGAACAAGACATAAATATCTTCCTTTCCTTCTCGTTTAAGTGTGACTTGTTAATAGTATCAGTCTCCTGAGTGCGGCTTATTTGTGCATTTTTGGTATTTTTTTTTACACGGAAGCAACATTGCATCTCTCACTATTTTCTCAATTCAAAGAAAATGTATATGTCAAGCCTGTGTCTTTTTTAATAATCCTGGCTTATGTTGACTACCCACTCTTGATATAAATATAATATAATATAATTATATATATATATATATATATATATATATATATATATATATATATATATATATATATATATATATATATATATATATATATATATATTTAACAAGTCGGCCGTCTCCCACCGAGGCAGGGTGACCCAAAAAGAAAGAAAATCCCCAAAAAGAAAATACTTTCATCATTCAACACTTTCACCTCACTCACACATAATCACTGTTTTTGCAGAGGTGCTCAGAACACAACAGTTTAGAAGCATATACATATAAAGATACACAACATATCCCTCCAAACTGCCAATATCCTAAACCCCTCCTTTAAAGTGCAGGCATTGTACTTCCCAGTTCCAGTACTCAAGTCCGGCTATATAAAAATAACCGGTTTCCCTGAATCCCTTCACTAAATATTACCCTGCTCACACTCCAACAGCTCACCAGGTCCCAAATACCATTCGTCTACATTCGCTCGTATCGAATACGCTCATGCACGCCTGCTGGAAGTCCAAGCCCCTCGCCCACAAAACCTCCCTTACCCCTTCCTTCCAACCTATATATATATATATATATATATATATATATATATATATATATATATATATATATATATATATATATATATATATATGTCGTGCCGAATAGGCAGAACTTGCGATCTTGGCTTAAACAGCAACGCTCATCTTGCCATATAGGACAAGTGAAAATTTGTGTATGCAATAATTTCGCCAAAATCATTCTGAACCTAACAAAAAAAATATATTTGATTGTGTTTGTTTAGTACTAAATTATTGTAAACGTATTTAAAATATATTTAGTTGGGTTAGGCTAAAATAAATTGCGCTTGTTATAATAAGGTTAGGTAAGTTTTCTAAGATTCTTTAGGTGCCAAATTATAAATTTTTACATTAACATTAATGAAAAAGATATATCTTTAAACGTATAAAAGAAAATTTTAGAAAGGACTTAATTTTAAATGAGTTCTTGCTAAGTGACCAGTTTTACATATTCGGCACGTCATATATATATATATATATATATATATATATATATATATATATATATATATATATATATATATATATATATATATATATAAACACAAGACAGAACTAGAGGAAAATTTACTATAAGAAGAACCACAGATCTAAACATATTGCTTAACATAAAATTAATATAAGTAAACAAAAATAAAAAAGAAAAAGAATAATGAATACAAACTAGAAATAAATGTAAACCCAAAGAGCGTTTATTATTACACGGAGAAGATGCGACACTAGTAGTATACCTGGAGTATACCTGGAGTATACCTGGAGGGGGTTTCGTAGGTCAACGCCCCCGCGGCCCGGTCTGTGACCAGGCCTCGTGGTGGATCAGGGCCTGATCAACCACCTAGCATTCTCAGAGACCATTTAACATTCTCAGGGATCACCTAACATTCCAAGGGACCACCTAACATTCACATTGACCATTTAACATTCACAGGGACCACCTAACATTCCAAGGGACCATCTAACATTCACAGGGACCACCTTAACATTCTCAGGCATCATAGTAACATTCTCAGGGACCACCTAACATTCACCGACACCACCTAACGTTTCTAGGGACCACCTAACATTCACAGGGATCACCTAACATTTCCAGGGACCACCTTAACATTCTCAAGGACCACCTAAACATTCTCAGAGACCACCTACCATTCATAGGGACCATCAAACATTTTCAGGGACTTCCTAACATTCTCAGGGACCACTTTAACATTCTCAAGAACCACCCTAACATTCGCTTGACATGTCCCTCATAATTGTCGACCATTTAGCAACATTTCCTCCACCACCACTACTACTACTACTACTACTACTACTATTACTACTACTACTACTACTACTACTACTACTACTACTACTACTACTACTACTACTGCAATATCGTGACTGCGACAATGCCGTGGCTGGAACAATTCAAGACTAATCTACAAACCGTATCTGGAATAGTCCTGTGTCTGGAATAATGCCGTGGCTGGAACAAATCACAACTAGCATACAGCTAGGACAGCAAATTTAAGACCACATTTCGGCCAGTCATGGACCATGACGAAGATTCGGGGTCATATGCCATGTGTAAGCTCAAGGAACGGAGAGACGAGCCTGCATCGCTCCTTGAGCATTACACACGGTGAGCTTGGTGAGGTCTCATCCGGCGATGGAGTCTTTGCCACCTGTCCGTTGCAAGGCTTGCAAGAGCGGTGTTCCAGTGATATTATCATTGCGGACTTCACCAGCTCTCTGTCTCTCTCTCTCTCCCTTATTCCGGGAACTCTACCTCCGCATCTGCCTTGTCTCCCTTTCCACACACACACACACACACACACACACACACACACACACACACACACACACACACACACACACACACACACACACACACACACACACACACATTCTAGCACCCACATCAGGGATAACGAGAAGACAGTCGTTAAATAGAATGGATTTTTTTCTTCTCAGAGTGACTGACCAATGAAAATGGGAAGCAGATTAAGCTACGGTCAATCAAAATTTGGTAATTTTTTTATTTTACTCAGTAAGGCACTGAAGATGGGACACCAGGAACATAGATCTGCTCTTGTATCTACTAATAGGTAATTTACTAATAGGTAATAACGAATAGGTAATTACAAATAGGTAATAACGAATAGGTAATTACAAATAGGTAATAACGAATAGGTAATTACAAATAGGTAATAACGAATAGGAAATTACGAATAGGTAATAACTAATAATTATGAATAGGTAATTACGAATAAATAACGAATAGATAATTACGAATAGGTAATTACCCAAGTGGCAGGCAATGAAATTCGAGAAATGGGAGAAGACCGGACAGGAAATACACAGAACATAGAAGCAGAGTTTGCTCCGCTCTGTGACCTGGTCTGTGTTGTAGTGGTGAGTCACAGAGGATGAGGGTCGTAGCTTGACTCACAAACCGCGTGTGTGAGTCGTAGCTTGACTCACAAACCGCGTGTGTGAGTCGTAGCTTGACTCACAAACCGCGTGTGAGAGTCGTAACTTGACTCACAGACCGCGAGTGCGAGTCGTAGCTTGACTCACAGACCGCGTGTGTGAGTCGTAGCTTGACTCACAGACCGCGTGTGAAAGTCGTAGCTTGACTCACAGACCGCGTTTGAGAGTCGTAACTTGACTCACAGACCGCGAGTGCGAGTCGTAGCTTGACTCACAGACCACATGTGTGAGTCGTAGCTTGACTCACAGACCGCGTGTGTGAGTCGTAGCTTGACTCACAAACCGCGTGTGAGAGTCGTAACTTGACTCACAGACCGAGAGTGCGAGTCGTAGCTTGACTCACAGACCGCGTGTGTGAGTCGTAGCTTGACTCACAGACCGCGTGTGAAAGTCGTAGTTTGACTCACAGACCGCGTGTGAGTCGTAGCTTGACTCACAGAACGCGAGTGCGAGTCGTAGCTTGACTCACAGACCGCGTGTGTGAGTCGTAGCTTGACTCACAGACCGCGTGTGAAAGTCGTAGCTTGACTCACAGACCGCGTGTGTGAGTCGTAGCTTGACTCACAGACCGCGAGTGCGAGTCGTAGCTTGACTCACAGACCGCGTGTGAGAGTCGTAGCTTGACTCACAAACCGCGTGTGAGAGTCGTAACTTGACTCACAGACCGCGTGTGTGAGTCGTAGCTTGACTCACAGACCGCGTGTGTGAGTCGTAGCTTGACTCACAGACCGCGTGTGAGAGTCGTAGCTTGACTCACAGAACGCGTGTGTGAGTCGTAACTTAACTCACAGACCGCGTGTTTGAGTCGTAAGAGACTTGCTGGTAGGAGATGCGGTGAATATAGCATATATATAAGAATTTAGTTGGTATAATTATGGTGACGGGAGATATCCTAGCCAGGATATATAGCAGAGCGTTCTCCGTATACAAGGGGGGATATTCCTTAATATTAAGGGAATCCCCTAGTAATGGGGAATTTCCTTATGCTAGGAGAATTCCCCTTACACCAGAAATATTCATACTCGGAATATATTTCCCTTTATTTCCCTAGTTCAGGGAAAAAAACGCATTATGTTATTTTCACCATGATGATTTTATTTTTTTGCGCAGCGTTTAGAAATTCCCCTATACTAGGGAGATTCCCGCAAGCAAGGGATTTTTTTTTCTTGAGTTTCATGGGACTTTGTATTTTTTTTAATGCGAAGCGCTAAAGCCACCTTGGGGTCTTTCAGTGCAAGGAGTATTGTAGGTTCAGTTCACCGTTTGGTAAGTGTGAAGATGCTTGTTATAGTGAGGACGTAGGTAGTGCTTTGTCAGAGGTCTTTGTCGAGTCAGAGGTCTTTGTTGAATGAGAGGACTTTGTCGAGTGAGAGGTTGTCGAGTGAGAGGTCTCTGCCGAGTGAGAGGTCTTCGTTGAGTGAGAAGTCTTCGTCGACTGAGAGGTCTTTGTCGAGGGAGAGGTCTTTGTCGAGTGAGAGGTCTTTGTCGAGTGAAAGGGCTTTGCGTGAGAGGTCTTCGTCGAGTCAGAGGTCTCTGTCGAGTCACACGTTTTTGTCGAGTCACAGGTCTTTGTCGAATTATAGGTCTTTGTCAAGTGAGAGTTCTTTGTCGAGTCAGAGGTCTTTGAGGCATGGCCAAAGGTCTTTCTTGAGTCAGAGGTCTTTGTCGAGTCAGAGGTCTTTTCTGAATGAGTCACAAGTTTTTGTTTGAGTGAGTCGAATGAGTCACAGGTTTTTGTTTGAGTGAGTCACAGGTCTTTCTGTTACACGGCTGGTTAATGATTTAGTAACACGCAGTATGTGTGTATAGCCTGGCACACACACGTGCGCGCACA
This sequence comes from Cherax quadricarinatus, assembly GCF_038502225.1. Lineage (NCBI taxonomy): Eukaryota > Metazoa > Arthropoda > Malacostraca > Decapoda > Parastacidae > Cherax > Cherax quadricarinatus. The sequence goes on along the minus strand of NC_091324.1, from coordinate 20,964,574 downwards.
CACACACACACACACAACGAGGCTAGGAGTTGCTTTGACCACCACAAACCCAACTCAGTACACACACACACACACATGATCACATAAGCAAAGCAAAGCTTGTGATCATGGGAGATATTAGTCGCGTGGAAATAAACAGGAAGAGCTGAAAGCCACAGAATAAAACCAGAAGCCGTGAGGCCTAAGAGGACTGGGTTGGTGACAGAGAACTTCGCTTCAGTATGTCAAGGAGAAGGATAACCACGCAGGGCTGACGACTCCAGTATTCACCAACACCAACTTACCATCCTTGAAATCCCCTACAACACTAAAAAAATGGGAAGTGGGACCTTCCCACCACACAAAAAGTAGACAATAGTGAAAGCATTAACTTATGTAAAAAAAAAAAACTGGGTAATATCTGAAAACGAAAAATACAAGTTTAATCAAAATCTCTGCAGAAGCAAGATGACTTCAGACGGCGATTCACAACAGAAATGATATCACATTGCAAATAACAAAGAAGAAGAAGATAAAGATAATGCAGAAGAAGAAAAAAACGAATATGCATAGCTGAGAGGAGAGGCTGAGCAACAATTTGAAAATGACATAGCATCGAGAGCTAAATCTGAGCCGACGTGACTATAGTGAACATCAAGACGAAAACGACAGCAAAGGAATAGGTAATAAGACTGAAGAGTGAAGGAGGAGAGCTCACAAGAAATTATGGCTAGACAAACCATACAAGGTGTTTTCAGAAGAAATGGGGACAATACCAAAGTCAACAAAGAAAGAGTACACTAACGATAAACGGAAGCAATGCACACACCAGAAGAGGTGACGAGACACCTGAGTGAACTGGATATCTCAAAGGCATTGTGACCAGTGTCTCTCCGTGGAATTGCATATCTCAAAGGCATTGTGACCAGACAGTATCTCTCCATGGAACTGGATATCTCAAAGGCATTGTGACCAGACAGTATCTCTCCATGGAACTGGATGTCTCAAAGGCATTGTGACCAGACAGTATCTCTCCATGGAACTGGATGTCTCAAAGGCATTGTGACCAATGTCTCTCCGTGGAACTGGATATCTCAAAGGCACTGGAACCAGACAGTATCTCTCCATGGAACTGGATATCTCAAAGGCACTGGAACCAGACAGTATCTCTCCATGGAACTGGATGTCTCAAAGGCATTGTGACCAGACAGTATCTCTCCATGGAACTGGATGTCTCAAAGGCATTGTGACCAATGTCTCTCCGTGGAACTGGATATCTCAAAGGCACTGGAACCAGACAGTATCTCTCCATGGAACTGGATATCTCAAAGGCACTGGAACCAGACAGTATCTCTCCATGGAACTGGATATCTCAAAGGCATTGTGACCAGACAGTATCTCTCCATGGAACTGGATGTCTCAAAGGCATTGTGACCAATGTCTCTCCATGGAACTGGGTATCTCAAAGGCACTGAGACCAAACAATCTCTCTCCATGGGTTCTGAAAGAGAGAGCCAGAAGCACTGTGGGAGCCGCTAGATAAAATATAAAAGCCAATTGATAAAGGGCAACTACCAGAAGTGTGGAAGACAGCAAATGTAGTCCCAATATTTAAAAAAAAGGGAGACAGGCAAAATAAAGTTATAAGTCAGTGGCATTGGCAGGCAAACTATTTATGAGAGTGAAGAAGATGATCGGAAGAAGAGTGGTTTCATAAACAAGAAGAACAGCGGTTTCATAAATAAGAGCGGTTTCATAAACAAGAAGAAGAGGTGTTTCATAAACAAGAAGAAGAACGGTTTCATAAACAAGAAGAGTGGTTTCATAAACAAGAAGAAGAAGGGTTTCATAAACAAGAAGAGCGGTTTCATAAACAACAACCAGCACAGTTTTCAAGATAGTGAATTCTGTCTCACAGATTCTGGGTTCTATTAAGGGTAACAGGAGAGAGAGAGAGAGAGAGAGAGAGAGAGAGAGAGAGAGAGAGAGAGAGAGAGAGAGAGAGAGAGAGAGAGAGAGAGAGAGAGAGAGAGAGAGAGACATAGGTGGACTGAATATTCTTGGAATGTAAGAAGCCATTTGACACCGTTCCACACAAAATACTGGGGCGAAACTTTGAGTAGCATGCAGGAATAACAATGGATTAAAGAACCAACAGGATAAAAACAAAGAATAACTGTATAAGGAAAGATGCATCAGAATAAGCAGGCGTGAAAAGAGGGATCCCGCAAGGATTTTTACTGGTTCCAGTACTCTTTGTGGTGCAGGTGAGACATTTGCGGGAAAACAGTTTATGTAAATGGTGATGTGAAACTAATGGGGATAATAAAAACAGGAGAGGACTAGCAAAGGCTAAAAATTGATCTGTATAAGTTGGATAATCCTAACAAATACAAGGGCGCAGTTGGAAGTTAAAAACACAGATGAGTCCCAAGACTTGTCAGAAAGTACTTCTTCAGGCTCAAAGTGGTTAGGAAATGGTCAAGGCAAGGTCTTTACATAGCTTCATGAACAGGTACGACAAGGCTCACGAAGCCTGGAGTGAAGCCAGTAGCGACCAGCTGTGGTGGCAGGGGGTTTCCCTCCCTTTTCACTCTCTCTCTCCACTGAATGGGTTGCCAGCTTGCCCACACTGGCAACTTTGTCCATAAACAAATGAAAATCGGGGTCACTGGATTAATGTCAATGATTATTTGTGTACCCGCGTGTACTTTATACCCTCTCAGTCTTCCCACTTTCTGCCCTCTCGCTATTCCCTCTCTCTGCCCTCTCAGTCTGCCACTCAGAGCGGGGTCATGCAGACTGTCACAGGCGAGGGGCTCCTGCCACAGATACCATCTCCACTCCACCGTGAGAATCAGAGAGGATACTGTAACTGGCCAGTCAGACTCGGACATTCTCGTGTGGCTGTCTCACTGACTAATCAGCTTGCTCATCGTCTTCTGTCTGCCTTGACTGCCTATTTAAACTGTCTTGTTTCTTTTGCTTTGCGTTTACTGGCCAATCATGCTGTGTTTGTTATGACAATTTCAATTGACCAATAAGACTGCTTTTTTACTTCTCGCTGACTTAACTGACCAATCAGAAAAACCTACTCTTTAGCTGCCTCGCCTGATTAATAAGACAGCTTGATTTTCTCCCCCTCACATCCTCACCTGGCAAATCAGGTAACTGATTTCCCTTCGCTGGCTGCTTTAAGGTGACCAATCAGTGTTCGGTTTCCTTGCCCCCTCACCTGGCCAGTCACAGAGCAGGGATTTTCGCCGACTCCACAGCCTACCAATCAAAAATCGAGTTTTCCCTGATTGGTGGAGGAGATAGGCCACGCCCATCCGTTGCTTGTCATTGACAATTTGTGGTCGTGGACAGGAGTATTGATTCTGTGGGAGACACGGAGGAGGCAGCCACGGTGGAAAGGTGTGGCACTGATTGCTCTGATTTACTCGGGATAGGCTGCGATTGGCTGTACTCACAGTTGTGTGTGTGTGTGTGTGTGTGTGTGTGTGTGTGTGTGTGTGTGTGTGTGTGTGTGTGTGTGCGTGTGTGCGTGCGTGTTTCAGGTGATATGTTTGGTGTGATGTGACGCCCAAGTCTTCCTCATACCAGTGGACCTTGTAGCTCGTACCCATTATTGAACATTCTTGTAAACTGTTGTACATTATTGCACATTGTTGTACACTGTTGTAGCTCCTTGTATGTTATTGCACATTACTGTGTGCTAGGGCTAAGAAAAAGTATGGAAGGTAAAGAACTCAAGAAAACAAAGAGTTGAGCCGAGGAACCAGAAACGAATATACCTGGATAAAGAGAGAGGCCAAGCGACAATGCGAGTATAACATAGCATCAAAAGCCAAATCTGACCCGAAGTTGTTATACAGTCACATCAGGAGGAAAACAACAGTCAAGGACCAAGTAATCAGGCTGAGGAAGGAAGGAGGGAAGCTCACAAAGAGTGACCAGGAAGTGCTCAGCACAAGATTCAGAGAAGCATTCACAGTGCTGTACTTAATTGAGAATTGTACAGTCCCTTTCATTATGACGATTTTAATCACTTGGGTGATATATCCAAGAATTTATTCATTTTTATTTTTTTTTAGAATTCGTGGATCAATCATTTACTCGGTACCCTTCGTCGAATTATTTTTTTCAGTTACAGGTGGAAAATAGTCTTACTTCCACGAGTTTTTCACGCATTTTTAAGCAGGTTAGCGAGGCAAGAGTTGCCGTTCGTGAAATCCTGTTCTTCCAAGATTAGCCTAGTTTTCTAAAGGCATTCTGCTAGTTTCTTGTTATTTTCTTCACCCGGTTTGCTAGCCAGTAATATCGGATGACAATTTAACACTGCCTTTCTCTTGCCTCTCTTGAATATTGTGAAGACAGTTGTCTGCTCCCAACGATTTTTTGGTTCTCTGTCATTATGGACTCCCTGCATCTGATGGGCCCATCTTACCTCTGGTTTGCCTTTACTGGCCATCAGGGTGTATGTTGTAATGACAACCTAAACTGGCCACTTTGACTGTTTTTCTCTACTTCTCGCTGCCTTAACTAACCAATCAGAAAACCCGACTTCCTCCTTTAGCTGTCAAACCTGATTAATAAGACAGCTCGGGTTTCTTCCCCTCACTTCATATTATGTTAGTGGTTTATCCATAAATTTTAAAGGGGTGGACGGGTAAGCCAGCGGAAGCCAGATGACCAAAGGCTTCAGCTGCAGGTCATTATATGAGTTAGACCCGCGTCAGGAAACACTTGTCCTATTTCCTGACAAGCCTTTCCTAACTTAACCTTTCATCCCCCCTCACTTTCCATCAACTTCCTTAGTTGATGATCAAAAATCCTCTTCATTTTCGCAGTTTCTGGTAACAGGATATTCAGTTGAGCATTTACTGTGGAAGTTTTTCTTGACATTCATTCTTGTTCTTCAAGTTAAGTTTCAGCTTTTGTTTGCAACTTTTGAGCGGACACACCTCCTCGTCCCTCGTGGTCTTGGTGGAAGTATTACGGGCTCTTTTATTGCCTTCTTTGTTTCCTCGCGTTGGCATTGTTTCGATTTTTTTTCCATGCTTTCTTTCTTTATATTCTTTCTTATATTGTCTGTTGAACCAGGAGGTTTCTTTACGTTTTCGTCTGGTCTTTCTCCGTGTGTGGAGTTCTGTCTTTCTTGTCTTTCTCTGTGTGTTGGGACTCATCTTTCCTGTCTGTGTCGTGTTTCGCTTTTCTTGCCTTTGTTTGTGGGAGCTCATCTTACCTGTGTGTGTGTGTGTGTGTGTGTGTGTGTGTGTGTGTGTGTGTGTGTGTGTGTGTGTGTATGTGTGTGTGTGTGTGTGTGTGTGTGTGTGTGTGTGTGTGTGTGTGTGTGTGTGTGTGTGTGTGTGTGTATGTGGGGAGGACTTCTGTCTCTTCTTCACTTTCAGACACATTTTAATTCTCCTAACTCCAGTAATTCTCACGGTATCTAGCGTTGAATTCTTAGAGTTATTATCCCTGGTTCAGGACAACTCACACAAACACAACTGGAGTCACCTGTCATGTGTCCAGATTTTCCTTTTCCCAGCTGGTGTTTTCTTTGTCAGGAAACAGTCGAGAATCTCCTGGCGCGGCTCTTCTTCACTCCATTCAGAAAAAAAAATCACCACTTCTATCTGCAATTCACCTCTTCTACTTGTGGCTGTAGGGAAAGGGGGAAGAAGTCAAGTATCAGCTGCTGGACCCCATTTTTGAAGAGGGGAGCAGTGAAGTGTGGGCTGGAAAGGAAGGGAGGGGGACGTTTCCATATGGTGGGGTTGAGGGGGGAGGGGAAAAACAAGGGGAAGCAAGATGTGCTTGGTTATGTTATTTCAACTAACTTTTCAGAGTGTGTGTGTGTGTATGTGTGTGTATGTGTGTGTATGTGTGTGCCTGTGTGTGTGCCTGTGTGTGTGCCTGTGTGTGTGCCTGTGTGTGTGCCTGTGTGTGTGCCTGTGTGTGTGCCTGTGTGTGTGCCTGTGTGTGTGCCTGTGTGTGTGCCTGTGTGTGTGCCTGTGTGTGTGCGTGTTTCTCTCATTTTTGCATATAATTATTGCTTGGGAAAAACAGTGCCGTCCTTTTCTTCAAAATCCTCCATCACACCAGATCCTCCATCACACCAGATCCTCCATCACACCAGATCCTCCATCACACCAGATCCTCCATCACACCAGATCCTCCATCACACCAGATCCTCCATCACACCAGATCCTCCATCACACCAGATCATCCCTCACACCAGATCCTCCATCACACCAGATCCTCCATCACACCAGATCCTCCATCACACCAGATCCTCCATCACACCAGATCCTCCATCACACCAGATCCTCCATCACACCAGATCCTCCATCACACCAGATCCTTCATCACACCAGATCCTCCATCACACCAGATCCTCCATCACACCAGATCCTCCATCACACCAGATCATCCCTCACACCAGATCCTCCATCACACCAGACCATCCCTCACACCAGATCCTCCATAACACCAGATCCTCCATCACACCAGATCCTCCATAACACCAGATCCTCCATCACACCAGATCCTCCATCACACCAGATCCTCCATCACACCAGATCCTCCATCACACCAGATCCTCCATCACACCAGACCATCCCTCACACCAGATCCTCCATCACACCAGATCATCCCTCACACCAGATCCTCCATAACACCAGATCCTCCATCACACCAGATCCTCCATCACACCAGACCATCCCTCACACCAGATCCTCCATCACACCAGATCATCCCTCACACCAGATCCTCCATAACACCACATCCGCCATCACACCAGATCCTCCATTACAGCAGATCCTCCATCACACCAGATCCTCCATCACACCAGATCCTCCATCACACCAGATCCTCCATCACACCAGATCATCCCTCACACCAGATCCTCCATAACACCACATCCGCCATCACACCAGATCCTCCATCACACCAGATTCTCGATCACACCAGATCCTCCATCACACCAGATCTTCCATCACACCAGATCCTCCATCACACCAGATCCTCCATCACACCAGACCATCCCTCACACCAGATCCTCCATCACACCAGATCCTCCATCACACCAGACCATCCCTCACACCAGATCCTCCATCACACCAGATCTTCCATCACACCAGACCATCCCTCACACCAGATCTTCCATCACACCAGATCATCCCTCACACCAGATCCTCCATCACACCAGATCCTCCATCACACCAGACCATCCCTCACACCAGATCCTCCATCACACCAGATCCTCCATCACACCAGACCATCCCTCACACCAGATCCTCCATCACACCAGATCTTCCATCACACCAGACCATCCCTCACACCAGATCCTCCATCACACCAGATCTTCCATCACACCAGATCCTCCATCACACCAGATCCTCCATCACACCAGATCCTCCATCACACCAGATCATCCCTCACACCAGATCGTTCATCACACCACATCCTCCATCACACCAAATCATCCCTCACACCAGATCCTCCATCACACCAGATCCTCCATCACACCAGATCATCCCTCACACCAGATCCTCCATCACACCAGATCCTCCATCACACCAGATCCTCCATCACACCAGATCCTCCATCACACCAGATCCTCCATTACATCAGATCCTCCATCACACCAGATCATCCCTCACACCAGATCCTCCATCACACCAGATCCTCCATCACACCAAATCCTACAACACACCAGATCCTCCATCACACCAGATCCTCCATCACACCAGATCCTCCATTACATCAGATCCTCCATCACACCAGATCCTCCATCACACCAGATCCTCCATCACACCAGATCCTCCATCACACCAGATCCTCCATCACACCAGATCCTCCATCACACCAGATCCTCCATCACACCAGATCTTCCATCACACCTGATCCTCCATCACACCAGATCCTCCATCACACCAGATCCTCCATTATACAAGATCCTCCATCACACCAGATCCTCCATCACACCAGACCATCCCTCACACCAGATCCTCCATAACACCACATCCGCCATCACACCAGATTCTCCATCACACCAGATCCTCCATCACACCAGATCCTCCATCACACCAGATCCTCCATCACACCAGATCCTCCATCACACCAGATCATCCATCACACCAGATCCTCCATAACACCACATCCGCCATCACACCAGATCCTCCATCACACCAGATCCTCCATTACCTCAGATCCTCCATTACAGCAGATCATCCATCACACCAGATCCTCCATCACACCAGATCCTCCATAACACCACATCCGCCATCACACCAGATCTTCCATCACACCAGATCCTCCATCACACCAGATCCTCCATTACCTCAGATCCTCCATTACAGCAGATCATCCATCACACCAGATCCTCCATCACACCAGATCCTCCATCACACCAGATCCTCCATCACACCAGATCATCCATCACACCAGATCCTCCATAACACCACATCCGCCATCACACCAGATCCTCCATCACACCAGATCCTCCATAACACCACATCAGATCCTCCATCACACCAGATCCTCCATAACACCACATCCGCCATCACAGCAGATCTTCCATCACACCAGATCCTCCATCACACCAGATCCTCCATCCTCAGATCCTCCACACAGATCAGATCCTCCATCACACCAGATCCTCCATCCTCATCACACCAGATCCTCCATCACATCCTCCATTACAGATCCTCCATTACAGATCATCCATCCATCACACCAGATCCTCCATCACACCAGATCCTCCATCACACCAGATCCCATCACATCTTCCATCACACCAGATCCTCCATCACACCAGATCCTCCATCACACCAGATCCTCCATTACAGCATCACACCAGATCCTCCATCACACCAGATCCTCCATTACACCAGATCCTCCATTACAGCAGATCATCCATCACACCAGATCCTCCATAACACCACATCCGCCATCACACCAGATCCTCCATCACACCAGATCCTCCATCACACCAGATCCTCCATCACACCAGATCCTCCATTACAGCAGATCATCCATCACACCAGATCCTCCATAACACCACCCTCCACCTCCATCACACCAGATCCTCCACCACACCAGATCCTCCATCACACCAGATCCTCCATTACAGCAGATCATCCATCACACCAGATCCTCCATCACACCAGATCCTCCATCACACCAAATCCTCCAACACACCAGATTCTCGATCACACCAGATCCTCCATAACACCAGATCTTCCATCACACCAGATCCTCCATCACACCAGATCCTCCATCACACCAAATCCTCCAACACACCATAATCTCCATCACACCAGATCCTCCATCACACCAGATCCTCCATAACACCACATCCGCCATCACACCAGATCCTCCATCACACCAGATCCTCCATCACACCAGATCCTCCATCACACCAGATCCTCCATTACAGCAGATCATCCATCACACCAGATCCTCCATCACACCAGATCCTCCATCACACCAAATCCTCCAACACACCAGATTCTCGATCACACCAGATCCTCCATCACACCAGATCTTCCATCACACCAGATCATCCCTCACACCAGATCCTCCATCACACCAGATCCTCCATCACACCAAATCCTACAACACACCAGATCCTCCATCACACCAGATCCTCCATCACACCAGATCCTCCATTACATCAGATCCTCCATCACACCAGATCATCCCTCACACCAGATCCCATCACACCAGATCCTCCATCACACCACACACACCAGATCCTCCATAACACCAGATCCTCCATCACACTACATTCTCCATCACACCAGATCCTCCATCACACCAGATCCTCCATCACACCAGATCCTCCATCACACTCACATCACACCAGATCCTCCATCACACCAGATCCTCCATCACACTACATCCTCCATCACACCAGATCCTCCATCACAGATCCTCCATCACACCAGATCCTCCATCACACCAGATCCTCCATCACACTACATTCTCCATCACACCAGATCCTCCATCACACTACATTCTCCATCACACCAGATCCTCCATCACACCAGATCCTCCATCACACCAGATCCTCCATCACACCAGATTCTCCATCACACCAGATCATCCATCACACCAGATCCTCCATCACACCACACCCTCCATTACACCACATCCTCCATCACACCACATCCTCCATCACACCAGATCCTCCATAACACCAGATCATCCATCACACCAGATCCTCCATCACACAAGATCATCCATCACACCAGATCCTCCATCACACCAGATCCTCCATCACACTACATTCTCCATCACACCAGATCCTCCATCACACTACATTCTCCATCACACCAGATCCTCCATCACACCAGATCATCCATCACACCAGATCCTCCATCACACCAGATCCTCCATCACACTACATTCTCCATCACACCAGATCCTCCATCACACTACATTCTCCATCACACCAGATCCTCCATCACACCAGATCCTCCATCACACAACATCCTCCATCACACCAGATCCTCCATCACACTACATTCTCCATCACACCAGATCCTCCATCACACTATCACACCAGATCCTCCATCACACCAGATCCTCATTCACACTACATCCTCCATCACACCAGATCCTCCATCACACTACATTCTCCATCACACCAGATCCTCCATCACACTACATCACACCAGATCCTCCATCACACCAGATCCTCCATCACACCAGATCCTCCATCACACCAGATCCTCCATCACACCAGATCCTCCATCACACTACATTCTCCATCACACCAGATCCTCCATCACACCAGATCCTCCATCACACTACATCCTCCATCACACCAGATCCTCCATCACACTACATTCTCCATCACACCAGATCCTCCATCACACCAGATCCTCCATCACACTACATTCTCCAACACACCAGATCCTCCATCACACTACATTCTCCATCACACCAGATCATCCATCACACCAGATCCTCCATCACACTACATTCTCCATCACACCAGATCCTCCATCACACTACATTCTCCATCACACCAGATCCTCCATCACACTACATTCTCCATCACACCAGATCCTCCATCACACTACATTCTCCATCACACCAGATCCTCCATCACACTACATTCTCCATCACACCAGATCCTCCATCACATCACACCAGATCCTCCATCACACTACATTCTCCATCACACCAGATCCTCCATCACACTACATTCTCCATCACACCAGATCATCCATCACACCAGATCCTCCATCACACTACATTCTCCATCACACCAGATCCTCCATCACACTACATTCTCCATCACACCAGATCCTCCATCACACCAGATCCTCCATCACACTACATCCTCCATCACACCAGATCCTCCATCACACTACATTCTCCATCACACCAGATCCTCCATCACACTACATTCTCCATCACACCAGATCCTCCATCACACTACATTCTCCATCACACCAGATCCTCCATCACACCAGATCCTCCATCACACTACATTCTCCATCACACCAGATCCTCCATCACACCAGATCCTCCATCACACTACATTCTCCATCCATCACACCAGATCCTCCATCACACTACATCCTCCATCACACCAGATCCTCCATCACACCAGATCCTCTCCATCCTCCATCACACCAGATCCTCCATCACACTACATTCTCCATCACACCAGATCCTCCATCACACCAGATACTCCATCACACAAGATTCTCCATCACACCAGATCCTCCATCACACCAGATCCTCCATCACACCAGATCCTCCATCACACTACATCCTCCATCACACCAGATCCTCCATCACACTACATTCTCCATCACACCAGATCCTCCATCACACCAGATCCTCCATCACACCAGATCCTCCATCACACTACATTCTCCATCACACCAGATCCTCCATCACACCAGATCCTCCATCACACTACATTCTCCATCACACCAGATCCTCCATCACACTACATCCTCCATCACACCAGATCCTCCATCACACTACATTCTCCATCACACCAGATCCTCCATCACACCAGATCCTCCATCACACTACATTCTCCATCACACCAGATCCTCCATCACACCAGATCCTCCATCACACTACATTCTCCATCACACCAGATCCTCCATCACACTACATCCTCCATCACACCAGATCCTCCATCACACTACATCCTCCATCACACCAGATCCTCCATCACACTACATTCTCCATCACACCAGATCCTCCATCACACTACATTCTCCATCACACCAGATCCTCCATCACACTACATCCTCCATCACACTAACACAACCTCTCACCATCATTAACGGTCTATCCTTCCGCAATAGGATCCATTCCCCTTTCATTAAAATCCTCCTCCCTTATTAGGATTCTAGTATCCTTACTAGGATCTACGACTTTTATGATGCTACATTTATGATCCTTCGTCCTTTATTAGGATCCTTCATCCCTTAGCATCCTTCATCCTTTATTAAGATCCTTAGTCCTTTATTAACATCCTTCATCCTTTATTAGGATCCTTCGTCTTTTACGATCCTTCATCCTTTATTAGGATCCCTCATCCAATATGATCCGTCATCCTGTATTAGGATCCCTCATCCAATATGATCCTTCATTAGGATCCCTCATCCTTTATTAGGATCCTTCAGCCTTTATTAGGATCCCTCATCCTTTATTAGGATCCTTCAGCCTTTATTAGGATCCCTCATCCTTTATTAGGATCCTTCAGCCTTTATTAGGATCCCTCATCCTTTATGATCCTTCATCCTTTATTATGATTCTTCGTCCATTATGATCCTTTATTAGGATCCTTCATTCACCTGGAGTAGGTTCTACCACCACCTGCATTAGGTTCTACCACCACCTGTAGTAGGTTCTACCACCACCTGTAGTAGGTTCTACCACCACCTGTAGTAGGTTCTACCACCACCTTCGGTCGGTTCTACCACCACCTTCGGTCGGTTCTACCACCACCTTCGGTCGGTTCTACCACCACCTTCGGTAGGTTCTACCACCACCTTCGGTAGGTTCTACCACCACCTTCGGTAGGTTATACCACCACCTGCAGTAGGCTCTACCACCACCTGCAGTAGGTTCTACCACCACCTTCGGTAGGTTCTACCACCACCTTCGGTAGGTTCTACCACCACCTGCCGTCAGAACCGTAGCACCTACATTGAGGTCTCTAATCTCAACTCACCACTGTCTATCGCTTATCTTCTGTCTATTACGAGAGACTTTATTTCTGCAGCCATTCATTCCGTTATTTATCTCAATCAATGCATTATTCATTCCGTCATTCATAGCATCCTCCATTCCGTCATTCATAGCATCCTCCATTCCGCCATTCATGGCGTCATTCATGGCGTCATTCATAGCATCCTCCATTCCGTCATTCATAGCATCCTCCATTCCGCCATTCATGGCGTCATTCATGGCGTCATTCATAGCATCCTCCATTCCGTCATTCATAGCATCCTCCATTCCGCCATTCATGACGTCATTCATGACGTCATTCATAGCATCCTCCATTCCGTCATTCATGACGTCATTCATAGCATCCTCCATTCCGTCATTCATCTCATTCGCTACATCAGTTTTTCGGTAATGTTCGTTTCATTTTCTCATTGCTCATTTTTAGCGATTTTTTGTAATTTCCCAGAATGTATTTTTCATATATTAAAAAGTCTGATTAATTTGTATATTTTTAATTCATATGTATTGTTCCTCTTTTATTTTTCACCTGTATATATATATATATATATATATATATATATATATATATATATATATATATATATATATATATATATATATATATATATATATATATATATATATATATATATGTGATATATATATATATATATATATATATATATATATATATATATATATATATATATATATATATATATATATATATATATATATATTGCCGAATACGTAAAATTTGTCAATTAGCAAGAACTCATTTAAAATTAAGTCCGTTCTAAAATTTTTTCTTATACGTTTAAAGATATGCTTTTTTCATTTATGTTAATGTAAAAATTAATAATTTTGTACCAAAAAAACCTTAGAAAACTTACCTAACCTTATTATAACAAGCGCAATTTAATTTAGCCTAATCCAACTAAATATATTTAAAAAAATATGTTTATAATAATTTAATAATAAACACAATGAAATATTTTTTCGTTAGGTTCAGAATGATTTTTGCGAAATTATTGCATAAACAAATTTTCGTTTGTCTTATTCGGCAAGAAGAGCGTTGCTATTTAAGCCAAAAATAGCAAGTTTTACCTATTCGGCACGACATATATATGTTGCTTCCTCATTAATTTCCTTCACGTGTCTTACCTCTTTCGTTAATTTTTACTTCATCTTACTCAGATCTTTTTTTTTCTCATGTTTCGTTCACGTCTTCCACGCTTCTCTCCCTCTCTCGTCTTACGCTGCTTTGCCTCTAATTTACTCCTTCCTCATTACTTTCACTTCTCTACACCCCTTCTCTCTCTCTCTCTCTCTCTCTCTCTCTCTCTCTCTCTCTCTCTCTCTCTCTCTCTCTCTCCTCCCCTCTCACAGTAAGTCCTAATTGTGTTTTCTGTGTGTTTCCTTATAGGTAAATAACAGAGCAGAGAGAGAGGATGGCAGCGCGGGAGGATGGCAGCGGCGGCAGCAGCGGCAGCAGTGGTAACACACTCTCGCCTATGACCAGTGGTAGGGGTGGTAGGCTCAACCAAATTAGTTCTCACATTAATATCATTATAACACAAGCTTCGTGTCTCAGCATGTGCTATCCAATTGGGAATATTCATCTTGTAGCATTGTTAGGTTGTGGCAGAAATTTCGATTTTGACACATGCAGCCGCATTAAAATATGCATATTGGTTTTTATGGAATCTTATAAATCTGTGAGAAATTGTGTGATCGAACCACTAACTCAGGAATCTCCGGATGCAAGTGTGGTCATAATGTGGTCTCCGAATTCGCAGTGGGTAAACGAGAAAAATAAGGTTACTTGCGACAGTGTATCCAAGTCTTCTCGCAGCATCTAGTGACCTTCCTCTGGTATTCTTTGTTCTTCTCGTCAGTTGCGAGTCGTCAGCAAACAGAGATTCATAGAAAGTGAGGTCCCCTGCCAAATCACTTACGTAGAATAAAAAGAGTAATGGCCCTAGTACCGATCCTTGGGGAACCTCACTGGTTGCTCTCACCCTATCCTCATGGTTCCTCCCTTTCCGTCACTCTCTGTCTTCTTTACTAGTCTCCAGCAGAACCATTGAGGCTGAGGGACTGATAACCTTAAGCTACTTCTCCACATCTTTCACCGTCTCCAGCATTATTCTCTGTAGTGGACTGACAAAGCCACTCGTTAACGATACGTCTCAACAGTAAAGATACACAAATATTGCACATGTGATCTATTTGAGCACCTGTCCTTCCTTCTATCCCCGTTTGCAACTACGAGCTTGAGTCAATATCTTTCAACGGGAATTTTTTCGGATGCTTTCTTTTAGTGCAAGAAACACAGCCCACTCATCTTTGTCTCTCTTGCATGATTTCTCTCATTCTGGCACAGAATTCCGGCAAGTTCGTAAATCTTCCAATCGCCAAATCCTTCTTGAAGTTCTTCAGTACAGTGCCTCTTCTCCCGATGCATCACTAATCTCTTTCTGATTATCATTTCCAGCATTTTCCAGCACTTCCCTGCGTGCATAATATGGTCTTTCCACAAATAATTGTATCACCTCTACGCTGTTTTTGAAAACAAATTATATTATTATTATTATTATTATTATTATTATTAGTTGTTGTTGTTATTGTATGTGGTATAAACCTTGGTAATAAATACCGACAAACTGGTTTAGAAATACACGTTAAGACAACATTGGGACATTATTAGAAAATATTTCGGTCCTGGGACCTTGATCACTTCTAAAGTGATCAAGGTCCCAGGACCGAAACGTTTTCTCATAAATTTGTCCTAGTGTTTGCTCACGTGTCCTTTTAAACGAATTAACTATATGTAATTAAAGCCTTAAACAACACCAGATAATTTCCCAGTTCTCTAATATTTGTCCTGTATCTAGTGACTTGTTATATATAGGCCCAATAGACTCGTTAAATTCTTCCGCCCCTTCTTTCAGTACCCAAGGAGTTGTAGTACTGTTAGCTTCCATGGCTATAAAAGTATCCAGTTCTCTTAGCAGCCTCTTCCCTCTTTACGTCAATATCAGTGTGTGTGTGTGTGTGTGTGTGTGTGTGTGTGTGTGTGTGTGTGTGTGTGTGTGTGTGTGTGTGTGTGTGTGTGTGTGTGTGTTCTCACCTTTTTGTGCTTACACATTTGTGGTCACCGCTCCTGGCCACGCCTTCGTTGATCGCTACTGTGTACTCACCTATCTGTGGTTGCAGGGGTTGATCCATTGCTCGACCCCTTTCTTGTTCTTTTTACTGTCGCTTTCTCTTTCTCCTTCACCCTCTCCTTTACTCTCTTCCTTACCCTTTTTCTATCTCCCTTCTCCTCTCTCCCTTCTCCTCTCTTCCTCTTCCTCTCACTAGCTCCCTCACCCTCATTATAACCCTGTCACTCTCTCCCCCAGTCTTACATGCTCTGATCTTGTTGACTCTCGTCATCAAGGTCACAGTGCCAGCACCGCATAATTAAGCTGTTCTACACATTACGGTTTAAGCGGCATTCACTGTATTCCAGGGCAGGTGTAAGTGTTGTTTGGCACGTGTGTGTGTGTGTGTGTGTGCGCGCGTGTGTGTGTGTGTGTGTGTGTGTGTGTGTGTGTGTGTGTGTGTGTGTGTGTGTGTGTGTGTGTGTGTGTGTGTGTGTGTGTGTGTGTGTGTGTGCGTGTGTGTATGTGTAAGACTAGGCCTTTCTTCTGGCTTACGTTCTCATTAAAACAGCACACAAACACTATTCTTCAGGAGGTCTGTGTTTACTTTCTCGTATATCCATTATACGGTACTAGCTAATTACAATCTTCTTGCAAGCATTTTTAGTCATTTTTATTTCATATTTTTTACACAGGATTTTTGCATCAACAAGCAGTTGTTCAGTTATTTATTTAGTAAAGTGTGGCTTTCCCACTGACATTTTCCCTTGACAACATTCCCCTCTTATCACTATCCAGCGTTCATGAGAAATTTTTTCCTGTCTATTGCAGCGTTTTTTTTATTTCACTCACATGCTGTAGTCACCAGGTTAGTCTTTCATGGTTGCCTAATTGAGTTTCAAGCCTATCGATTACACACTACTAGTGAAGGATCCTTTAATCCCCAAATTAGCAATTAAAGTGACCTCTCAGATTTTCTCACATGGAAGAGGAAACACAAGAGCCTCATCTCTACGTCATCCAGGGCCGCCAGTCTTCAGACTGATTAATGGCTCTCTGAACGTTGCAAATATGACGTTTTCATTGTGTTACATGTGCAGTGTGGGCGCACAGCGTCCCTGTCTTGATGATGACGTCAGCTGCTGCTATGTACTTCTGGTTCTGCTGGGAATGTGGATTCAGGTCGCCTTGATCTTGCTCAAGCAAGCGTACTCTCCCCTGTTACAGACGATTCAATGTTTGCACGGGTTTCATGATTCTACCAGTTGACCTTCAAGCGGATACATGATTCCGTAGATATACCTTCACGGGACATATAATCCTGTAAGAATAGCTTCGTGTGGTGCACGAATTTACAGAATATATCATATATAATTTCACAGGTATACCATCATTGGATATATAATTCTACTGGATTACCTTCACGGGGATATATCATTCAGTAGGAGGGTTATTTGTCTGTGTAGGTATTAATTTGACCATTTTTATTTTAAAAACTGATCTTTTCCGTCTGCTTGGAAAAAATACAGAAATTTATCAATGAAGGCACAAAAAGGTGGGAATTTACCAGTATTGAGGTACCAACACTCTTATATGGTTGTGAGGCATGGAATTTAAACGTTGCACTGAGGAGGAGGCTGAAGGCAGTGGAGAAGCTACATGTGAGTGCTCTGGGTGGCATGAATATTATACTGAGAATTGCAACTGTGCAAATTAGAAGACGAAGTTTAGTTACAAAATACAATTCAGAGTACAGATGAAGGGTTGTTGAGGTGGTTGAGTACTTAGAGAGATTGAAGCAGTATAGAATGATTAGGGGGATGTGCTCAATAATAACCCACATAAAGACACAGGAGATTATATGGTCTGTATATTTCGATCCCCTTTTGGGATCCTCTTCAGCAGATACATAAGTGAAATGAGAACAAGAATATATAAGGAAGGTTGCACCTCAGACGGTACATGTGAATGGAGGGACATGTCAAGCAGTGGGTGGGTGAAAAGACAGGTCCTGAAGTGAAGCTAAAAATTTGGGTAGGAAGTTCCTTTGCGCTATGTGATTCCTAATGTTGTGCTGCGTTCTGTGTTAGGTTGAGCACTGGTATGTGCCTCTTGAGGGCGAATTTTGAAAAGACATCTGGTTTGAATTGCCCCTGCGAGATGTTAAAATTGAGAGTGGTAGCTATGAGAGGAGATTCTATGATTTCGTATTTGTAGCTGCAGTGTGATTTGTGTTTGATGGTGGCAGCTTCCCAATGAATATTATGATTGCTGACACTGGTGGAGGGTGGAAAGATGGAGGGACAGGGAGGGAGGGAAGGAGGGACAGGAAGGGAGGGAAGGACAGGGAGGGAGGGAGGGAGGGAGGGTGTAAGAGAGGTTTTCAACAGTAGTAGCTTCGAATCTCCAGGCGGCAAGTGTAAGAGTGTTAATTCTGAGGCGCTATTGGAGTCTAAAGAAGATAACACTTACGATGGGACTGAGGGAAACCTGTTATCTGGACTTGAGTTCTGGTGAAGTACAGAGTGTCAGCACTCTGAAGCAGGGGTGAGTGGGGGCTATGTTGCTATTCGGAGGATCAGCTGAATTCCATGTCTTCCTCAGGAGAGACAGTTATTGCAGGAATATTGGTGATTTCCCTACCGTTTGGTGTACTAGCCTTGGTTACAATAATATATGTACACCAAACAGGGAGTAGAATAAAATGACCTCAGAGGCACCCACACCACCGTATGTCCTCGGATCAAGGTAACACATCTAGCTCTGCTGGATGCTTGATTATTGTAGGATTTGGTGGTCCTGTGGGTTAGTGTCATGCGGTTTTCGCTCACCATGAGGCGGGCCAAAACAACATGAGTTCGAGTCCTTGGCTAGTCGCAGTGTTGCTATTGATATATATATATATATATATATATATATATATATATATATATATATATATATATATATATATATATATATATATATATATATATATTGGTAAAGCACTGCGTACCTTGTTCCAAGGTTCGTAGGTTCGAGTCTCCTTCAGCCAGAGATCAATGTTTGTGTATATTTCGCCTGCTCTTGCGAATTCCTTGCACACACACACACACACACACACACACACACACACACACACACACACACACACACACACACACACACACACTCGTGGAGGAGTCACGCGGTTTGAGCTCGTGTTTTGGTGGTAATTTCTGACTGTGCCATAAGGAATAGAGTGTGGGATATAGGCGTGTGCACGCATGAGAGTGCATATAATCACTTAAGCCCCGAAAAAAGGAAATATAAGTGATCACAGAAAAGAAAACAAAGGAAATAGTGACTAAGTGTTTAGTGGGGGCCGTTGGAAGGGTGAACGGTTGTGTCAGGCCTAAATAGTGTTGCCATAATAACGCAGTGGGGTATTTTGAAGAATAAGTGCGACTCAAGACCAGGGAGATAAGAGATATGTATAGATGTGTCAGTAAATACAGTGAGTGAAAAAATTAGATGAGCTAGAGACCACAGTGCCTACAGGAAGTTAGTGGAAAAATTACCGAGAAGCATCAAGCATTTTCATACTGGGACCCAGGAGGACGACAACATTACTCCACTGCCAGCCACAAGTAATATTCACCTAGTTTGAGTTGCATGGGGTCAGCACCAGTCTCTAGCTGGAAATTGGGGGTCACTCTCCTCGAGGTATCAGAATTAGAATAGGCAGCATTTACTGGCATTTAATAGAATTTATTGAGGTTTAGGAGAGTTAAGCAGTTAATGATACATAGCCTAGTATGAGAGGTAGCCTAGCGAAGCCTAGCATACAGCATTGAATGTAATTTTAGGCACAAGATAGTACAATGGGGACCAAGAGATAGGGTACATATGAAAAACATATGTAGTACATACGAGGGAAATAAGGACTGCTTACATAAATACACACACACACATACACACACACAACACACACACACACACACACACACACACACACACACACATATATATACACACACACATACACACACACATACACACACACACACATATACATACACATACACACACACACACACACATACATACACACACACACACACACACACACACACACAAACACACACACAAACACACACACATATATACAGGATTTCACACCTTTATGTGAATTTACGTAATTTTAGGCACACAAGACAGTACAGTGGAAACCAAGAGATAGGGTACATATGCAAAACATATGTAGTATATACGAGGGAAATAAGGACTGCTTACATAAACGCATGCATACACACACACATACATGCACACTAGGTGAGAACAGGATCTGCTGTTAGGCACTTCAATAGCTGTAGCACACACACACACACATACACACATACACAAAACACACACACACACACACACACACACACACACACACACACACACACACACACACACATATACAGGATTTCACACCTTTATGTGAATTGACCCTCTAACCCTTCCTTCTCTCTCTGTCTCTTTGTCTCTTTTCCTCTCTTCCTCTCTCTCTCTCTCTCTCTCTATTCTTCTCTCTCTCTTACTCTTTCTGTTTCTTCCTCTCTCTCTCTCTAAATCTTTCTCTCCCTTCCTCTCTCTCTTCCTCTCTCTTCCTCTCTCTCCCTTTCTCTCTCTTCCTCTCTCTTTTTCTGTCTTCCTCTCTCTTCCTCTCTCTTTTCCTCTCTCTCTTCCTCTTTTTCTCTCTTCCTCTCTCTTCTCTCTTCTTTCTCTCTCTTCCTCTCTCTCTCTCTCTCTCACTCTTTTCCCTTCTCTCTCCCCTCTCTCCTCCTATCTTTCCCTTCTCTCCTCTCTTTCTCTCACTCTCTCCCCCTTTTCCTTTTCACTCTCCCCCTCTCTCTCCTTCTACCTTTCCCCTCTCTCTCTCTCTCTCTCTCTCTCTCTCTCTCTCTCTCTCTCTCTCTCTCCTTTACTAAAAAAAAAAAAAATGGTTGGGACTCGTAGGAATCAGGGATCAGATGACAATGGTATTGGTAGGGAGGAATGGATGGAGGAGCAGTGGAGAAGGATGGAGCAAGAATGGGAGAGAAAATTAGGAGAGCTTTCTGAAAAAATGGAGAAAGAGCTCTCTGCGAAATGGGAAAAGAGGTTGGAGAAGGAGACGAAGAAATGGGAGGCACAAGTCGAAACTGCAGTAGACAGGGTAAGGGTCCTAGAGTTTGAGGTAAACAGGCTGAAGCAAGTCTCACGGGCAGTGACCAGAGAAGACACAGCATATGAAGCTGAGAGGATGAACAGAAAGGAAGGAGATATGAATTATGCAAAGGTCATATCAGCCTGCAAAGAAGGGTCAGGGAGTAAAAGGAAAGAGCAGCTGGGTGCAGATAGAGAGGGAGATAAGTCGAATGCTGAGGCACAACCATGCTACCAAGAGCCACTGGAAAAATCAAGGGAGAAAATTACCATATACAGACAGGAACCAGAGTCACAGAGGAAGAGGCAATGTGAGGGGGAAAAGGCAAAATCAGTATTTATCCATGGGCTTCGGGAGAGAGAGGAAAAGACACACTGAAAGACGGCAGGAAGAAAGAAAGGAGATTGGGAAAATCATCACGGAAATAGGGGGAGAAGACATGGACGAGATTGTAAATTTTCAGAGAATAGGGGGGTACGTGAAGGGGAGAAACCGACTGATCACGCTGATTCTCAGGACAGAAACAGTGAGGAACAGGATCCTCCAAGAGAAACCAAGGTTGAAAAACTCGGAAGAGTACAAGGTGCTCCTAGACAGAGACAGAACACAAACAGAGAGACAGCAGCTGAGGGAGAGGACAAAAAAGCGAAAGGAGATAGGAAAGGAAACAAGGATGGAACCAGCAGAGGTCATTCAGAGCAGAACAGAGAAGCAAGGGCAAGCACACACACAACTATCCTCAGAACCCCACAACCTATCACACCATCCCAACACAAACTACAATCCATACCCACAGCTTCCACCCAACCCCCAATCATAGAATCCCACAGTATGCTACCAGGTCTCCCACCCCCACAGGCCCCCCAAACCACAGTATTGGAAAGGAAACTGAAGGTATGGTACACAAACGCTGATGGAATAACAAACAAGTGGGAGGAGTGGCACGAAAGAGTCAAAGAGACATCACCGGACATCATAGCGCTCACAGAAACCAAGCTTACAGGTATGATAACAGATGCCATCTTTCCAACGGGATACCAGATCCTGAGGAAAGACAGAAGGAACAGGGGGGGGGGGGTGGAGGAGTGGCACTGCTGATCAAACACCGATGGAATTTTGATGAGCTGGAGAGAGGAGACAGTGGAGAAGAAAGTGATTACATAGCGGGAACGCTTCACTCTGGAGGTCTCAAGGTGGTAATTGTAGTGATGTATAACCCACCACAGAACAGCAGGAGACCAGAGCATGAGTATGACGAGAGCAATAGAGCGATGGTTGACACACTGGCTGCAGTGGCCAGAAGAGCTCATGCATGCAGGGCAAAGCTCCTGATCATGGGCGACTTTAACCACAAGGAGATCGACTGGGAGAACTTGGAGCCACATGGGGGCCAAGATACATAGAGGGCTAAGATGATGGAAAACTTCATGTACCAACACGTAAGGGACACTACAAGAGAGAGAGGAGAGGATGAGCCAGCAAGACTGGACTTAGTATTCACCTTGAGCAGTGCAGATATTGAGAACATCACTTATGAAAGACCCCTTGGGGCCAGCGATCATGTGGTTTTGAGCTTCGAATATACAGTAGAGCTACAAGTGGAGTGGGAAGCAGGAAGACCAGGACAAATGAAACCAAATTACAGGAAAGGGGACTACACGGGAATGAGGAACTTCCTGAACGAGGTTCAGTGGGACAGAGAACTGGCAGGGAAGCCAGTTAATGAGATGATGGAATATGTAGCAACAATGTGCAAGGAGGCTGAAGAGAGGTTTGTACCCAAGGGAAACAGGAATAATGAAAAAGCCAGGATGAGCCCATGGTTCACCCAAAGGTGCAAGGAGGCAAAAACCAAGTGTGCTAGGGAATGGAAGAAATACAGAAGGCAAAGGACCCAGGAGAATAAGGAGAGCAGTCGTAGAGCCAGAAACGAATATGCACAGATAAGAAGGGAGGCCCAACGACAATATGAAAACGACATAGCAGCGAAAGCCAAATCTGACCCGAAGCTGTTATACAGCCACATCAGGAGGAAAACAACAGTCAAGGACCAGGTAATCAGGCTAAGGAAGGAAGGAGGAGAGACAACAAGAAATGACCGTGAAGTATGTGAGGAACTCAACAAGAGATTCAAAGAAGTGTTCACAGAGGAGACAGAAGGGGCTCCAGAGGGACGGAGAGGTGTGGCACATCACCAGGTGCTGGACACGGTACACACAACCGAGGAAGAAGTGAAGAGGCTTCTGAGTGAGCTAGATACCTCAAAGGCAATGGGGCCAAATAACATCTCTCCATGGGTCCTGAGAGAGGGAGCAGAGGCGCTATGTGTACCCCTAACAACAATATTCAATACATCTATCGAAACAGGGAGATTGCCTGAGGCATGGAAGACAGCAAATGTAGTCCCAATCTTTAAAAAAGGAGACAGACATGAAGCACTAAACTACAGACCAGTGTCACTGACATGTATAGTATGCAAAGTCATGGAGAAGATTATCAGGAGAAGAGTGGTGGAACACCTAGAAAGGAATGATCTCATCAACAGCAGCCAACATGGTTTCAGGGACGGGAAATCCTGTGTCACAAACCTACTGGAGTTCTATGACAAGGTGACAGCAGTAAGACAAGAGAGAGAGGGGTGGGTGGATTGCATTTTCTTGGACTGCAAGAAGGCGTTTGACACAGTACCACACAAGAGATTAGTGCAAAAACTGGAGGACCAAGCAGGGATAACAGGGAAGGCACTACAATGGATCAGGGAATATTTGTCAGGAAGACAGCAGCGAGTAATGGTACGTGGCGAGATGTCAGAGTGGGCACCTGTGACCAGCGTGGTCCCACAGGGGTCAGTCCTAGGACCAGTGCTGTTTCTGGTATTTATGAACGACATGACAGAAGGAATAAACTCTGAGGTGTCACTGTTTGCAGATGACGTGAAGTTGATGAGAAGAA
Organism: Cherax quadricarinatus; assembly: GCF_038502225.1. Taxonomy (NCBI): domain Eukaryota; kingdom Metazoa; phylum Arthropoda; class Malacostraca; order Decapoda; family Parastacidae; genus Cherax; species Cherax quadricarinatus. The sequence goes on along the minus strand of NC_091324.1, from coordinate 20,940,121 downwards.
TTCATTCGATCGAAGACCAGGCAGAACTACAAAGGGATCTGGACATGCTGCAGACCTGGTCCAGCAATTGGCTCCTGGAGTTCAATCCCACCAAGTGCAAAGCCATGAAGATTGGGGAAGGGCAAAGAAGACCGCAGACGGAGTACAGTCTAGGGGGCCAGAGACTACAAACCTCACTCAAGGAAAAAGATCTTGGGGTGAGTATAACACCAGGCACATCTGAAGCGCACATCAACCAAATAACTGCTGCAGCATATGGGCGCCTGGCAAACCTCAGAACAGCATTCCGACATCTTAATAAGGAGTCGTTCAGGACCCTGTACACCGTGTACGTTAGGCCCATACTGGAGTATGCGGCACCAGTTTGTAACCCACACCTAGCCAAGCACGTAAAGAAACTAGAGAAAGTGCAAAGGTTTGCAACAAGACTAGTCCCAGAGTTAAGAGGTATGTCCTACGAGGAGAGGTTAAGAGAAATCAACCTGACGACACTGGAGGACAGGAGAGATAGGGGGGACATGATAACGACATACAAAATACTGAGAGGAATTGACAAGGTGGACAAAGACAGGATGTTCCAGAGATTGGACACAGTAACAAGGGGACACAGTTGGAAGTTGAAGACACAGATGAATCACAGGGATGTTAGGAAGTATTTCTTCAGCCACAGAGTAGTCAGGAAGTGGAATAGTTTGGGAAGCGATGTAGTGGAGGCAGGATCCATACATAGCTTTAAGCAGAGGTACGATAAAGCTCATGGTTCAGGGAGAGTGACCTAATAGCGACCAGTGAAGGGGCGGGGCCAGGAGCTTGGACTCGACCCCTGCAACCTCAACTAGGTGAGAACTAGGCGAGTACACACACACACACACACACAAACAAAACGAAGTGCAATAGAGAATGGAAAAAGTACAGAAGGCAGAGAACACACGAAAATAGGGAGATCAGTCGCAGAGCCAGGAATGAGTACGCACAGGTAAGGAGGGAGGCCCAGCGACAGTATGAAAATGACATAGCATCGAGAATCAAGACTGACCCGAAACTGTTGTATAGCCACATCAGAAGGAAGACAACAGTCAAAGACCAGGTGATCAGATTAAGGACAGAAGGTGGAGAACTCACAAGAAATGATCAGGAGGTATGTGAGGAGCTGAACAGGAGATTTAAGGAATTTTTTACAGTAGAGACAGGAAGGGCTGTGGGAAGCCAGCACAGAAGGGAACATCAAGAGGGAATATACCAACAAGTGTTGGATGACATACGAACAACTGAGGAGGAGATGAAGAAGCTCCTAAGTGACCTTGACACCTCAAAGGCGATGGGACCGGACAACATCTCCCCATGGGTCCTTAGAGAAGGAGCAGAGATGCTGTGCGTGCCTCTAACCACAATCTTCAACACATCCCTTGAAACTGGGCAACTACCTGAGAAATGGAAGACAGCTAATGTAGTCCCCATATTTAAGAAAGGAAACATAAACGAGGCACTAAACTACAGACCTGTGTCTCTGACATGTATTGTGTGCAAAGTCATGGAGGAGATTATCAGGAGGAGAGTGGTCGAACACCTGGAAAGGAACAAGATTATAAATGAAAACCAGCATGGGTTCATGGAAGGCAAATCTTGTATCACAAACCTCCTGGAGTTTTATGACAAGGTAACAGAAGTAAGACAGGAGAGAGAGGGGTGGGTAGATTGCGTTTTCCTAGACTGCAGGAAGGCCTTTGACACAGTTCCCCACAAGAGATTAGTGCAGAAGCTGGAGGATCAGGCGCACGTAAAAGGGAGGGCACTGCAATGGATAAGGGAATACCTGACAGGGAGGCAGCAACGAGCCATGGTACATGAAGAGGTATCACAGTGGGCGCCTGTTACGAGCGGGGTCCCACAGGGGTCAGTTCTAGGACCAGTGTTATTTTTGATATATGTGAACGACATGATGGAAGGAATAGACTCTGAAGTGTCCCTGTTCGCAGATGACGTGAAGTTGATGAGAAGAATTAAATCGGACGAGGATGAGGCAGGACTGCAAAGAGACCTGGACAGGCTGGACATGTGGTCCAGTAACTGGCTTCTCGAATTCAATCCAGCCAAATGCAAAGTCATGAAGATTGGGGAGGGGCAAAGAAGACCGCAGACAGAGTATAGGCTAGGTGGACAAAGACTACAGACCTCACTCAGGGAGAAAGACCTTGGGGTGACCATAACACCGAGCACATCACCGGAGGCACACATCAACCAAATAACCGCTGCAGCATACGGGCGCCTGGCAAACCTGAGAATAGCGTTCCGATACCTTAATAAGGAATCGTTCAAGACACTGTACACTGTGTATGTTAGGCCCATACTGGAGTATGCAGCACCAGTCTGGAACCCACACCTGGTCAAGCACGTCAAGAAGTTAGAGAAAGTACAAAGGTTTGCAACAAGGCTAGTCCCAGAGCTCAAGGGAATGTCATACGAGGAAAGGTTAAGGGAAATCGGACTGACGACACTGGAGGACAGAAGGGTCAGGGGAGACATGATAACGACATACAAGATACTGCGGGGAATAGACAAGGTGGACAGAGATAGGATGTTCCAGAGAGGGGACACAGGGACAAGGGGTCACAACTGGAAGCTGAAGACTCAGACGAGTCACAGGGACGTTAGGAAGTATTTCTTCAGTCATAGAGTTGTCAGCAAGTGGAATAGCCTAGCAAGTGAAGTAGTGGAGGCAGGAACCATACATAGTTTTAAGAAGAGGTATGACAAAGCTCAGGAAGCAGAGAGAGAGAGGATCCAGTAGCGATCAGTGAAGAGGCGGGGCCAGGAGCTGAGTCTCGACCACTGCAACCACAATTAGGTGAGTACACACACACACACACACACACACACACATATATATATATATATATATATATATATATATATATATATATATATATATATATATATATATATATATATATATATATATATATATATATATATATATATATATATGTATATATATATATATGTATATATATATATATATATATATATATATATATATATATATATATATATATATATATATATATATATATATATATATATATATATATATATATATATATATATATATATATATATGTCGTGCCGAATATGTAAAACTGGTCAATTAGCAAGAACTCATTTAAAATTAAGTTCATTCTGAAATTTTCTCTTATACGTTTCAAGATATATTTTTTTCATTAATGCTAATGCAAAAATTTTTAAATTTGCACCAAAAGAATCTTAGAAAACTTACCTAACCTTATTATAACAAGAGCAATTTATTTTAGCCTAACCCCACTAAATATATTTTAAATACGTTTATAATAATTTAGTACTAAACAAACAAAATCAAATATATTTTTTTCGTTAAGTCCGGAATGATGTTGGCGAAATTATTGCATACACAAATTTTCACTTGTCCTATATGGCAAGATGAGCGTTGCTATTTAAGCCAAGATTGCAATTTCTGCCTATTCGGCACGACATATATATATATATATATATATATATATATATATATATATATATATATGTCGTGCCGAATAGGCAGAACTTGCGATCTTGGCGATCTTGGTGATCTTGGCTTAAATAGCAACCCTCATTTTGCCATATAGGACAAGTGAAAATTTGTGTATGCAATAATTTTGCCAAAATCATTCTGAACCTAACGAAAAAAATATATTTCACTGTGTTTGTTTAGTATTTAATTACTGTAAACAAATCTAAAATATATTTAATTGGGTTAGGGTAAGATAAATTGTTCTTGTTATAATAAGGTTAGGTAAGTTTTCTAAGTTCCTTTTGGTGCAAAATTATAAATTTTTACATCAAAATTAACGAAAAATATATATCTTTAAACTTATAAGAGAAAATTTTAGAAAGGACTTAATTTTAAATGAGTTCTTGCTAATTGACCAGTTTTACATATTCGGCACGACATATATATATATATATATATATATATATATATATATATATATATATATATATATATATATATATATATATACATATATATATATATATATATATATATATATATATATGGTATAAACCTTGGTAATAAATACCGACAAGTTGGTTTAGAAAGACACGTAAGCAAACACTATAATATATTTATTAGAAAACGTTTCGGTCCTGGGACCTTGATCAAGGTCCCAGGACCGAAACGTTTTCTAATAAATATGTTATAGTGTTTGCTTACGTGTCTTTCTAAACCAACTTGTCGGTATTTATTACCGACAAGTTTGAATGAATGGAGACAAATGGTTTTTAATACTTGACGTGCTGTTGGAGTGTGAGCAAAGTAACATTTATGAAGGGATTCAGGGAAACCGGCAGGCCGGACTTGAGTCCTGGAGATGGGAAGTACAGTGCCTGCACTCTGAAGGAGGGGTGTTAATGTTGCAGTTTAAAAACTGTAGTGTAAAGCACCCTTCTGGCAAGACAGTGATGGAGTGAATGATGGTGAAAGTTTTTCTTTTTTGGGCCACCCTGCCTTGGTGGGAATCGGCCAGTGTGATAATAAAATAAAATAAAAAAAAAAAAAAAATATATATATATATATATATATATATATATATATATATATATATATATATATATATATATATATATATATATATATATATATATATATATATATATATATATATATATATCGTGTCATATAAGCCGAGCAGGTGAGTTTGGTCTATTAGGTAAGTCCGTTTTCTGTCAAATAGCCAGAATGAAAATTTGTATCAGTAATAAATCTGCCTAATATAATTTGAGCATAATGAGAAAAATATATAATTTATTAAAACTCTCGCCAAATTATGTTTTTGGGGGTTTCCGTCACTAACTTGAAAATGCTTTTTCCGATAGGCTTCAAACTCTTAGCGTTGTTGTATCCTGCCTGGAGGAATGTATTATATAATTTTTGCTAGGCTATGTAAGGTGGAAATTCCATTCGGGCGAAACGTTCCCATAATGTTTCGATCACTTCGTGTGTGTCTCCTGCTATTTTTGAAACTTCAAACTGTTATTAAACTGACATTAATTTGAAAATTTGATTTAAAAAAATAGATTGATAATTTTCGTACTGTAAATGAATAATGTTTCAGTTGATCGACTTCAGTTTTTTAGCGTTAGTGTATTTTGCCCAGAGATTTACGTTTATATCTTTTTCTCTTACTGCTGCTGCTCCTTCTTCTCTTCCTTCTCCTTCCCCTCCTTCTACTCCTCCTTTCTTCTCCGTACCCAGGTAACATTAGTGTTACCAAATTAATAAAAGTAAGAGAAGCAAAAATCTCTCCTGGGAAGAAACTTAAACCATATTAGGGGCTGTCTTCCATGTGGCAACACTGTCTCACCATGTCAAGGGGCTGTCTTCCATGTGGCAACACTGTCTCACCATATCAAGGGGCTGTCTTCCATGTGGCAACACTGTCTCACCATATCAAGGGGCTGTCTTCCATGTGGCAACATTGTGTCTCAGACAAAGGTCAGTGTTTATTTTGATCTCCTGTAGAGGCTGAAGTGTGTGTGTGTGTGTGTGTGTGTGTGTGTGTGTACTCACCTATTTGTACTCACCTATTTGTGGTTGTAGGGGTCGAGTCTTAGCTCCTGGCCCCGCCTCTCCACCGGTTGCTACTGGGCCCTCTCTCTCCCCGCTCCATGAGCTTTATCAAACGTCGTCTTAAAACTGTGTATGGTTCCTGCCTCCACTACGTCATTTTCTAGGCTATTCCACTGCCTTACAACTCTATGACTGAAGAAATACTTCCTAATATCTCTCTGACTCATTTGTGTCTTCAACTTCCAATTGTGGCCTCTTGTTTCTGTGTCCCCTCCCTGGAACATCCTGTCTTTGTCCACCTTGTCTATTCCACGCAGTATTTTATATGTCGTTATCATGTCTCCCCTGACCCTCCTGTCCTCCAGTGTCGTCAGACCGATTTCCCTTAATCTTTCTTCATAGGACATTCCCCTTAGCTCTGGAACTAACCTTGTCGCAAACCTTTGTACTTTCTCTAGTTTCTTGACGTGCTTTATCAAGTGCGGGTTCCAAACAGGTGCTGCATACTCCAGTATGGGCCTGACATACACGGTGTACAGTGTCTTGAACGATTCCTTACTAAGGTATCGGAATGCTGTTCTCAGGTTTGCCAGGCGCCCATATGCTGCAGCAGTTATCTGGTTGATGTGTGCTTCCGGAGACATGCTCGGTGTTATACTCACCCCAAGATCTTTCTCCTTGAGTGAGGTTTGCAGTCTTTGGCCACCTAGCCTATACTCGGTCTGTGGTCTTCTGTGCCCTTCCCCTATCTTCATGACTTTGCATTTGGCAGGATTAAATTCGAGAAGCCATTTGCTGGACCAGGTGTCCAGTCTGTCCAGGTCTCTTTGAAGTCCTGCCTGGTCCTCATCAGATTTAATTCTCCTCATTAACTTCACATCATCTGCAAACAGGGACACTTCTGAGTCTAACCCTTCCATCATGTCGTTCACATATACCAAAAATAGCACTGGTCCTAGGACCGACCCCTGTGGGACCCCGCTCGTCACAGGTGCCCACTGTGATACATCATTACGTACCATGACTCGTTGTTGTCTTCCTGTCAGGTATTCTCTGATCCATTGCAGTGCCCTTCCTGTTATATGCGCCTGATGCTCTAGCTTCTGCACTAATCTCTTGTGAGGAACTGTGTCAAAGGCCTTCTTGCAGTCCAAGAAGATGCAATCAACCCACCCCTCTCTCTCGTGTCTTACTTCTGTTATTTTATCATAAAACTCCAGAAGGTTTGTGACACAGGATTTGCCTTCCATGAATCCGTGCTGGTTGGCATTTATACTCTTGTTCCGTTCCAAGTGCTCCACCACTCTCCTCCTGATAATCTTCTCCATAATTTTGCATACTATACACGTCAATGACACAGGTCTATAGTTTAGTACCTCTTTTCTGTCTCCTTTTTTAAAAATGGGAACTACATTTGCCGTCTTCCATACCTCAGGTAGTTGCCCAGTTTCCAGGGACGTGTTGAAGATTGTGGTAAGTGGCACGCACAACATATCTGCTCCCTCTCTAAGGACCCACGGGGAGATGTTGTCCGGTCCCATTGCCTTTGAGGTATCGATGTCCCTTAGCAGTTTCTTCACCTCCTCCTCATCTGTATGTATGTCGTCCAACACTTGTTGGTGTATTCCTTGCTGGTGTCCCCATCTGGTCTGTCCCCCCAGAGTCCTTCCTGACTCTACTGTAAATACTTCCTTAAATCTCGTGTTGAGCTCCTCACATACCTCTTGATCGTTTCTTGTGAGTTCTCCACCTTCTTTCCTCAGCCTTATCACCTGGTCCTTGACTGTTGTCTTCCTCCAAATGTGGCTATACAGCAGTTTCGGGTCAGATTTGACTTTCGATGCTATGTCGTTTTCATACTGTCGCTGGGCCTCCCTCCTTATCTGTGCATACTCGTTTCTGGCTCTTCTACTAATCTCCTTGTTTTCCTGGGTCCTATGCCTCCTGTACCTTTTCCATTCTCTGTTGCACTTAGTTTTTTGCCTCCCTACACCTTCGGGTAAACCAAGGACTCGTTTTGGTCTTCCTATTATTTCTGTTTCCCTTGGGAACAAAACTTTCCTCTGCCTCCTTGCACTTTGTTGCCACATATTCCATCATCTCGTTTACTGATTTTCCTACCATTTCTCTGTCCCACTGAACCTCCTGCAGGAAGTTTCTCATACCTGTGTAGTCCCCCCTTTTATAGTTTGGCCTGACCCCTTCAGTTCCTGTTACCTTCTCCACTTGTAACTCTACTATATAATCAAAACTCAGAACCACATGATCGCTAGCTCCAAGGGGCCTCTCGTAAGTGATGTCCTCAATGTCTGAACTGCTCAGGGTGAACACAAGATCCAGTCTTGCTGGCTCATCCTCCCCTCTCTCTCTGGTTGTGTCCCTGACATGTTGATGCATGAGGTTTTCAAGTACCACATCCATCATCTTGGCTCTCCATGTTTCGGGACCCCCATGTGGCTCCAGGTTTTCCCAGTCGATCTCCCTGTGGTTGAAATCGCCCATTACCAGTAACTTTGCTCTGCTCGAGTGAGCTCTTCTTGCCACCTCAGCCAGTGTGTCCACCATCACCCTGTTGTTTTCTTCGTACTCCTCTCTTGGCCTCCTGCAGTTCTGTGGTGGGTTATACATCACTCAAATGACTACTTTATGTTCTCCGGACTGAATTGTACCTACAATGTAGTCTCTTTCTCCAATCATGTCCATGCCTTCCATTTCCTCAAATCCCCATCGGTGTTTTATGAGCAGTGCAACCCCTCCTCCCCCTCTACTCCTTCTATCTTTCCTCAGGATCTGATATCCCATTGGGAAGATTGTGTCTGTTATTGTCTCAGCGAGTTTTGTTTCTGTGACTGCTATGATGTCTGGGGATTTTTCACTGATTCTTTCGTTCCACTCCTCATGTTTATTCGTTATTCCATCCGCGTTTGTGTACCAAACTTTCAGTTTCTTTTCTATCATTGTGGTCATGCAAGAATATTGGGGTTGGGGAGCGAGAGCCTTGGTGGGGGCCTATATGGGGCTGTGGTGTAGGTGGGGTTTGTGATGATGGGGGTGGGGTCAGAATGCCCATAAGGGACAGCTGTTGGGGTGAGGTTTGTGATATGGGGGTTGGTGGCAGAGGGAACAGTGAGTGGGCTGTAGTATAGGTTGCTCAGTTGCGTTGGGAATGTCGTGGTTGGAGTCTTTTGGTGGGAGATTCTGTGGGGTGTGTTTGCCCTTCCTCCTGTGTCTGGGTCCTGCTCATCTTCGTCATTGCCTCTCGTTCCTCCTTGCGTCTCTGTACCCTCTCTTTCAGTGTAGTCCTTTCGTCTTGTGTTCTGTCGCGGTCGAGGTATACTCTCTGGTACCCCTGTTTGTCCCTCAGTCTTGCTTTCTCTTGCAGAATCCTGGTTCGAACTGATTCGTCCTTGAAAATTACTTTGACAGGCCGTATCCTTCCACTCGCAAACCACCCAATTCTCTGAAAATTTGTCACCTGGGTCATATCGCCCTCACCTATTGTTTTCATGATGCCTTCAATCATTTTTTTCTCCTCCTGTTTTATTTCTTCAAAGTTGTCCCCCTTGGCTTCTTGGATCCCGTACACAAAAACTGACCTCGCCCTTTCCTCCTCCCACTGAGTCTCCATCTGCTTCCTCTGAGGCATTTTATTTCCTTCCATTGACATGTTCTTGCCTTCAGTCCCTGTCATATCTGGAACTTCTATTCTCAGTGAACTGTCTTTCATGACCAGCTGTCCCTTGCTACTGCAGTTGGCTGTTAGAATCTCTGCATATAGCATACCTTCATTGTCTTCGGACCTGTTATTTGATCTTAGTGTACTCCTCGTCTTTTCCCTGGCCCCACGTGGGTCTGATAAGGCCTTCGCGTACGGCATGTCTCCGTTGTTGCTTACCGTCCCCTTGTCTGCGCCTGATGTCACATCTGAATTGTCATTTGTCTCTCTAATCTGTTTCAGGCTTTGCAGTTTCTCTTCTAAGCACTGTATCCTAGCTTCTGCTGTTAAGACCTGTACTTCCCACTTCCTGCACTCCTCAGCTATCCGCTCCTCCATTTTCTTACCAAGCTCTACTATCTTCCTTCCCCACTCTTCCTCCCTTTTTTGGAGCTCTAACTCCCAGTCTTTCCTCCCTGGTTCGTCTACCAGATCTCTGGTTTTCCATTTTTGTGTGTGTGTGTGTGTGTGTGTGTGTGTGTGTGTGTGTGTGTATGTGTGTGTGTGTGTGTGTGTGTGTGTGTGTGTGTGTGTGTGTGTGTATGTATGTGTGTGTGTGTGTGCTCTCACTGACTTGTGTTTACGGGGATCGGGACCAGCCTCTGAGACTGCCTTGATCAGCATCACTAACTTCTGGCCTTTATGACTTTATCATATCTACTCCTGAAGCTGTGTATTGAGGTTTGCCTCCACCGCTTCCTCTTCCAAGTTATTCCACCCTTAAACCAGCTTGTGGCTAAAGAAATATTTCCTGACATCTCTATAGCTCATCTGTGTCTTCAGTTTCCACCTGTGTTCCCTTGATCCAGGTCCTCTTGATTCAAGCAGTCTGACTTCATCTGGCCTATCAATTTTCCTTAAGATTTTGTATGCCATAAACATTCTACTCTTGTTCTTCTCTCAGCAAGGATCGTTAGGTTTAGTTCCTTCAACTTTTCCTCATAATGCATTCCTCTTAGTTCTGGTATTAGTCTAGTTGCATAATATTGGACCTCTTCGAGTTTCTGTGTATGCTTGATTAGGTGTCGGTTCCACGCTGAGGCTGCGTACTCGATGGCTGGACTAATTTATGATGTGAATTATTCTTAAGGATTCTTTGCTCTAGTTCCTGAATGCTGTTCTGAGAGTTGCTAATCTTGTATATGCTGCTGATGTTATTCGACTGATTTGTAATTTCTGGCGATATGCTTGGTGCTTTATGTACCTCCAAGTCGGTTTTTGATCACTGCTATTTGCATATTCTTTCCGCTCAAGCTGTACTCCGTGCCATGTGGCATATCTGCCCTCTCCTCTCCTTCCATTTGTCTGGATTGCACTCTAGGAGCCACTTGCTTGACCATATCTGCAGTCTGCTGAGGTACTGGAGCCTATCACTCTTCTCTTATGTTATTTATTCATTAGTTTTACAAAAACAAATACTTACACATAAGACTCAGTTCCGTCCGACAGGTCAGAACAGTAGCGGTCTTAACACTGATCCTTGCGTTACTCTCTCCCAGTTTATTGTCTCATCCCTCACTGCTACTTTCTGTCTTCTGTCATACAGGTGCTCCCTTACTCACTAGAGGACTTTGCTTTTTAACCCTGCCTGTTCCTGAAGTTTATGGACTTATCTCTGGTGTGGTACAGACTCAAATGGTTTCTTGCAGTGCAAGGAGAAACAATCTGCCCAACCCTGTTTCTCGTTATCTCTGTGACTCTGTCATAGACCTTCGTACTGTTCTTTTTATTACAGTCTTCACCAAACGTTCCTCTGTTTCATTTGCTTTATACTCTTCACCAGAACTTTTGGTTGTATACATGCTAGAGATACTAGTGCTCGGCACCTTTATCCTTTTTATATATGGAGACTACACAGGGCCTTTTTACAGTTTTCTGACCGCTACCCTGGTTGAAGAGATTAGTCGAAACCTTTGGTACCGAGTTACACAGTGGTACTGCTCACTCTTTCAGCACTCGAGGCCTGGTCTTTGAACGAGCCGCGGGGGCGTTGACCCCCGAAACCCTCTCCAGGTAAACTCCAAGTAAACAATGACATAGATTACGTTGTCTAGTATCATCAAACTTCTTTATTAGTCTCATCATTTTATCTTGTGTTGGTGATTTCAAACAGCTGTTGATCTGTCCTGACTGCAGCGCCTTCCGCCACCTCCACACTTTCCTCTGTGAGGATTTCTTTCAGTCTCTTACGAAGCTCTTCACATTCTTCTCTCTCAGTCTGCGTCATCTTTCCTCCTTTCTGCAAGCTTATCACTTGGCCATTCACAGTCATTGTGAAATATCTTTGGTCTAGTTTTGGCCTCTGGTCCTTAGTGACTGTAGATAGCATGGTTCTCAGTGACTGTAGATAGCATGGTTCTCAGTGACTGTAGATAGCATGGTTCTCAGTGACTGTAGAATAGCTAGCGTGGTTCTCAGTAATTGTAGATAGCATGGTTCTCAGTGACTGTATAATAGGAATAGCTAGCATGGTTCTCAGTGACTGAAAATAGCATGGTACTTAGTGACTGCAGATAGCTAGCATGGTTCTCAGTGACTGTAGATAGCTAGCATGGTTCTCAGTGACTGTAGATAGCTAGCATGGTTCTCAGTGACTGTAGATAGCTAGCATGGTTCTCAGTGACTGTAGATAGCTAGCATGGTTCTCAGTGACTGTAGATAGCTAGCATGGTTCTCAGTGACTGTATAATAGGAATAGCTAGCATGGTTCTCAGTGACTGAAAATAGCATGGTACTTAGTGACTGCAGATAGCTAGCATGGTTCTCAGTGACTGTAGATAGCTAGCATGGTTCTCAGTGACTGTAGATAGCTAGCATGGTTCTCAGTGGCTGTAGATAGCTAGCATGGTTCTCAGTGACTGTAGATAGCTAACATGGTTCTCAGTGGCTGTAGATAGCTAGCATGGTTCTCAGTGACTGTAGATAGCTAGCATGGTTCTCAGTGACTGTAGATAGCTAGCATGGTTCTCAGTGACTGTAGATAGCTAGCATGGTTCTCAGTGACTGTAGATAGCTAGCATGGTTCTCAGTGACTGTAGATAGCTAGCATGGTTCTCAGTGACTGTAGATAGCTAGCATGGTTCTCAGTGACTGTAGATAGCTAGCATGGTTCTCAGTGACTGTAGATAGCTAGCATGGTTCTCAGTGACTGTAGATAGCTAGCATGGTTCTCAGTGACTGTAGATAGCTAGCATGGTTCTCAGTGACTGTAGATAGCTAGCATGGTTCTCAGTGACTGTAGATAGCTAGCATGGTTCTCAGTGGCTGTAGATAGCTAGCATGGTTCTCAGTGACTGTAGATAGCTAACATGGTTCTCAGTGACTGTAGATAGCTAACATGGTTCTCAGTGACTGTAGATAGCTAGCATGGTTCTCAGTGACTGTAGATAGCTAACATGGTTCTCAGTGACTGTAGATAGCTAGCATGGTTCTCAGTGACTGTAGATAGCTAGCATGGTTCTCAGTGACTGTAGATAGCTAGCATGGTTCTCAGTGACTGTAGATAGCTAGCATGGTTCTCAGTGACTGTAGATAGCTAACATGGTTCTCAGTGACTGTAGATAGCTAGCATGGTTCTCAGTGACTGTAGATAGCTAGCATGGTTCTCAGTGACTGTAGATAGCTAGCATGGTTCTCAGTGACTGTAGATAGCTAGCATGGTTCTCAGTGACTGTAGATAGCTAGCATGGTTCTCAGTGACTGCAGATAGCTAACATGATTCTCAGTGACTGTAGATAGCTAACATGGTTCTCAGTGACTGTAGATAGCTAACATGGTTCTCAGTGACTGTAGATAGCTAACATGGTTCTCAGTGACTGTAGATAGCTAGCATGGTTCTCAGTGACTGTAGATAGCGAACATGGTTCTCAGTGACTGTAGATAGCTAGCATGGTTCTCAGTGACTGTAGATAGCTAACATGGTTCTCAGTGACTGTAGATAGCGAACATGGTTCTCAGTGACTGTAGATAGCTAGCATGGTTCTCAGTGACTGTAGATAGCTAGCATGGTTCTCAGTGACTGTAGATAGCTAACATGGTTCTCAGTGACTGTAGATAGCGAACATGGTTCTCAGTGACTGTAGATAGCTAGCATGGTTCTCAGTGACTGTAGATAGCGAACATGGTTCTCAGTGACTGTAGATAGCTAACATGGTTCTCAGTGACTGTAGATAGCGAACATGGTTCTCAGTGACTGTAGATAGCTAGCATGGTTCTCAGTGACTGTAGATAGCTAACATGGTTCTCAGTGACTGTAGATAGCTAACATGGTTCTAGCAACATGGTTCTCAGTGACTGTAGATAGCGAACATGGTTCTCAGTGACTGTAGATAGCTAGCATGGTTCTCAGTGACTGTAGATAGCTAACATGGTTCTCAGTGACTGTAGATAGCTAACATGGTTCTCAGTGACTGTAGATAGCTAGCATGGTTCTCAGTGACTGTAGATAGCTAGCATGGTTCTCAGTGACTGTAGATAGCTAGCATGGTTCTCAGTGACTGTAGATAGCGAACATGGTTCTCAGTGACTGTAGATAGCTAGCATGGTTCTCAGTGACTGTAGATAGCTAACATGGTTCTCAGTGACTGTAGATAGCTAACATGGTTCTCAGTGACTGTAGATAGCTAGCATGGTTCTCAGTGACTGTAGATAGCGAACATGGTTCTCAGTGACTGTAGATAGCTAGCATGGTTCTCAGTGACTGTAGATAGCTAACATGGTTCTCAGTGACTGTAGATAGCGAACATGGTTCTCAGTGACTGTAGATAGCTAGCATGGTTCTCAGTGACTGTAGATAGCTAGCATGGTTCTCAGTGACTGTAGATAGCTAACATGGTTCTCAGTGACTGTAGATAGCGAACATGGTTCTCAGTGACTGTAGATAGCTAGCATGGTTCTCAGTGACTGTAGATAGCTAACATGGTTCTCAGTGACTGTAGATAGCTAGCATGGTTCTCAGTGACTGTAGATAGCTAGCATGGTTCTCAGTGACTGTAGATAGCTAGCATGGTTCTCAGTGACTGTAGATAGCTAGCATGGTTCTCAGTGACTGTAGATAGCTAACATGGTTCTCAGTGACTGTAGACAGCTAGCATGGTTCTCAGTGACTGTAGATAGCTAACATGGTTCTCAGTGACTGTAGACAGCTAGCATGGTTCTCAGTGACTGTAGATAGCTAACATGGTTCTCAGTGACTGTAGATAGTATGGTTCACACTGAATGTAAATAATATAGTTTTGAGTAATTCTTCACGCTTTCAATTTCTAAAACACACAACATTTAGGCTGTGTGAACTGTGTTGTCATCCAGACTAATTTAGTTTGCATCAACCGGTTTGGTTTACACCGCTTACTTAGTTCAAGTAAACTACTTTGGTTTACACAGATTGGTTCGTTGTACACAGATTGGTTTAGTTTACAATGATTGGTTCGCCATTTACAAACTAGTTTGTTTTATGCAGACTGGTTTGTTGGTGCAAGAGTCTCTTCCGAGTCTTTGTTCTTACACTGTGTAAGCAAAGAAAGCAGCATCACCTGAGGCAGCTGAGATGAGAAAGTCATCTTAGGAAGGGAAGCCGCCAGCATCCGGAGTTATGGGAATTGACTCAGGTCTCTCCATTCATAGTTTGGGTCTGGTCCCAGGGCACGCGATGCTTTTGTTGTTGTTGTGGTTGTTATTACTGGCGGTGATGGCGGTGTTACTGATGTTGGTGATGCTTCCGCTGCTGGTGGCGCTTCTGCTGATATTGTGGTGGTTGTAGTGGATGTGGTTGCTGTGGTGGTTGTGGTTGCTGTGGTGGTTGTGGTTGCTGTGGTAGTTGTGGTTGCTGTGGTGCTTGTGGTTGCTGTGGTAGTTGTTGTTGCTGTGGTGGTTGTGGTTGCTGTGGTGGTTGTGGTTGCTGTGGTAGTTGTGGTTGCTGTGGTGGTGGTGGTGGTTGTGGTTACTGTCGTGGTTGTAGTTGCTGTGTTGGTTGTGGTTGCTGTGGTGCTTGTGGTTTCTGTGGTTGCTGTGGTGGTTGTGGTTGCTGTGGTAGTTGTGGTTGCTGTAGTGGTTGTGGTGCTTGTGGTTGCTGTGGTGGTTGTGGTTGCTGTGGTGCTTGTGGTTGCAGTGGTAGTTGTTGTTGCTGTGGTGGTTGTGGATGCTGTGGTGGTTGTGGTTGCTGTGGTAGTTGTGGTTGTTGTGGTGGTTGTGGTTGCTGTGGTGGTTGTGGCTGCTGTGGTGGTTGTGGTGGTTGTGGTTGCTGTAGTGGTTGTGGTTGCTGTGATAGTTGTGGATGCTGTGGTGCTTGTGGTTGCTGTGGTAGTTGCTGTTGCTGTGGTGCTTGTGGTTGCTGTGGTTGCTGTGGTGGTTGTGGTTGCTGTGGTAGTTGTGGTTGTTGTGGTGGTTGATGTGGTAGTTGTGGTTGCTGTGGTAGTTGTGGTTGCTGTGGTGGTTGTGGTTGCTGTGGTGGTTGCTGTGGTGGTGGTTGTGGTGGTGGTTGTTGTGGTTGTTGTTGTTGTTGTGGTGGTGGTGGTGGTGTGGTGGCTATGGTTGTAGTTGTGGTGGTGGTAGTGGCACTGAAGTGACAGTGGTGGCCCTCCTACTGGTTCTCGTGACCGACCCCTCAAGGCTTCATTGCCAACCATGGCACTGTTAAAAGCACCCAGGGCTAGCTAAGGACACCCTGGCACTGAGCTGGCAGTGATGGCCTTGTATTGCTCCCCCCCTTCCCTTACTACCATCCCTCCTCTTCCTTCGTCTCTTCCCTTTCTCTTTCTCTACCTCTCTCCCTCACCCCCACTTCTATATCTTCTCCCCCAAAATTTAAACCCTCTCAGTATGTTCTTAAACTATAAATTCTCACGTGACAGCTCTGCTGGAAACTTATGGACCTTCACATCCTTGACCTACTGACGTCTGAGGTGTTCAGCTCAGACTGAGAGATTTGATCATGTTTGAAATCCATCCTGTGTGATGAAATACGACAGGGAAACACACTTAGCGTTTCTTCCCACTGTGTAACTATCAGACTGACTAGGATAGTAGCACACTGCTGATGTATTTTCATTCTTTCTATTCTTGCCTCAGTCCTGCTGAGATAACTGAGTGTGACCTTGCGTGACCTCTGCTTTAGGCGCTGGCTGAGGTCACCTTGAGTGTGACCTTGAGCGTGACCTCCGCATCATAAGGTGGCCGAGGTCACCTAGCTAGGAGCAACCAGCAGGCTGCTGCAGTGCCGCTGCAGGGGACTAGGTGAGTGCCAGGGATAGCGAGGGGACTACTGCATGCGAGGGGTAACGAGAGGCACCAGAATGTGGAGCAGACGAGGGGAAGCAATAGTGGGTCAGTGTGGGGGGCTGGAGGTGTGGGTCAGTGTGTGAGGGCTGGAGGTGTGAGTCAGTGTGTGAGGGCTGGAGGTGTGAGTCAGTGTGTGAGAGCTGGAGGTGTGAGTCAGTGTGTGAGAGCTGGAGGTGTGAGTCAGTGTGTGAGAGCTGGAGGTGTGAGTCAGTGTGTGAGAGCTGGAGGTGTGGGTCGGTGTGTGAGGGCTGGAGGTGTGAGTCAGTGTGTGAGAGCTGGAGGTGTGAGTCAGTGTGCGGGGGGCTAGCACTCAAAAAAGTGTTGGTCAGTATGTAGGTCAGACACACAAGATAACGCAAAAAAAAAATTAAATATTCTCTGAATGTGGTGAAAGGTTGTCCCTGTATCCTATAACCCCAGCCCCATCTACCTCAACCCACCCAAAGCCAGTGGCTTCCTCAGTCCAGTACAAAGAACGGTGGAAGATGAGTAGTAGTATTTTTAGGTAATCGGTCCCTTAGCCTGGAATCATCGATGCGTTCAGTCCTCCAATCGTGATAAAAGCACAGCATATGCTTAGGTTAGGCAACAGGACATATGTTTCCTGATGCGGGTCTTAGTCATATGATGACCCGCAGTTAGAGCTTTTGGTCATCTGACCGAGGCTTTCCACTGGCTTACTTCTCCACCCCCTTTAAAAATGCGGTTATAATTATATTATATATACACGTAGTATATGTGTGGGGAAGTGGCTTATATACCGCAGACAGGCGAGGCGAAGCAGGTGTAGGCGGTGTCACCAAGGGGAAAATCCACAGGTGGAAGTAGGTCATGACTATAGGTTAGACCAACTTAGAATTCCCTATATCAACATCCCAAGATGGTGCAGTGTCTGATAGGAAGTGTTACATAAATGATTCATAACCCCGACAAACTGATGACTGGAACACTCGTGCAACACTTGGGTGTCTTTATTTTTTAAGTGTTTCGCCAGCCAGTGGCTTCTTCAGTCCAATACAGAGACCAATGAAAGTTTGAAACCGATCAGGCAAAGAATTCACAATTTACCTCAGAATAAGTAACTTACAATTTTTATTAAAAACTGCCACCTATACACTCCACTAATTAACCAAACATTCTTCTAAGTGGGTACACGACTGCGTAAAGTTTGAATTCAATCGGAGGACACATTCTCACATTATCGCACGTAAACCATTGCTGTATTTGCATGTTGGCTCATTTTGACCTAGTAACGTCCCTACCCTAACTCTAATTAATGTATACCGAGGCTAAAATTAACGTAAACCAAAAGCAGGAATAGTCAATATAAGAGTGAGCAGAGGGCACCTACGCATGCCAGCAGGTGCAGTACACGACTCTTGAAAATTTAAAGCTGATCGGAAGAGGCATTCTCAAGGTATAAACGAAAACTTTGAAGGGAAAAAAATCAGTCAAACACTTTAAGGTGCCGTCGGGGATACCTGCTAAAACAATGAGAAGAATGCAAAAGAAACGGAGATAAAAATCATCAGAGATCAATAAAGAGATAAAAGAAGGCAAAGGTTTACAGGTTTTGTGGATTACAGGGAGAGAACGGGGGGAGTGATATCAAGGTTGATGAAGAGAAGGTCACGGGAAAGGGGAGGGGGAGGGGAAAAGGTCACAGTAGAACACGAATATGTGTTGATATTTGCTAGTATGTTGGCAGTTGGGTCTATAGGAAATGAGTTAAATGAGGAAGAAAATAAGGAAAAAGACGGTAGCAGAAGTGGAGATTCGTCTATGTACAAAATTAAATTAAATTAAATTAAATTAAAGCAGAGTATTAGTGAAGCATTTGCTTGGGTGTGAGACACGATCTTTGAATGTTGTAGCGAGTCCGAGGCTGGAGGCTGCGGAGATGTGACCGAGAACAGTGGGTAATGTTAGCATTATGCAGAAAATAAAGAATTTAGAAATTAGATAAAGGTGAGTTGAGATCAAAGATGTATTTCAAGGAGTATAAACGGGGTTGTTGTGATGGGCTGGTTATGCAGGAGGAATGGAGCACGATAGGGAAAGTTGAAAGGAGGTGTAGGGGATGTCGCAGGAATTGTAGGGAGGAGGGTGCAGGAGATGTCACAAGAATTGTAGAGAGGAGAGCGCAGGAGATATCACAAGTATTGTAGGGAGGAGGGTGCAGGGGATGTCGCAGGAATTGTAGGAAGGAGGGTGTGGGGGATGTCGCAGGAATTGAAGGGAGGAGGGTGCAGGCGATATCACAGGAATTGTAGGGAGGAAGGTGCAGGGGATGTCACAGGAATTGTAGGGAGGAGGGTGCAGGGGATGTCGCAGGAATTGTAGGGAGGAGGGTGCTGGGGATGTCGCAAGAATTATAGGGAGAAGGGTGCAGGGGATATCACAAGAATTGTAGGGAGGAGGGTGCAGGGGATATCACAGGAACTGTAGGGAGGAGGGTGGAAGGGATATCACAGGAATTGTATGGAGGAGGGTGCAGGGGATGTCGCAGGAATTGTAGGGAGGAGGGTGCAGGGGATATCACAGGAATTGTAGGGAGAAGGGTGCAGGGGATGTCACAGGAATTGTAGGGAGGAGGGTGTGGGGGATGCCGCAGGAATTGTAGGGAGGATGGTGCAGGGGATATCACAGGAATTGTAGGGAGGAGGGTGCAGGGGATATCACAGGAATTGTAGGGAGAAGGGTGCAGGAGATATCACAGGAATTGTAGGGAGGAGGGTGCTGGGGATATCACAGGAATTGTAGGGAGGAGGGTGCTGGGGATATCACAGGAATTGTAGGGAGGAGGGTGCAGGGGATATCACAGGAATTGTAGGGAGAAGGGTGCAGGAGATATCACAGGAATTGTAGGGAGGAGGGTGCAGGGGATATCAAAGAAATTGTAGGGAGGAGGGTGCAGGGGATATCACAGAAATTGTAGGGAGGAAGGTGCAGGGGATATTACAGGAATTGTAGGGAGGAGGGTGCAAGGGATATCACAGGAATTGTAGGGAGGGGGGTGCAAGGGATATCACAGGAATTGTAGGGAGGAGGTTGCAGGGGATATCACAGGAATTGTAGGGAGGAGGGTGTGGGGCATATCACAGGAATTGTAGGGAGGAGGGTGCAAGGGATGTCACAGGAATTGCAGGGAGGAGGGTGCAGGGGATATCACAGGAATTGTAGGGAGGAGGGTGCAAGGGATATTAAAGAAATTGTAGGGAGTAGGGTGCAGGGGATATCACAGGAATTGTAGGGAGGAGGAGGGTGCAGGGGATATCACAGGAATTGTAGGGAGGAGGGTGCAAGGGATATCACAGGAATTGTAGGGAGGAGGGTGCAGGAGATATCACAGGAATTGTAGGGAGGAGGTTGCAGGGGATATCACAGGAATTGTAGGGAGGAGGGTGTGGGGCATATCACAGGAATTGTAGGGAGGAGGGTGCAAGGGATGTCACAGGAATTGTAGGGAGGAGGGTGCAGGGGATATCACAGGAATTGTAGGGAGGAGGGTGCAGGGGATATCACAGGAATTGTAGGGAGGAGGGTGCAGGGGATATCACAGGAATTGTAGGGAGGAGGGTGCAGGGGATATCACAGAAATTGTAGCGAGGAGGGTGCAGGGGATATCACAGGAATTGTAGGGAGGAGGGTGCAGGGGATATCACAGGAATTGTAGGGAGGAGGGTGCAGGGGATATCACAGGAAAAGTGTACGGAGGAGGGTGCAGAAGATATCACAGGAATTGTAGGGAGGAGGGTGCAGGAGGTATCACAGGAATTGTAGGGAGGAGGGTGCAGGGGATATCACAGGAATTGTAGGGAGGAGGGTGCAGAAGATATCACAGGAATTGTAGGGAGGAGGGTGCAGGGGATATCACAGGAATTGTAGGGAGGAGGGTGCAGGAGGTATCACAGGAATTGTAGGGAGGAGGGTGCAGGAGGTATCACAGGAATTGTAGGGAGGAGGGTGCAGGGGATATCACAGGAATTGTAGGGAGGAGGGTGCAGAAGATATCACAGGAATTGTAGGGAGGAGGGTGCAGGGGATATCACAGGAATTGTAGGGAGGAGGGTGCAGAAGATATCACAGGAATTGTAGGGAGGAGGTTGCAGGGGATATTTTCAGAAGCAATTTATTTTCACGGCTGAACTAACAAACTAAGAACTGTTATGTCACCTAAGATTATTTCACAGCTCAACCTTGTTTAAAATATCCTTCCAGTCCCCTACCCCTCACCCCCAGGATGCGACCTACAACCGTCGGCTATCACCTAGGGACATCTTTACTAATTAGTTAACAGGGACATTAAATGTGAAGAAATTTGTGCATACTTCTCCACTCGCCCAGAAAGTAACCCGGGTTCTTCGACTGTAGGCTGAGGCCACTACCACATACCTACGAGAATATACGTGAGCTTTTTAGAACCGAGTGAGTGGAGGCGAGAAGTGTTTGGGATTTGACGTGGCGGTAGAGTGTAAGCAAGGTAGGTATAACATTTGTGAAGGAATTCATGGTAACATGTAAACCGTTAGCTGTTAAGGTGCGAAGTACGTTGTCTGTACCCCTCTTTCTCGTCGTCGTCGTCCTCCTCCTCCTCATCCTCCTCCTCCTCCTCTTCCTTCTGCTCCTCCTTCTCTTCTTCCTCCTCCTCTTTTGGTATATAGTTCTAGGAGGTGAGTAAACAATACTTCTCTCTCCCCTCTTGTGGCAGTCTTGGTCGATATTCCTCCACGCAACCTCTTTACATTGGCTGGGGAAGCGAAGGTGATGTAGGGAGGGGTCAGGTAGGAATGATGATGGGGGAGATTGGGGGGCCAGAATGAAGGAGAGGTGGGGAGGATGGAGGTCAGAGAGTGGGTTATTGTGATAGTGGGGGAAGGGATGGGAGTGAAGGTGTTGGTGTGGATAATGGATTTGGGTGATAGAGATTTAGTGATGAGGATAATGGGTGTGGTATGGGTGTTATGATGTTGGTAGCAGTAGTGGTTCGTGATGTTTTTGGTAGGGTGGTGGTGTGTGGTTATCTTGGTTAATGTGTAGAAGTGATGTGGTGGTGGTGGTGACTGGTGATAATGAGTGGCTGTGGTATTGTGGTGGTAGTGTTATAAGTATTGACGCAGGTGTTGTGGTGGTTGGGTCTTGCTAGGGTGGTGAGTTGTGGGTGGTAGTGCGTGGTGATATTTGTGGTAGCTGCTGCTTTTTATCGTGGTTAGTGATGGGTGGTTGTTTTGGGAACGGCTTTGGTGGAGCTGGAGGTGGTGGACGGGGTGGTGGTGGTAGAGGGGATAGTAGTAGTAGTGGTGGTGGTGGAGAAAGTTATTTGATGTATTACAGTTATCCTTTCGACTTAAGTTATGAGGGTTAGAAGTAAACTAACCCCCAGAGCTGTGCAAACGACCTGGTTAGTGCTGCTGCTGCTGCTGCTGATGTCCTGAAGTGGGCGGTGTGGCGTAGAATCAGCCGTCTCTCAGTCGTTATAGGTGAACCTATAGGTGATCAGTAGCGTGGATAGGATCTTCCTGGGTTGTTGTGGTTGATTAAGGCTGCTTCCAGAGTTCATCTTCTCGCAGGCATCTTCCATCCTGTGAGCTACAACTGGACCTTTCCAGCTGATTCAGCTTGTCATTGCAAGGTTTGATGTTTTGAAAGACTGCCGAACTTGTTGTGTGTACCTAACTGATCGTTTACCTTGCATTATCCAAGTTCCTTAACTCCTCCCAGTCTCACAGTTCCCGCAGAGCATCAGGCAAACATGTTGGGTAAAAGGACACAAGTGAAACTAATGCGACATTTTATTGTGGCAACGTTTCGCTCTCCAGGAGCTTTGTCAAGCCGTTACCTAACACACCCGGGGGCCTAAGCCTGTGGAGAAGACCCGGGCCGGGACAGCACCAGCGAACCTACAAGATAAGAATTTTACCTAACATATTGTGGGTAATTCTACCAACATTATTACAATATTTTAAATACATAGTATTTCCCTAAGGAAAGTAAATTGTAGTTTTAAGAGAAAGAACTGGCATTTTGACTGGAATTAGAGAAAGCGAGACAGGTGATGTTTCTTGCTCTTTTTAATCGCTCGGCAGATGGATAGGTATTTCCTAAATCGTTGGAAGGCAGCTGCGTCACGTATTTAGTTGTGTCAGTTCTCGATTAATTCTTGGTAGCTCTGGTTAGCCCAACTTGCATGAACCGTTTGGGTGACCGAAGAACTGTTTCTGAGTGTAGATAAATGGTTAAGAGAACCAACGAGTTGATAAACAAGTAAACTAGTTACTTGTGCAACACTTGCGATATTTGTTTATACTAGGTCGAAGAGGGAGGGGGGGCCAGCAAATTATTACCGACCTTAACGAAATGGATTGAAAACCGTGCTTCTCGTAGCTCTGGTCGACTGGTGGAGGAAATGTCGCAAAGCCGACAAGAGCTGGAAAATAAAAACATTCAGTTACAAAGAGAAACTCGACGTTTCGCCTGTGGAGCAGACTTTGACCTAAAAAGCCTGTGTCGCAGGCGAAACGCCGAAGTAAAGTTACTCTGCAACTGTGTCATTTTCTTCCTCCTCACCGGACGAGTGTTGACCGAAGAAATGTTTGTGTGTGTGTGTGTGTGTGTGTGTGTGTGTGTGTGTGTGTGTGTGTGTGTGTGTGTGTGTGTGTTTGCGCCGGTTTCTCTTACGCAGTGAAGAGAGTTCGTAACTTAGGTTTTTGTTTACGTCGACGAAAGGAAATTCATTACTTCCACTCAACTTTGAATTTACCTTGAGTGGGGATCAATTATTGCTTTTTAGGGGGAGTCAGAACCAAAACATTTACTCCTGTCTATGCCAGAGTATATGTGGAGGTTTCATTTTCTGGAGAATGTGTTTTCTGGAGTATGCGTATAACGCAGCATGTGTGGTGATGGTGGTCGTGGTGATGGTGGTCGTGGTGATGGTGGTCGTGGTGATGGTGGTCGTGGTGATGGTGGTCGTGGTGATGGTGGTCGTGGTGATGGTGGTCGTGGTGATGGTGGTTGTTGTGGTGGCGGTAGTTATGGTGGAGGTATTACTCGTGCTGGTGGTATTTTGAAGGTCGCTAGAGATTCAGTGACTTCCCCACCCTCTGTTCCCCCTTCCCCAACATCCTCAATCACCCCAGCATCTTCCACTGCCCATCACCACTCCGTTTACAAGTAGGCTACCCATGCTATATCCACTTTTTTTCTGATTGAAGATGACCATAATGTTAAGCGAGGTGGCACTCCAGTGATACTGCCTTACATGGGTGCCAGCAGCACTTCACTGCATAGGTGTGAATGACACTACATGACCTGGATGCACCTCATGACAGAGAGGAGAGAGCCTGGAGGTATGGGGTGTATCTTCTCTGTGGGAGTGCATTGGAAGACGACGCAGAGAAAGAGAGAGAGAGAGAGAGAGAGAGAGAGAGAGAGAGAGAGAGAGAGAGAGAGAGAGAGAGAGAGAGAGAGAGACAAAACTTCACCAGGAAGCGGAAGCCAGTACCACGCAGCCGACTTGGAAGCTAACGATATTGATTCATGCATTCTCTCCCTCCCTCCCTTCTCTCTCTCTCTCTCTCTCTCTCTCTCTCTCTCTCTCTCTCTCTCTCTCTCTCTCTCTCTCTCTCTCTCTCTCTCAAACACACACACATTTTATTAATTCAGTGACACAACACCAACAGTAATGAGTATCAGCAAGCAAGTAGCTAGTGCTTGTTCAGAAGGATGAGGTTGAGGGCACTAACGTTAGTCAGTCCGTAACACATTGACGTACCTCGCTCTTCCTTTGACACTCGTCTATGTCAACCTGTGTGCACAAAGCAAGTTTCTTTGAACACATGTTCTCCAACACATGTGACGTTGTGATACATGTTATAAATTATTATCAATAATGGTAGAATTGTCGACAAAATGTTATGTAAATAGACATAAATGCAGCTAATGTGACATTTTATTGTGGCAACGTTTCGCTCTCCAGGAGCTCTGTGGAGCCGTAACAGCTTGACAAAGTT
The DNA here is from genome assembly GCF_038502225.1 of Cherax quadricarinatus. NCBI lineage: Eukaryota > Metazoa > Arthropoda > Malacostraca > Decapoda > Parastacidae > Cherax > Cherax quadricarinatus. The sequence continues at coordinate 20,915,538 of NC_091324.1, read as the reverse complement.
TCTGGAGAGAGAAACGTTGCATCTATGTTCATTTATATAACATTATAAATTCTTGCCTCCATCTATATCTTTTACATACGTTTTTTTTATTAATTAAAAGGTTGGATAACTGGGTATAAAGCTGGTGGATAAGCCATTTATGTACAGTCAATGGCATTTGTAAGAAAACGATTCGCCACAGAGGGAGCCTCTGCGATCCTAAGGAACGTTTCCTTCTGTAAATGTCGCATCCTGTACACAGACGTACACACCCTTACCTTTATCACCACACCATCTACACCACACCCTTACCTTTATCACCACACCATCTACACCACACCCTTACCTTTATCACCACACCATCTACACCACACCCTTACCTTTACCACCATACCATCTACACCACACCCTTACCTTTATCACAAAACCATCTACACCACACCCTTACCTTTACCACCATACCATCTACACCACACCCTTACCTTTATCACCACATCATCTACACCACACCCTTACCTTTATCACCACACCATCTACACCACACCCTTACCTTTATCACCACATCATCTACACCACACCCTTACCTTTATCACCACACCATCTACACCACACCCTTACCTTTATCACCACATCATCTACACCACACCCTTACCTTTATCACCACACCATCTACACTACACCCTTACCTTTATCACCACATCATCTACACCACACCCTTACCTTTATCACCACACCATCTACACCACACCCTTACCTTTATCACCACACCATCTACACCACACCCTTACCTTTATCACCACATCATCTACACCACACCCTTACCTTTATCACCACACCATCTACACCACACCCTTACCTTTATCACCACACCATCTACACCACACCATCTACATCACACCCTTACCTTTATCACCACATCATCTACACCACACCCTTACCTTTATCACCACACCATCTACACCACACCCTTACCTTTATCACCACATCATCTACACCACACCCTTACCTTTATCACCACATCATCTACACCACACCCTTACCTTTATCACCACATCATCTACACCACACCCGTACCTTTATCACCACACCATCTACACCTACACCCTTACCTTTACCACCATACCATCTACCACCATACCCTACCTTTATCACCATCATCTACACCACATTACCTTTACCACCATACCATCTACACATAACCCTTTACCTTTATCACCACATCATCTACACCACACCCTTACCTTTATCACCACACCATCTACACCACACCCTTACCTTTACCACCATACCATCTACACCATACCCTTACCTTTATCACCACATCATCTACACCACACCCTTACCTTTACCACCATACCATCTACACCATACCCTTACCTTTATCACCACATCATCTACACCACACCCTTACCTTTACCACCACACCATCTACACCACACCCTTACCTTTACCACCACACCATCTACACCACACCCTTACCTTTACCACCACACCATCTACACCACACCCTTACCTTTACCACCATACCATCTACACCACACCCTTACCTTTATCACCACACCATCTACACCACACCCTTACCTTTATCACCACACCATCTACACCACACCCTTACCTTTATCACCACACCATCTACACCACACCCTTACCTTTATCACCACATCATCTACACCACACCCTTACCTTTATCACCACACCATCTACACCACACCCTTACCTTTACCACCATACCATCTACACCATACCCTTACCTTTATCACCACACCATCTACACCACACCCTTACATTTACCACCACACCATCTACACCACACCATTTACACCACAACCTGTCAATTACACCACACCATCTACACCACAGCCTGTCTATATCACCACACCATCTACATCGATATCGGTGAATGATAGAGCGGACCTTCCATAATACCCTATGATTTCTTGAGGGTGAACGCCCTGTATACGATACAGAGACACTTGAACCAGTGTTTGGTACTGCAAGAAGCAAGGAAAGCTTCGAAAACTGCGTTCCTAAGACACGGTAAACTCTGAACGGTGTGTCTCAAAACACTTACTGTCGATACCAGCAACATGCTACCTATACAAGCAACATACTTCCGATACAAGCAACATATTTCCAATACACGCAACATACTGCCTATACAAGCAACATACTGCCAACATAAGCAACATACTGCCTATACAATCAACATACTGCCAATACAAGCAACAAACTCCCAACACAACATACTTCCTATACAAGCAACATACTGCATATACAAGCAACATACTGCCTTTACAAGCAACATACTGCCGATACAAGCAACATACTACCTATACAAGCAACATACTGCCAATAAAAGCAACATACCATACTGCCGACATAAGCAACATACTGCCTATACAAGCAACATACTGCCAACACAAGCAACATTCCATACTGCTTATGCAAGCAACATACTGCGAACACAAGCAACATACTGTCGACACAAGCTACATACTGCCAACACAAGCAACATACTGTCGACACAAGCAACATACCGCCAATACAAGCAACATACTGCCGATACAAGCAACATACTGCCGAGACAAGTAACATAGTGCCAACACAAGCAACATACTCCCAACACAAGCAACATACTGCCTATATAAGCAACATACTGCTGATAAAAGCAACAGCTGCCGATACAAGCCACATACTTTCGATACAAGCAACATACTGCCAACAAAAGCAACATACCATACTGCCGATATAAGCAAAATACTGCCTATACAAGCAACATACTGCCAACACAAGCAACATACTGTCGATATAAGCTACATACTGCCAACGCAAGCAACATAATGCCGATATAAGCAGCATACCGCCAACACAAGCAACATACTGCCTATACAAGCAACATACTGTCAACACAGGCAAAATACTGCGAACACAGGCAACATACCACCAACACAGGTAACATACGGCCAACACAGACAACATACTGCCAACACAGGCAACATACTGCCAAAAGAGGCAACACACTGCCAACACAGGCAATATAGGGCCAACACAGGCAACATACCGCCAACACAGGCAACATACCGCCATCACAGGCAACATACCGCCAACACAGGCAACATACCACCAACACACGCAACATACCACCAACACACGCAACATACCGCCAACACGGGCAACATACCACCAACATACGCAACATACCGCCAACACACACAACATACCGCCAACACAGGCAACATACCACCAACACACGCAACATACCACCAACACACGCAACATACCGCAAACACGGGCAACATACCACCAACACACGCAACATACCGCCAACACGGGCAACATACCACCAACATACGCAACATACCACCAACACGGGCAACATACCACCAACACAGGCAACATACCGCAAACACAGGCAACATACCACCAACACACGCAACATACCACCAACATACGCAACATACCGCCAACACGGGCAACATACCACCAACACAGGCAACATACCACCAACACAGGCAACATACCGCCAACACAGGCAACATGCTACCAACACACGCAACATACCATCAACACACGCAACATATCGCCAACACGGGCAACATACCACCAACACACGCAACATACCACCAACACACGCAACATCCCGCCAACACGGGCAACATACCACCAACACACGCAACATACCGCCAACACGGGCAACATACCACCAACATATGCAACATACCACCAACACGGGCAACATACCACCAACACACGCAACATACCGCCAACACGGGCAACATACCACCAACACACGCAACATACCACCAACATACGCAACATACCGCCAACACGGGCAACATACCGCCAACACAGGCAACATACCACCAACACACGCAACATACCATCAACACACGCAACATACCGCCAACACGGGCAACATACCACCAACACACGCAACATACCACCAACACACGCAACATACCGCCAACACGGGCAACATACCACCAACACACGCAACATACCACCAACACAGGCAACAAACCTCCAACACGGGCAACATACCACCAACACACGCAACATACCACCAACACAGGCAACATACCTCCAACACGGGCAACATACCACCAACACACGCAACATACCGCCGACACTGGCAACATACCACCAACACACGCAACATACCACCAACACACGCAACATACCACCAACACACGCAACATACCACCAACACACGCAACATACCGGCAACACGGGCAACATACCACCAACACACGCAACATACCACCAACACACGCAACATACCGCCGACACTGGCAACATACCACCAACACACGCAACATACCACCAACACACATACCGCCAACACAGGCAACATACCACCAACACACGCAACATACCGCCAACACGGGCAACATACCGCCAACACACGCAACATACCACCAGCACACGCAACATACCACGAACACGAGCAACATACCACCAACACACGCAACATACCACCAATACACGCAACATACCACCAACACACGGAACATACCACCAACACGGGCAACATACCACCAACACACGCAACATACCGCCAACACGGGCAACATACCACCAACACACGCAACATACCACCAACACACGCAACATACAGCCAACACACGCAATATACCACCAACACACGCAACATACCGCCAACCCGGGCAACATACCACCAACACACACAACATACCACCAACACAGGCAACATACCACCAACACACGCAACATACCGCCAACACGGGCAACATACCGCCAACACGGGCAATATACCACCAACACACGCAACATACCATCAACACACGCAACATACCGCCAACACGGGCAACATACCACCAACACACGCAACATACCACCAACACACGCAACATACCGCCAACACGGGCAACATACCACCAACACGGGCAACATACCACCAACACACGCAACATACCACCAACACAGGCAACATACCTCCAACACAGGCAACATACCACCAACACGGGCAACATACCACCAACACGGGCAACATACCACCAACACACGCAACATACCACCAACACACGCAACATACCACCAACACACGCAACATACCACCAACACACGCAACATACCGGCAACACGGGCAACATACCACCAACACACGCAACATACCACCAACATACGCAACATACCGCCGACACGGGCAACATACCATCAACACAGGCAACATGCCACCAACACACGCAACATACCGCCAACACGGGCAACATACCACCAACACAGGCAACATACCACCAACACACGCAACATACCACCAACACTCGCAACATACCACCAACACACGCAACATACCGCCAACACGGGCAACATACCGCCAACACAGGCAACATACCACCAACACACGCAACATAACAGCAACACACGCAACATACCGCCAACACGGGCAACATACCACCAACACGGGCAACATACCACCAACATACGCAACATACCACCAACACAGGCAACATACCTCCAACACGGGCAACATACCACCAACACGGGCAACATACCATCAACACGGGCAACATACCACCAACACACGCAACATACCGCCAACACGGGCAACATACCGCCAACACTCGCAACATACCACCAACACACGCAACATACCGGCAACACGGGCAACATACCACCAACACACGCAACATACCACCAACACACGCAACATACCACCAACACACATACCGCCAACACGGGCAACATACCACCAACACACGCAACATACCGCCAACACGGGCAACATACCGCCAACACTCGCAACATACCACCAACACACGCAACATACCACCAACACGAGCAACATACCACCAACACACGCAACATACCGCCAACACGGGCAACATACCACCAACACACGCAACATACCACCAACACACGCAACATACAGCCAACACACGCAATATACCAACACACGCAACATACCGCCAACCCGGGAAACATACCACCAACACACACAACATACCACCAACACAGGCAACATACCACCAACACACGCAACATACCGCCAACACGGGCAACATACCGCCAACACGGGCAACATACCACCAACACACGCAACATACCACCAACACACGCAACATACCGCCAACACGGGCAACGTACCACCAACACACGCAACATACCACCAACACGGGCAACATACCACCAACACACGCAACATACCACCAACACACGCAACATACCACCAACACGGGCAACATACCACCAACACACGGAACATACCACCAACACACGCAACATACCACCAACACACGCAACATACCACCAACACACGCAACATACCACCAACACACGCAACATACCACCAACACACGCAACGTACCACCAACACACGCAACATACCACCAACACACGCAACATACCACCAACACACGCAACATACCACCAACACACGCAACATACCACCAACACACGCAACATACCACCAACACACGCAACATACCACCAACACACGCAACATACTATAAAAAAAACTTTTTATTAGGGGAACATGTGACTCCCTGTAGAGCTTTGTCTAGTTATGATGATGACTTGAAGCTCTACGCAGAGTGACACTAATGCTTGATAAAGCTCTGCTCAGAACAAAGCAATGATCTGATAAAGCTCTACATCAGGCGATGCCAAGCTCTGATGAAGCTCTACGTCAAGCGAAGCCAAGCTCTGATAAAGCTCTACATCAGACGATGCCAAGCTCTGATAAAGCTCTACGTCAAGCGAAGCCAAGCTCTGATAAAGCTCTACATCAGGCGAAGCCAAGCTCTGATAAAGCTCTACGTCAAGCGAAGCCAAGCTCTGATAAAGCTCTACATCAGGCGAAGCCAAACTCTGATAAAGCTCTACATCAGGCAAAGCCAAGCTCTGATAAAGCTCTACATCAGGCGAAGCCAAGCTCTGATAAAGCTCTACATCAAGCGAAGCCAAGCTCTGATAAAGCTCTATATCAAGCGAAGCCACGCTCTGATAAAGCTCTACATCAAGCGAAGCCAAGCTCTGTTAAAGCTCTACATCAAGCGAAGCCAAGCTCTGATAAAGCTCTACATCAAGCGAAGCCAAGCTCTGATAAAGCTCTACATCAGGCGAAGCCAAGCTCTGATAAAGCTCTAGACAGCATAAACTAAGCACTTGATAATTCTCTACAAAGAGCGAAACGATATAACAAAACACTATATAGAGCAAAATAAGAGACCTGGCAAAGCTCTACACAGAGCGAAACGTCGTTTCTTCACAAGTGACCCGCATCCGTGCAACAAAGGCATTCAGTGTATTCACTGACAAACAACGCATGCAGTGAGGGGATACAGTGCATGCAGTAAGGGGATATAGCGCATGCAGTAAGGGGATACAGCACATGCAGTAAGGGGATACAGCGCATGCAGTAAGGGGATATAGCGCATGCAGTAAGGGGATACAGCACATGCAGTAAGGGGATACAGCGCATGCAGTAAGGGGATATAGCGCATGCAGTAAGGGGATACAGCGCATGCAGTAAGGGAATACAACGCATGCAGTAAGGGGATACAACGCATGCAGTAAGGGGATACAGCGCATGCAGTAAGGGGATACAACGCATGCAGTAAGGGGATACAACGCATGCAGTAAGGGGATACAGCGCATGCAGTAAGGGGATACAGCGCATGCAGTAAGGGGATACAACGCATTTAGTAAGGGGATACAACGCATGCAGTAAGGGGATACAACGCATGCAGTAAGGGAATACAACGCATGCAGTAAGGGGATACAACGCATGCAGTAAGGGGATACAGCGCATGCAGTAAGGGGATACAACGCATGCAGTAAGGGGATACAACGCATGCAGTAAGGGGATATAGCGCATGCAGTAAGGGAATACAGCACATGCAGTAATGGGATACAGGGCATGCAGTAAGGGGATACAGAGCATGCAGTAAGGGGATACAAGGCATGCAGTAAGGGGATACAGGGCATGCAGAAGGGGATACAAGGCGTGCAGTAAGGGGACACAGCTCATGCAGTAAGGGGGATACAGGGCATGCAGTAAGGTGATACAGGGCATGCAGTAAGGGGATACAGCGCATGCAGTAAGGAGATACAGCGCATGCAGTAAGGGGATACAGCGCATGCAGTAATGAGATACAGCGCATGCAGTAAGGGGATACAGCGCATGCAGTAAGGGGATACAGCGCATGCAGTAAGGGGATACAGCGCATGCAGTAAGGGGATACAGGACATGCAATAGGGGGATACAGCGCATGCAGTAAGGGGATACAGGGCATGCAGTAAGGTGATACAGGGCATGCAGTAAGGGGATACAGCGCATGCAGTAAGGGGATACAGCGCATGCAGTAAGGGATACAGCGCATGCAGTAAGGGGATACAGCGCATGCAGTAAGGGGATACAGGACATGCAGTAAGGGGATACAGGGCATGCAGTAAGGGGATACAGGGCATGCAGTAGGGGATACAAGGCGTGCAGTAAGGGGATACAGCTCATGCAGTAAGGGGATACAGGGCATGCAGTAAGGTGATACAGGGCATGCAGTAAGGGGATACAGCGCATGCAATAAGGAGATACAGCGCATGCAGTAAGGGGATACAGCGCATGCAGTAAGGAGATACAGCGCATGCAGTAAGGGGATACAGCGCATGCAGTAAGGGGATACAGCGCATGCAGTAAGGGGATACAGGGTATGCAGTAAGGTGATACAGGGCATGCAGTAAGGGGATACAGCGCATGCAGTAAGGGGATACAGCGCATGCAGTAAGGGGATACAGGGCATGCAGTAAGGGGATACAGGGCATGCAGTAGGGGATACAAGGCGTGCAGTAAGGGGATACAGCTCATGCAGTAAGGGGATACAGGGCATGCAGTAAGGTGATACAGGGCATGCAGTAAGGGGATACAGCGCATGCAGTAAGGAGATACAGCGCATGCAGTAAGGGGATACAGCGCATGCAGTAAGGAGATACAGCGCATGCAGTAAGGGGATACAGCGCATGCAGTAAGGGGATACAGCGCATGCAGTAAGGGATACTGCGTATGCAGTAAGGGGATACAACGCATGCAGTAAGGGGATACAGCGCATGCAGTAAGGGGATACAGCGCATGCAGTAAGGGGATACAGCACATGCAGTAAGGGGATACAACGCATGCAGTAAGGGAATACAACGCATGCAGTAAGGGGATACAACGCATGCAGTAAGGGGATACAGCACATGCAGTAAGGGGATACAACGCATGCAGTAAGGGGATACAACGCATGCAGTAAGGGATACAGCGCATGCAGTAAAAGGATACAACGCATGCAGTAATGGGATACAGCGCATGCAGTAAGGGGATACAGCACATGCAGTAAGGGGATACAGGGCATGCAGTAAGGGGATACAGCTCATGCAGTAAGGGGATACAGGGCATGCAGTAAGGTGATACAGGGCATGCAGTAAGGGGATACAGCGCATGCAGTAAGGAGATACAGCGCATGCAGTAAGGTGATACAGCGCATGCAGTAAGGGGATACAGGACATACAGTAGGGGGATACAGCGCATGCAGTAAGGGGATACAGGGCATGCAGTAAGGTGATACAGGGCATGCAGTAAGGGGATACAGCGCATGCAGTAAGGGATACAGCGCATGCAGTAAGGGGATACAGCGCATGGCTGTGTTACTGTGTCGCCACGAACGCCTTCAACGTTTCACCCGCAAAGGGAAAATGGACAGGAAGATGATATTTAAAATGTGAAATAAATATATTAATTGAGAAAGCGCTAAATTCGTAAGGAATGGAAGGTAATTAGGTTTAAGAGGTTACGAGAGGGGTAGCTCTAATGCCCTAGATCAAGAACCCTGGAGCCTCTTCAGGGTGTTCCCCTTGAAGGGAATGACCTGGAGATGGCACCATCCTGTCACTCGTCTTTAAGGTACAGTGGCACCCTGTGTAGCTCTCTGTGGCACTGCTCCTTCCCTAGTGTACCTGTGGCTAGGCACAGGTGGTGGTGGTGGTTGTAGTAGTGGTAGTGGTAGTAGTGGTGGTAGCCGTGGAGGTGGTGGTAGTGATGGTGATATATATATACTTATGCAGCATATGGGAATCTTTATTCAGGAAACGTTTCGCCACACAGTGGCTTCATCAGTCCAATACAAAGAGGAAGGCGTAAGAAGAGGAGGAGTATGAGGTAATCAGTCCCTCAGCCTGGAGTCGATGTGTTCAGTCCATCAATCTTGTAGAATGTACAGCATAGGGCCGTAGACGTGGCTTATATACTGTAGTGAGGTGAGGTGAAACAGGCGGAGGCGGGGTCATAGTGGTACCATCCACTAGTCGAAGTAGGTCTTCGTCCAAAGGTTGAACAAGTGTTGAAGAATTCTTTGTAACAAGATCCCATGACACTGCAGCATCATGGGATCTTGTTACAAAGAATTCTTCAACACTTGTTCAACCTTTGGACGAAGACCTACTTCGACTAGTGGATGGTACCACTATGACCCTGCCTCCGGTTGTTTCACCTCACCTCACTACAGTGCATAAGCCACGTCTACGGCCCTATGCTGTACATTCTACAAGATTGATGGACTGAACACATCGACTCCAGGCTGAGGGACTGATTACCTCACACCTCCTCCTCTCCTTACGCCTTCCTCTTTGTATTGGACTGATGAAGCCACTGTGTGGCGAAACGTTTCCTGAATAAAGATTCCCATATGCTGCATAAGTGTCTCAATCTTCAACTTGTCGGTTTTTCAAACCATTCATCACACACACGATATATATATATATATATATATATATATATATATATATATATATATATATATATATATATATATATATATATATATATATATATATATCTGGATGCAAAACAACCATGGGGGGAGTAGAATGATGGCTCTAGGAGCTTGCAAAGTTGCAGAAAAAAAGGAGGATGCCCAAGCCATTCTTAAATGTGTTGATACACCGGGTTGATAGAAAGATGAAGTTTGCAGTAGTATATAGGAAGACCACCAATGTGTGCTCATACATTCACTACTACTCAAATCATGAGACGAGAGTTAAAAGAAGTGTATTTCTTACTATGTTTTTGAGAGCTTATAGAGTGTGCAGTCCGGAGTTCCTAGATGAAGAAACTAGGAAAATATCTGACATTTCATGAAACTGCGGTATCCTAAGGAGTTCGTGGAATCTGTCTTGCTATCAACTTATGGAACAGAGACTAGGACAACACCTCAGACCACGCATGTGCTGGTCCTCCCATACAATGAGAATTTATCTATCCTGCTGAATGCTCTTAAAAGATTTAATATACAAGTAGTTTTTAAAAATTCAAGGACTGTTAGAAGCATCCTGATAAAGAATTCACCCCAACAGCGTACTGGTGATGTCTACAAAATTGGTTGCAATGGTTGCAATCTCTCCTATGTGGGACAAACAGGAAAATCTTTAGAAGTTGGAATATCACAACACCGTTATTCGATACGTATAGCACAGGAGTCGAACGCGATTTTCAACCATATTAGAGATTATAATAACCCGGCAAACTGGCAGGAAGCAAGAGTCATCTTCCCTTGTTCCTCTTGGCGTGAAAGGAATATTGTAGAATTGGCAATTATTAAGCATGATAAGCATTCATTATACAATATCAGTGGCGGTCTGTTCAAATTAGATGCATTTTTAGTTGAGGCATCAGTACACAATAAAAAATTGGGTTCTTATGTGAATGTATTGGACTGTCTTAAATGTAGTGCCACACTGAGGAAGTAGGTCCTATTTTTTTTGTAGGTTGAACCAGAGTTTGCCTCAGAATCATGTGGGATAAATAACTGTGGCGGCAGTCTTCCTTGTAATTACAGATGCCTCCCTCTTTAAATGAGTTTATTTTAAGGAGCCCCGTTTCCTTTGTATAACTTATAAAAATCTCCCCTTTAAATGGTCCCTTTTTCTCGTCCCTTTAAATGGACTCGCTCTCTTGTGGATGGTACTCCATAACTGCCAGTGACTTCCATATCACTGGCAATATAATTATGTAGGGAAAATTACTTACATCATAGCGGAGTCTGACGGAATTTTTGATAATTGCCAGGTTACTTTCGTTTAGGCTACTATTACAGTATCATCGTTTGTGGGATTTTTCTGGCTAGGTACTGGTATGCTTGGGGGCATTTCCTGTTTCCTTCTCTTTCTCTCTCTCTCTCCCCCTTTCACCCTCACTCCAGTGAATGCATCCTCGGGGACTGTGTTGGTTCGGACATCCTCCTTTTTCTGCAACTTTACAAGCTCCTAATGATGTGTTGATTGCAACACGAAAGGCCTAGAACTATCATTCTGCTCCCCCTGTGGTTGTTTTGCTTCATGTGTCGCTTGGTTTGCGATATTTGCACACACACACACACACACACACACACACATATGTATATATATATATATATATATATATATATATATATATATATATATATATATATATATATATATATATATATATATATATATATATATATGCGCGGACTGACAAACAAAAACAGAAGGCAGATACACGCACTAAAAGGCAGACATGCAAAACTGACAGATAGGCAGACTGACAAGCAAGAGAACAGACACACAGGGAGATACACGGGCAAACATTCAAACTGTCTTCAAAAAACACCAGTACCATTATATCACCAGAATAAGTGTTTCACGGTAAACACAGTGACTGACCTGGGAGTCCCAGGACTAGCACTCCTTGCACCAGCAACGTAAAAAATGTTTGCACGTTCAATACTGTTCGGCAGCACGTCATCTGTGTGTGTGAAGAGGAGGGAGGGAGGGGGGGGGGAAGATAGAAGGTAGCGTTCTTGGTGCCACTAGCGGAGCGGGTCGTTCTTGGTACCGCTAGCGGAGCTGGTCGCTCTTGATACCGCTAGCGGAGAGGGTCGTTCCTGGTACGACTAGCGAAGCGGGTCGTTCTTTGTCCCACTATCGGAGCGGGTCGTTCTTTGACCCACTAGCGGAGCGGGTCGTTCTTGGTACCACTAGCGGAGCGGGTTGTTCTTGGTGCCACTAGCGGAGCGGGTCGTTCTTGGAACCACTAGCGGAGCGAGCCGTTCTTTGAACCATTAGCAGAACAGGTCGTTCGCAGAATCAGTACCAAAGAGGAAGTGAAGAGGGCGCCCCTTTTTCCTCTTATCTAGTCTTCTCTTCACGGGCTACACACAGTGTGTTTCCTCTTGGCATTGTTCAACATTGTTCAACATTTTCTTCTTCTGCAAACATATCTGTCTCCTCTAATAACTCCACATTTCACTTCCGCATATCGTCTTTCATTAGAGATTCTGCGTTATCCACATCTCTACTTCCACTATATTCTGTTCTAAATTTTTTTCCCTTTCCTGACTTTCCCTCGTCCTGAGTCTGTGTGAGTTGCTTTCTCTGTCCCTTCTCTCTCTATCTCTCTCTCTCCTTCTTATCGTATAGGGTTGCTTCGTAATGTTTATATCTCAGAATTAACAAAAACAAGGGTACAATACATATGTGAGATGTGGTACATAAGAGAGATGTGGTACATATGAAAAATGTTGAAGTATAGTCACATTAAGTACCTCGCATGTAGTAAGATCTCTGAAACATTATAGATCTTTTGTGTTGTGCGATTGCCTTATTTTTAATCTTTGTAATTGACTTCCTGGTTTATCTCCGTCTGGTGAAGAGATGCTGTGGCTTTCATCCCAGATTGTCCTGCTGGTTGTCATTGTTCTTTATGGGTCTGACTGGCTGAGGTGCAGTGCCCAGCCCGGTAGCGTTTCCTGAAGGTGACCACGACGAAGACTGTGTCTGTGTCTTGGAGAATCGAGGACTACGGCTTGGAGGACATGGGGACAGCATCGTGGAGACATAAGGACTGCATCTTAGAGGAAAGAGGGCAGCATCTTAACGGTACCAGGAGTGCATCTTAGAAACACGAGGATAACATCTTAAGAGACAGGAACTATCTCTCGAGATATTTGGTGACGTGAATAATAATGAAATGTCGCAGTTCACGCATATAACCCGCACGTAGGACACCGAAAATTACGACGACGCTTCGGTCCGACTCAGACCAATATCCAGTCGAACAAACAAACTCTTTTTTATTCTTCTTGTCGCAGTTGATTGCGCTGGAGGCTTCCCAGAGGTGTTTCTCCATAACTGACGCAATCTCTTGGAAATTTAACATTAATGCCTATCGCTATGTATGACTGAACAGGAGATGAAACTATGAACTCAAAGGGATACCCGTCACGGCGGTTGCTTCTCGACTGATGTATTTTCCAGAGAAATACTGATGAGCAAGACTGATAGTATGATGGGACTAGTGGAGGTTATATCTCAATCATTGTGTGTGCAAACACAAGACTGTTCAATATTTGTTGGTTTTATGAAGAGGTTACTATCGGAAGTTTTTTACGAATTTGTGAGTGATTCGTGTGTGTGTGTGTGTGTGTGTGTGTGTGTGTGTGTGTGTGTGTGTGTGTGTGTGTGTGTGTGTGTGTGTGTGTGTGTGTGTGTGTGTGTGTATTAAGACAGTGGTTTAGGGATACATTTCAGAATAGTCCTTCACTGTCAACACTGGCCATCTCTCTACCACATTACCATTGACTATCTCTCTACCACATTACCATTGACTATTTCTCTACCACATTACCATTGATCATCTCTCTACCACATTACCACTGACCATTCCATTCCTCCACTCTGCAGATGCTCACCTTTCTCTCACTACCAACAATGACCACATTTTTCCCCCTCCCCCTCACCATCTCTGATCGTCACCACCACCACTACTCACCGCCACTTAATCACCCCTCACCATCACTAATTACCACCGTTCTCCTTCCCCCACAGTGCCGGTGGAGGCGACAGCATTCCTGGGAGCGGTGGCAGCGTTCGTGGTGTTCCTCTTCGTATTGTTCCTCTATCTGAACAAAAAACTCTGCTTCTACACGGTTACTGGCTTACC
>NC_091324.1:20768103-20898103 GCF_038502225.1 Cherax quadricarinatus | reverse complement strand
CACCACACAACCATCAACTATCCCACAGCCATCAACTACCACACAACCATCAACCACCATACGACCATCAACTACTCCACAGCCATCAACTACCACACAACCATCAACTACCACACAACCATCAACTACAACACAACCATCAACTACCACACAACCATCAACTACCACACAACAATCAACCACCCCAGTGCCATCAACTACCACACAACCATCAACTAACACACACCCATCAACTACCACACAACCATCAACTACCACACATCCATCAAGTACCACACAACCATCAACTACCATACAACCATCAACCATCACACAACCATCAACTACCCCACAACCATCAACTACCACAACTATCAACTACCACACAACTATCAACTACCACACAACCATCAACTACCACACAACCATCAACCACCACACAACCATCAACTACCACACAACTATCAACTACTACACAACCAACTACCACACAACCATCAACTACCACACAACCATCAACTACCACACAACCATCAACTACCACACAACCATCAACCACCACACAACCATCAACTACCACACAACCATCAACTACCACACAACCATCAACCACCACACAACCATCAACTACCACACAACCATCAACTACCACACAATCAACTACCACACAACCATCAACTACCACACAACCATCAACTACCACACAACCATCAACCACCACACAACTATCAACTACCACAACCATCAACCACCACACAACTATCAACTATCACACAACTACCAACTACCACACAACCATCAGCCACCACACAACCATCAACTACCACACAACCATCAACTACCACACAACCATCAACCACCACACAACTATCAGCTACCACACAACCATCAACTACCACTCAACCATCAGCTACCACACAACCATCAACTACCACTCAACCATCAACTACCACACAACCATCAACTACCACACAACCATCAACTACCACACAACCACCAGCTACAACGCAACAATCATCTACCACATAACCATCAACTACCACTCAACCATCAACTACCACACAACCATCAACTACCACACAACCATCAGCTACCACACAACCACCAACTACAACGCAACCATCAACTACCACTCAACCATCAACTACCACATAACCATCAACTCCCACACAACCATCAACTACCACACAGATATCAACTACCACACAGCCATCAGCTACCACACAGCCATCAACTACCACACAGCCATCAACTCCCACACAACCATCAACTACCACTCAACCATCAACTACCACTCAACCATCAACTACCACACACCCATCAAGTACCACTCAACCATCAATTACCACTCAACTATCAGCTACCACTCAACCAACAACTACCACTCAACCGTCAACTACCACTCAACCATCAGCTACAACGCAACCATCAGCTACCACTCAACCATCAACTACCACTCAACCATCAACTACCACACAACCATCAACTACCACTCAACCGTCAACTACCACTCAACCATCAGCTACCACTCAATCATCAACTACCAAACAACCATCACTACCACACAACCATCAACTACCACACAACCATCAACCACCCCAGAGCCATCAATTACCACACAACCATCAACTACCACTCAACCATCAACTATTACTCAACCATCAACTTCCATACAACCATCAAGTACCACTCAACCATCAACCACTACACAACCATCAACCACCACACAACCATCAACTGCCACACAACCATAAACTACCACACAACCATCAACCACCACACAACCATCAACTACCACTCAGCCATCAACTACCACACAACCATCAACCACCACTCAGCCATCAACTACCACACAACCATCAACTACCACTCAGCCGTCAACTACCACACAACCATCAACTACCACTCAACCATCAATTACCACTCAACCGTCAACTACCACTCAACCGTCAATTACCACTCAACCGTCAACTACCACTCAACCGTCAACTACCAGCCAACCGTCAACTATCACACAACCATCAATTACCACTCAACCGTCAACTACCACTCAACCGTCAATTACCACTCAACCGTCAACTACCACACAACCGTCAACTACCACACAACCATAAACTACCAAGGAGATAAACTGATTAAACTCCATTAAGGTGTTGTTGACAAGTGGATGGGGGATCCCTCTAGTAAGAGTCGTCCAAGAAGTGTTTACAACGCACGAGGCTCCTTCAGTTCTTGAACACAAGGTCAAGAGAACGTTGCAGAGAGGAAAATGTTGCAGAGGAGAATGTTAGAGATACGAGTCTTCTGGGAAGAAGAATCTCTTATGGGAGGATGTTTGTGAGAGGTGAAGAGACGGGATGCTGTGAGAGATGAACCTAGCGTGAGGCGGGAGGATAGAGAGAGAGAGAGAGAGAGAGAGAGAGAGAGAGAGAGAGAGAGAGAGAGAGAGAGAGAGAGAGAGAGAGAGAGAGCTACATATGACTCAGTGGTTCACTAGTCGTCAAATTTTTACAGAATTAAAGAGAAACAGCTGTTACTACCCCTCCTGCTCTCTCTCTCTCTCTCTTCCCTTTCTGCCTTTCTCTAAACTCGAAAAATACACATACACGCACGCACGCACAAACACACACATACATGCGCACGGACTTACAGCCGCACGCGCACAGGCAAGCACAATAAACTAAACAAAACTACTTAATATGGAGGAGAGAGAGAGAGAGAGAGAGAGAGAGAGAGAGAGAGAGAGAGAGAGAGAGAGAGAGAGAGAGAGAGAGAGAGAGAGAGAGAGAGAGAGAGAGAGAGCCTTCAACATAGAAGGGATGTGGGTGCCCTTACTGTTATGTACAAGGCCAATATTGTCAAAGTACCACACTTGGATCCACTTCGAGGGCAGCGTGAAACAAGCTTTTATGCCACAAGACGGGCAGAAAACAGCAACTTCACTCTGGCTGTACCCTTCTACAGAACTTCACTCCATCTGAGATCCTACATACCCAGGATGACTAGAGTATGGAACACATTCGTACAGCATAATGATGTCAACGAGATAAAGTCAGTTGATCAAATGAAAATGCTGGCCCACAGATGGCTCCAACTTCATCCTGTTTCCTACTTGTATGTCTCATAACAATAAATATGCTTTCAAATGAGCTGATGTAGGTAACAGCTCTTAGCTTGCCAATAAAGTTAGGAATCCTTAACCTGTAAATAGCATTCAATAAAGCTAGGGATCCTTAACCTTGTCAAACCCTATGTAAAAAGAGAGAGAGAGAGAGCAGAGAAGAGGTCAGGTTGGGTTAGGTAAGATTCATCAGGAAACACGACAATATCTTTCCTGACGCAGGTCTTAGTCACATGAAGACCCGACATTGGCGCTTTCAGTCATCTGACCGAGTCCTTCCTCTGGTTTACCCGTCCACTTCCAGTCAGAAGAGAGGAGAGTGAATAGAAATACTGGTACACGAAACAATACAGAACACAAACCAAATTTAAATGATATTAAGAATCGAAAGTAAATACAACTCAAAATGTTTTTTTGTATACAACACAGTGTACAGTAACACTGCATACAACACAGCCAATGTTCAAGAAATATTCCCCTAAGAAAGAAGAAGAAAAGTAAACTGGAGAGAGAATGATGCTCGCTCTAAAGAAGACGACGAAGAATCACTGAGCTCCTCAAGAACACTACATTATCTGATACACGGAAGGAAGCGCTGACCAGGAAAGTGGAAAGTATCGAACTTAAGCTAAAGGACCTTTGCAGGACCCATGAGAGACAGGAGCTAGAAGCGATTAGTGAAATTGAAGGAAATTCGAAATATTTCATTTCATAAGCCAAAAACAAGGCAAATACTACATCTAATATCGGGCCCTTGCTCAGGCAAGATGGGACTTACACAAATGACAACAGAGAAAAGAGTGAGGTACTGAAATCTCAATACGACTCTGTCTTTAGCGAGCCACTAATCAGTCTAAAGATCGACAATCCAAATTATTTTTTTCATGAATAAGCCTCAAAACTCCATCAATGCATGCCAGATTTCCGACATTACCCTAACTCCGATAGACTTTGAGAAAGCCCTAGCCCAGACTCGTGGAACTCTGTGTTCATTAAGAACTGCAGCAACCCCTTTCGCGTGGCCTAAGTATACTATGAAGAAGGAGTTTAGACATGGGTGAAATTCTAGTCACTAAAAACAATGGATATAGCCCCACTTCATAAAGGTGGCAGCAAAGCATTAGCTAAGAACTATAGACCAATAGCTCTAATGCCCCACATCATAAAAATCTTTGAAAGAGTGCTAAGAAGCACGATTGCAAACCACTTGGATTCCCAAAACCTGCACAATCCAGGGCAACATGGGTTCAGGGCAGGTCGCTCCTGCCTCTCACAACTACTGGATCACTGGGATATGGTCTTCGATGCACTGGAAGAAAAATAAAATGCAGATGTAATATACACAGACTTTGCAAAAACCTTTGACAAGTGCGATCATGGCGTAGTAGCGCACAAAGTGGGGAGATTTATCTTTAACTTTCTAACCAATCGAATACAAGGAGTAGTGCTAAACAGAGTTAAATCGGAAGCTGCCATTGTGAAAAGCTCTGTTCCACAAGGCACAGTACTCGCCCCCATCCTGTTCCTCATCCTCACATCAGACAGACAGAGATGTAATCCACAGCATCCTGTCATCCTTTGCAGACGATACTAGGATCTGCATGAGACTGTCATGTATTGAGGACACGGCTAACCTCCAAGAAGATATAAACCAAGTTTTCCAATGGACAACGGAAAACAATGTGATGGTCAATGAAGACAAATTCCAACTACTCCGTTATGGAAAACTGGAGGAGATAATAATTAGAACTGAGTATACTATAAACTCTGATCATACAATAGAGTGAAAAAATAATATGAGGGACCTGGGAGTGGTAATATCTGAGAATCTCACTTTCAAGCATCACAACAGTGCCACGATCACAATTGTAGATGAATGGTTCAAAGAACCGACACGTTGTTAAATAAGACACATGTGCAACTCTTGGGTATCTTCATTGAGGAAACGTTTCGCCACACAGTGGCTTTATCAGTCCATACAAAGGAGAAACTTGAAGAACAGGAGAAGAATGAGGTAATCAGTCCCTCAACCTTGAGTCGATGTGGTCAGTCCATCAATCTTGATTGATGCACTGACCACATCGATTCAAGTTTGAGGGACTGATTACCTTATTCTCCTCCTGTTCTTCAAGTTTCTCCTTTGTATGGACTGATGAAGCCACTGTGTGGAGAAACGTTTCCTCAATGAAGATACCCAAGAGTTGCACATGTGTCTTATTTAACAACGATCACAACTGCAAGGAAAATGATAGGATGGATAATGAGAACGTTCTAAACGAGAGATGCCAAGCCAATGATGATCCTTTTCAAATCACTTGTTCACTCTAGGCTAGAATATTGCTGTACATTAACAACAATATTCCAAAAATGAACATGGAAAAATGAACATATTCTTTGATGTGTTGTGTAAGATTTCAACAAATTTCCCAAACATACATTTAGTATATACCGACAACGGCTTACTTGCATTGTGTATTTCCTGTGCAAACCGTCTCCTTAATAGGTTAAGTTACCTATTTTGATTTAGCTTTTAACACTGCAGTTGTGCTTGCTATCAGAAAACTGGTTGGAAGGCAGAATTGTGAATCCGACTAGATTTTCTGGCTGCCTAGCCGTGTTTTTAATCCTTTCTGCATTTTCTCTTGCAGTTGTTGATACAATGGGCAGGGTAACATAGCTCTGCTCCTGTAGTTATAAGCCCTAAAGACAGAACACCAGGATCATAGCTCTGCTCCTGTAGTTATAAACACTGAAGACAGGACACCAGGATCATAGCTCTGCTCCTGTAGGTATAAACACTGAAGACGGGACACTGAGCATAGTTCCGTTCCTGAAGTTACAAACGCCGAAGACGTGACACCGCCTAAATAGCTCTGCTCCTGTAGTTACACGTGGATAATCCCACAAGTTACGCTATTAAGAGAAAGTGTGAAGAGTGCCGAGGCACACAGGTCGGACACAAGGGAGAAAGAACACCGCCGGACAACATACTTCCTCTATCTTTCCTCCCTCCAATCTACTTTTCAAATTTTTTATTGCCTAAAGTTCTCGTTACTCTCATCAACTTTCCCTTTTCTATGTTTGCTTTAAATTTCCTTCCCGGGAAGAGTGATAATCAGCAAGTGTGAAAAGTTCCGTTCAGAAAGGCTGAAGCGTGCCATACAGAAAGAGGGAAGAATTTCGTACAGAGAGTGTCACGCAAGAGTTCCAGGCAGTAAGAGGGAAAAGTGCCAGCGAGGAAGGGGAGCCATACGGTGTGGTTTGTGCCAAGATGGAGAGAGGGGAGGGGGGTTATCCATACAGCAGGCACCAGACATGGGAACAGTGCCAGAGGGGTCCATACAGCAGGCACCAGACGTGGGAACAGTGCCAGGATATGGCAGAAAGTCCAAGTATGAGAATGATTCGAAACTGGGCAGTAAAGCTACTTAACAGAGGAGAGAATAACAAGGCTGAGAAAGAGGTGGGAAGGAGGGAAGTAGAAGGGAGAGGAGAAAGGTCAGCATTGATGAGGTAACGAAGAGGGTTGAGAGCTGGTGCCAGAGAAAGAGAGAAAGAAAGAGAGAGAGAGAGAGAGAGAGAGAGAGAGAGAGAGAGAGAGAGAGAGAGAGAGAGAGAGAGAGAGAGAGAGAGAGAGAGAGAGAGAGTTGAGAAGGCAGGCAGATAAGTATGAGACAAGCCAGATAACCCAAGTCGTAAGAAGTGCTCGCTGGTTTTATAGCGTGTGTCGCTGAGATTGACGTGCTCAGCGGACTTTAATGGTCCACCACTGGTTGAAGACTCCAGTGGCTTTCATAGTCCACCACTGAAGGACACTGGGTTGAAGGCTTTTCTGGTATTTATGGTCTACCACTGACTGAATGCTAGAGAATTTAATAGCTCCACTGGCTATTGTGGGATCACCACTGGCTGAAAGCTACCGGCTTATATATTTCAGAACTGCTTAAAGACTCCACATGCTCTTATATCACCACTAACTGCTGGTATTGCTTAACATGACATATCATATAGGTTTTTATACTATCTCTATATTCCTCAAAAAGTGGACAATTAAGCACATAGTATTCCAAATAGTGACCACAGGGCTGACCACATACTTTACATTTGGTTTGATCATCATCTGTGTGTCTGCCAAACTACCAGAAGCACTTGTAACTAAACCAAACCATACCCCGGCCGGGATTGAACCCCCGGTCAGAGAGTCTCAAAACTCCAGCCCGTCGCGTTAGCCACTAGACCAGCTAGCCACAATAAGATTCGTCCAACTAGGTATATTTCTACACCATAGGAAGGTTAGCACAGGCACCACTGTGACCACAAATGCTGGCTGGAGTTTTGAGACTCTCTGACCGCGGGTTCAATCCCGGCCGGGGTATGGTTTGTTTGCATCGTGTCATTACGATTTCGTGAGTCACTTGTAACTAAGCCTAAGCCTGGATACTACAGCATCAGTTAGTCTGTTCACATTGCAAGGTGCTCAATATACATACGTATCTACATTCACGTTATCATAGAAGGTTATAGATCTACTTAGGCTTTTAGCTGCGTTCCTATAACATTTAGTTTCATTATTTACTTTTCTCCTGCCAATATTAATCTTGCTAGACACACACACATAAGTCTTATCAACTTGTTCTTGAAAGAGTAGCCCAGTGCGTGATGGAATCCGTAATAATTGTACATTAATTCCCCTTTCCCGTATTTTTTAATGTCTTCTCTGGTGAGCATGTTGTTAGAGGTATCCGTGGGTAATAAAACTGCAAAAATCAAAGAAGTTGAACTGCCAACAACTCCAGGTTCACCTCCTTGGCTGCTGGACCATTAGGATGGGGGATGAGAGAGCACCAGCTTGCTGCATCATACAATTATCAGAAGAATCTTAAAAGACTGAATAGGTAAGCGTTTCTGTCGAGACGCGATCCGAGAGAGAGGTTTTCCCGTATCCTATAAACCCGGGGTTCCCTTATTACCGCCATCATCCGAGTGAGGTATCCCCGCATTCCATAAGCTCTCTTACCTCTATCTCAATAATCCGAGAGATAGAGAGAGAGAGAGAGAGAGAGAGAGAGAGAGAGAGAGAGAGAGAGAGAGAGAGAGAGATCCCTGTATTACAAAAACACAAACAATCTAACTAAAAGAATGCGAAAGGAATAATACATTTTTAAAGGGAGTTAAGTATCAACACAGTCACACGTTGTGGCTGGGAAACTTAACATCGCAATAATGTCGAATTTCTTCCATAATTCCCTCTTTCCTGTCGGGTGATCGCGTTTATCTTGCATTCTCAGTGTTTTGTTATTATGGTTATCCAGATTCGTTTCTTATCTTTTTTAAGATAAGGAAGATTAAGAAACATAAAAGGGAGTGAAAGATATATATATATATATATATATATATATATATATATATATATATATATATATATATATATATATATATATATAGAGAGAGAGAGAGAGAGAGAGAGAGAGCTGCAGCGTTTCCATCCTTCAGGAGGGTTCCTTAAAGCTAGTGAAGGGCTCTTGATCCATGAAATTAGAATTAACCCCCTTCTTTCTTTCTCTCTCTCTCTTTCAATCTCTCCTTCCTTGAATCGAACTTAAATGCCTCCTACTCCCTTACGGATTTAGCACTTCCTGAAGATGTCCTTCCCCCCCCCCGATACCCCGATATTCTTCACGTTGTGGTCACCTGAAGCTTCCAGATGATGTTCACTCTGAGTCAGTGAACTCACTCCGTACTCCGATATTTAACCCCGATATTACAATTCATTTTTTAAATCCGTCGTTCACTGGGTTTAAATACCATACTTAACCCCGATATTAAAACCCAGCTATTTAAAAAACATCGTTCACTGGGTTTAAATACCATACTTAAAAACGATATTAAAACCCAGCTATTTAAAAAACGTCATTCACTGGGTTTAAATACCATACTTAGCCCCGATATTAAAACCCAGATATTTAAAAAACGTAGTTCATTGGGTTTAAATACCATACTTAACCCCGATATTAAAACCCAGCAATTTAAAAAACGTCATTCACTGGGTTTAAATACCATACTTAGCCCCGATATTAAAACCCAGCTATTTAATCCGTCGTTCACTGGGTTTAAATACCATACTTAGCCCCGATATTAAAACCCAGCTATTTAATCCGTCGTTCACTGGGTTTAAATACCATACATAGCCCCGATATTAAAACCCAGCTATTTAATCCGTCGTTCACTGGGTTTAAATACAATACTTAACCCCGATATTAAAACCCAGCTATTTAAAAAACGTCATTCACTGGGTTTAAATACCATACTTAGCCCCGATATTAAAACCCAGCTATTTAAAAAACGTCGTTCACTGGGTTTAAATACCATACTTAACCCCGATATTAAAACCCAGCTATTTAATCTGTCGTTCACTGGGTTTAAATACCATACTTAACCCCGATATTAAAACCTAGCTGTTTAAAATCGTCGTTCACTGGGTTTAAATACCATACTTAACCCCGATATTAAAACCCAGCTATTTAAAACCGTCGTTCACTGGGTTTAAATACCATACTTAACCCCGATATTAAAACCCAGCTATTTAAAACCGTCGTTCACTGGGTTTAAATACCATACTGAACCCCGATATTAAAACCCAGCTATTTAAAAACCGTCGTTCACTGGGTTTAAATACCATACTTAACCCCGATATTAAAACCTAGATATTTAAAAACCGTCGTTCACTGGGTTTAAATACCATACTTAACACCGTTATTAAAAGACCAGAGATTTAACGCCGCCATTTACACTAGGATATCTAACCTCGTTATCTAGCCTAAACCCTTTAATTACATCATTTTCCACCATGATATTAAACCTCGTTATTAAAAGACCTCGTTATCACCGTCCTTAAGACAACAACACTGGTCACTGGTTAAATATAACTTTTAATTATCGTCATTTAAAGTGGTATATTTAATTTTCTTTTACTGATCTTTATTCTTTTTGTGCAGTTCCTGTGTTGTTGTGTGTTAAGTGGTGTTGTTGTGTGTTAAGTGGTGTTGTTGTGTGTTAAGTGGTGTTGTTGTGTGTTAAGTGGTGTTGTTGTGTGTTAAGTGGTGTTGTTGTGTGTTAAGTAGTGTTGTTTTGTGTTAAGTGTTGTGTGTTAAGTGGTGTTGTTGTGTGTTAAGTGATGTTGTGTGTTAAGTGGTGTTGTTGTGTGTTAAGTGGTGTTGTTGTGTGTTAAGTGGTGTTGTTGTGTGTTAAGTGGTGTTGTTGTGTGTTAAGTGGTGTTGTTGTGTGTTAAGTGGTGTTGTGTGTTAAGTGGTGTTGTTGTGTGTTAAGTGGTGTTGTTGTGTGTTAAGTGGTGTTGTGTGTTAAGTGGTGTTGTGTGTTAAGTGGTGTTGTTGTGTGTTAAGTGGTGTTGTTGTGTGTTAAGTGGTGTTGTTGTGTGTTAAGTGGTGTTGTTGTGTGTTAAGTGGTGTTGTTGTGTGTTAAGTGGTGTTGTTGTGTGTTAAGTGGTGTTGTGTGTTAAGTGGTGTTGTTGTGTGTTAAGTGGTGTTGTGTGTTAAGTGGTGTTGTTGTGTGTTAAGTGGTGTTGTTGTGTGTTAAGTGGTGTTGTTGTGTGTTAAGTGGTGTTGTTGTGTGTTAAGTGGTGTTGTTGTGTGTTAAGTGGTGTTGTTGTGTGTTAAGTGGTGTTGTTGTGTGTTAAGTGGTGTTGTTGTGTTAGGTGATGTTGTGTGTTAAGTAGTGTTGTTGTGTGTTAAGTGGTGTTGTTGTGTGTTAAGTGGTGTTGTTGTGTGTTAAGTGGTGTTGTTGTGTGTTAAGTGGTGTTGTTGTGTGTTAAGTGGTGTTGTTGTGTGTTAAGTGGTGTTGTTGTGTGTTAAGTGGTGTTGTTGTGTGTTAAGTGGTGTTGTTGTGTGTTAAGTGGTGTTGTTGTGTGTTAAGTGGTGTTGTTGTGTGTTAAGTGGTGTTGTTGTGTGTTAAGTGGTGTTGTTGTGTGTTAAGTGGTGTTGCGTGTTAAGTGGTGCTGTTGTGTGTTAAGTGGTGTTGTTGTGTGTTAAGTGGTGTTGTTGTGTGTTAAGTAGTGTTGTTGTGTGTTAAGTGGTATTGTTGTGTGTTAAGTGGTGTTGTTGTGTGTTAAGTGTGTTGTTGTGTGTTAAGTGGTGTTGTTGTGTGTTTGTGTGTTAAGTGTGTTGTTGTGTGTTAAGTGTGTTGTTGTGTGTTAAGTAGTGTTGTTGTGTGTTAAGTGGTGTTGTTGTGTGTTAAGTGGTGTTGTTGTGTGTTAAGTGTGTGTTGTTGTGTGTTAAGTGTGTGTTAAGTAGTGTGTGTGTTAAGTGGTGTTGTTGTGTGTTAAGTGTTGTGTTGTTGTGTGTTAAGTGGTGTTGTTGTGTTAGTGATGTTGTGTAAGTGATGTTGTTGTGTGTTAAGTGGTGTTGTGTGTTAAGTGTGTAAGTGGTGTTGTTGTGTGTTAAGTGGTGTTGTGTGTTAAGTGATGTTGTGTGTTAAGTGGTGTTGTTGTGTGTTAAGTGGTGTTGTGTGTTAAGTGTGTTGTTGTGTGTTAAGTGGTTGTTGTTTAAGTGTGTTGTTGTGTGTTAAGTGGTGTTGTGTGTTAAGTGGTGTTGTTGTGTGTTAAGTGGTGTTGTTGTGTGTTAAGTGGTGTGTTTTGTTGTTGTGTGTTAAGTGGTGTTGTTGTGTGTTAAGTGGTGTTGTTGTGTGTTAAGTAGTGTTGTTGTGTGTTAAGTGGTGTTGTTGTGTGTTAAGTGGTGTTGTTGTGTGTTAAGTGGTGTTGTTGTGTGTTAAGTGGTGTTGTTGTGTGTTAAGTAGTGTTGTTGTGTGTTAAGTGGTGTTGTTGTGAGTTAAGTGGTGTTGTTGTGTGTTAAGTGGTGTTGTTGTGTGTTAAGTGGTGTTGTTGTGTGTTAAGTGGTGTTGTTGTGTGTTAAGTGATGTTGTTGTGTGTTAAGTGGTGTTGTTGCGTGTTAGGTGATGTTGTTGTGTGTTAGGTGATGTTGTGTGTTTAGTAGTGTTGTTGTGTGTTAAGTGGTGTTGTTGTGTGTTAAGTGGTGTTGTTGTGTGTTAAGTGGTGTTGTTGTGTGTTAAGTGGTGTTATGTGTTAAATGATGTTGTGTGCTAAGTAGTGTTGTTGTGTGTTAAGTGGTGTTGTTGTGTGTTAAGTGGTGTTGTTGTGTGTTAAGTAGTGTTGTTGTGTGTTAAGTGGTGTTGTTGTGTGTTAGGTGATGTTGTGTGTTAAGTAGTGTTGTTGTGTGTTAAGTGGTGTTGTTGTGTGTTAAGTGGTGTTGTTGTGTGTTAAGTGGTGTTGTTGTGTGTTAAGTAGTGTTGTGTGTTAAGTGATGTTGTTGTGCGTTAAGTGGTGTTGGTGTGTGTTAAGTGGTGTTGTTGTGTGTTAAGTGGTGTTGTGTGTTAAGTGGTGTTGTTGTGTGTTAAGTGGTGTTGTTGTGTGTTAAGTGGTGTTGTTGTGTTAAGTGGTGTTGTTTTGTGTTAAGTAGTGTTGTTGTGTGTTAAGTGTTGTTGTGTGTTAAGTGGTGTTGTTGTGTGTTAAGTGGTGTTGTTGTGTGTTAAGTGGTGTTGTTGTGTGTTAAGTAGTGTTGTGTGTTAAGTGATGTTGTTGTGCGTTAAGTGGTGTTGGTGTGTGTTAAGTGGTGTTGTTGTGTGTTAAGTGGTGTTGTGTGTTAAGTGGTGTTGTTGTGTGTTAAGTGGTGTTGTTGTGTGTTAAGTGGTGTTGTTGTGTTAAGTGGTGTTGTTTTGTGTTAAGTAGTGTTGTTGTGTGTTAAGTGTTGTTGTGTGTTAAGTAGTGTTGTTGTGTGTTAAGCAGTGTTGTTGTGTGTTAAGTGGTGTTGTTGTGTGTTAAGTGGTGTTGTTGTGTGTTAAGTGGTGTTGTTGTATGTTAAGTGGTGTTGTTGTATGTTAAGTGGTGTTGTGTGCTAAGTGATGTTGTTGTGTGTTAAGTAGTGTTGTTGTGTGTTAAGTGATGTTGTTGTGTGTTAAGTGATGTTGTTGTGTGTTAAGTGGTGTTGTTGTGTGTTAAGTGGTGTTGTTGTGTGTTAAGTGGTGTTGTTGTGTGTTAAGTGGTGTTGTTGTGTGTTAAGTGGTGTTGTGTATTGTGCTGTGAGTTATGTAGTGTTATTTATGTTATGAGCTGTTGTGGTGTTAATGTGTTGTGTGGTGTTATTGTCTGTGGAGTGGTGTTATTGTCTGTGGTGTGGTGTTATTATCTGTGGTGTGGTGTTATGGTCTGTGGTGTATTGTTATGGTCTGTGGTGTGGTGTTATTGTCTGTGTTGTGGTGTTATTGTCTGTGGTGTGATGTTATGGTCTGTGGTGTGGTGTTATGGTCTGTGGTGTGGTGTTATTGTCTGTGGTGTGGTGTTATTGTCTGTAGTGTCGTGTTATTGTCTGTAGTGTCGTGTTATTGTCTGTGGTGTGGTGTTATTGTCTGTGGTGTGGTGTTATTGTCTGTGGTGTGGTGTTATGGTCTGTGGTGTGGTGTTATGGTCTGTGGTGTGGTATCATTGTCTGTGGTGTGGTGTTATTGTCTGTGGTGTGGTGTTATTGTCTGTAGTGTCGTGTTATTGTCTGTGGTGTGGTGTTATTGTCTATAGTGTCGTGTTATTGTCTGTGGTGGGGTGTTATTGTCTGTAGTGTGGTGTTATTGTCTGTAGTGTGGTGTTATTGTCTGTGGTGGGGTGTTATTGTCTGTAGTGTCGTGCTATAGTCTGTGGTGTGGTGTTATTGTCTGTGGTGGGGTGTTATTGTCTGTAGTGTCGTGTTATTGTCTGTAGTGTCGTGTTATTGTCTGTAGTGTCGTGTTATTGTCTGTGGTGTGGTGTTATTGTCTGTGGTGTGGTGTTATTGTCTGTGGTGTCGTGTTATTGTCTGTAGTGTCGTGTTATTGTCTGTAGTGTCGTGTTATTGTCTGTAGTGTCGTGTTATTGTCTGTGGTGTGGTGTTATTGTCTGTGGTGTGGTGTTATTGTCTGTAGTGTCGTGTTATTGTCTGTAGTATCGTGTTATTGTCTGTAGTGTCGTGTTATTGTCTGTAGTGTCGTGTTATTGTCTGTGGTGTGGTGTTATTGTCTGTGGTGTGGTGTTATTGTCTGTGGTGTGGTGTTATTGTCTGTAGTGTGGTGTTATTGTCTG
Organism: Cherax quadricarinatus; assembly: GCF_038502225.1. Lineage (NCBI taxonomy): Eukaryota > Metazoa > Arthropoda > Malacostraca > Decapoda > Parastacidae > Cherax > Cherax quadricarinatus. Next base: position 20,883,866 of record NC_091324.1, on the reverse strand, counting down.
TGGTGTGGTGTTATTGTCTGTGGTGTGGTGTTATTGTCTGTGGTGGGGTGTTATTGTCTGTAGTGTGATGTTGTTTGTGGTGTGGTGTTATTGTCTGTGGTGGGGTGTTATTGTCTGTGGTGTGGTGTTGTCTGTGGTGGGGTGTTATTGTCTGTAGTGTGGTGTTATTGTCTGTGGTGGGGTGTTATTGTCTGTGGCGTGGTGTTGTCTGTGGTGTGATGTCTGTGATGTGTTATTGTCTGTAGTGTGGTGTTATTGTCTGTGGTGTGGTGTTATTGATTGTGGTGTGGTGTTGTCTGTAGTGTGGTGTTATTGTCTGTGTGGTGTTATTGTCTGTGGTGGGGTGTCATTGTCTGTGGTGTGGTGTTATTGTCTGTGGTGGGGTGTTATTGTCTGTAGTGTGGTGTTATTGTCTGTGGTGGGGTGTTATTGTCTGTGGTGGGGTGTTATTGTCTGTGGTGTGGTGTTATTGTCTGTAGTGTGGTGTTATTGTCTGTAGTGTCGTGTTATTGTCTGTGGTGTGGTGTTATTGTCTGTGGTGTGGTGTTATTGTCTGCAGTGTCGTGCTATTGTCTGTGGTGTCGTGTTATTGTCTGTGGTGTCGTGTTATTGTCTGTAGTGTCGTGTTATTGTCTGTAGTGTCGTGTTATTGTCTGTAGTGTCGTGTTATTGTCTGTGGTGTCGTGTTATTGTCTGTGGTGTCGTGTTATTGTCTGTGGTGTCGTGTTATTGTCTGTAGTGTCGTGTTATTGTCTGTAGTGTCGTGTTATTGTCTGTAGTGTCGTGTTATTGTCTGTAGCGTCGTGTTATTGTCTGTGGTGTCGTGTTATTGTCTGTGGTGTCGTGTTATTGTCTGTAGTGTCGTGTTATTGTCTGTAGTGTCGTGTTATTGTCTGTAGTGTCGTGTTATTGTCTGTAGTGTCGTGTTGTCTGTAGTGTCGTGTTATTGTCTGTAGTGTCGTGTTATTGTCTGTAGTGTCGTGTTATTGTCTGTAGTGTCGTGTTATTGTCTGTAGTGTCGTGTTATTGTCTGTAGTGTCGTGTTATTGTCTGTAGTGTCGTGTTATTGTCTGTAGTGTCGTGTTATTGTCTGTAGTGTCGTGTTATTGTCTGTGGTGTCGTGTTATTGTCTGTAGTGTCGTGTTATTGTCTGTAGTGTCGTGTTATTGTCTGTAGTGTCGTGTTATTGTCTGTAGCGTCGTGTTATTGTCTGTGGTGTCGTGTTATTGTCTGTGGTGTCGTGTTATTGTCTGTAGTGTCGTGTTATTGTCTGTAGTGTCGTGTTATTGTCTGTAGTGTCGTGTTATTGTCTGTAGTGTCGTGTTGTCTGTAGTGTCGTGTTATTGTCTGTAGTGTCGTGTTATTGTCTGTAGTGTCGTGTTATTGTCTGTAGTGTCGTGTTATTGTCTGTAGTGTCGTGTTATTGTCTGTAGTGTCGTGTTATTGTCTGTAGTGTCGTGTTATTGTCTGTAGTGTCGTGTTATTGTCTGTAGTGTCGTGTTATTGTCTGTGGTGTCGTGTTATTGTCTGTGGTGTCGTGTTATTGTCTGTGGTGTCGTGTTATTGTCTGTGGTGTCGTGTTATTGTCTGTAGTGTCGTGTTATTGTCTGTAGTGTCGTGTTATTGTCTGTAGTGTCGTGTTATTGTCTGTAGTGTCGTGTTATTGTCTGTAGTGTCGTGTTATTGTCTGTAGTGTCGTGTTCTAGTGTGGTGTTTTTGTGTGTTGTATTATTGTTTGTTTTGTGGTGTTACGTGGTGTTACAGTGTTATATAGTGTTACTGTGTGTTATATAGTGCTATTGTGTGTTATTTAGTGTTACAGTGTCTTTTGTGGTGTTACTATGATATAAGATGTTATTGTGTGTTATGTAGTGTTATTGTGTGTTATGTGGTGCTATGTGCTAAGAAATGCCATTCATTGAACATTATTAAAAGAAAGATTGGGTTCCTTAATTTTGATAGGTTATAAAAGCATCAGTAAGGGGCTACATACACACATTTACATATGGATATGTATAGATATGTTTCATGGCTCGGTTGGCAACGCACTCGCCTGACAATACTGAGTGTATGTGGCTCGATCACTGGCATGGGTGGAAACGTTGGGCATGTTTCATTACATTTACTGCCCCTGTTCACCTAGCAGTAAGTAGGTATCTGGGTGTTAGTTGACTGTTGTGGGTGGCATCCTGGGGGGGCTGGTACACCTTAGAAAGATCTGGACTTTGAAAGAAATTGATTTGTATATATGGTATAAACCTTGGTAATGAATACCGACAAGTTGGTTTAGAAAGACACGTAAGCAAACACTGTAACATATTTATTAGAAAACGTTTCGGTCCTGGGACCTTGATCACTTAAGCAGCACCAACCCAACAACACAGGAGTCACATGATTTCATCGTCTACCCGTCCTCATCATAGGTAGAGGTTGTTTTGATAAAGACCTGCCTCGTATGAGCCAGTAGGCCTTCTACAGTGTTCCTCCATTCTTATGTTCTTATGACATTCCTCAGGTCACGTGCGTCACATCTCACTCTCCGCCTATATATATAATGTCTTTCTACCTCTGTATGTTAGAAGTGATCAAGGTCCCAGGACCGAAACGTTTTCTAATAAATATGTTATAGTGTTTGCTTACATGTCTTTTTAAACCAATTTGCATATATATATGTCATGCCGAATATGTAAAACTGGTCAATTAGCAAGAACTACTTTAAAATTAAGCCCTTTCTAAAAATTTCTCTTATAAGTTTAAAGATATATATTTTTCATTAATGTTAATGTAAAAAATTTAAATTTTGCACCAAAAGAATCTTAGAAAACTTACCTAACCTTATTATAACAAGAACAATTTATTTTAGCCTAATCCTACTAAATATATTTTAAAAACTTTTACAGTAATTTAATACTAAACAAACACAGTGAAATATTTTTTTTTCGTTAGGTTAGGATGATTTTGGCGATATTATTGCATACACAAATTTTCACTTGTCCTATATGGCAAGATGAGCGTTGCTATTTAAGCCAAGATCGCAAGTTCTGCCTATTCGGCACGATATATATATATATATATATATATATATATATATATATATATATATATATATATATATATATATATATATATATATATATATATATATATATATATGAGAGAGAGAGAGAGAGGGAAAATGTAATTACCTCGCCTCTCCTACGTAATTACTCATGGAAAATCTCATGGAGCCCTCCCCCCCCCCTCCAACTTCCACGGAACGGGATCATTCCGTGGAACGATCCCGTTCCGTTCAGATGGCAGGATTGTTTAATTCATGGAAAGCGTTAAACTAATATGGATTTTTCATCGCAAGACATGGTGCAGGCTTGATCCTCCGTCTGAATTCCCCGTCTCCGATGGGAGGAGCGTCTAGATCCCTGAATGATCCACATACATGGGCGTCTACACTCCTTAATGATCCACATTCAGGGGCGTCTACACTCCTGAATGATCCACATACAGGGGCGTCTACACTCCTGAATGATCCACATACAGAAGCGTCCTAAATAATCCACATACAGGAGCGTCCTAAATGATTCACATACAGGAGCGTCCTAAATGATCCACATGGGCTTAGCTTTTGATATCAACCTATGTATTACACCTTGTTTTCCTCGGCACAGGCGCTGCCTACAACTATGGCGACGGGGAGAGCTCTAGCGATAGTGAGGAGGAGGCCTCCACGCGCCTCTCCACCTCCAAGAGCTTTCCATCTGCCCTGCGCGACAACCACCATCACCACCACCACGCCAACCACCACCCGCACGCCAACCACCACCCGCACGCCAGCCACCACCCGCACGCCAACCACACCCCCTCTTACCACTCGTACAACCAGTACGGCCATCACAACTACCACCAACTGGGTCCTTCGAGGTCGTCTTCCCAGTACTCGGCACCAGAGGACGTGGGCCCCTCAGGTGAGAAATGGGAGGAACCATGTGGGTGTGTTGAAGTGGGTGATGAGGGGGGTGGGAGTAGTAGTAGCAGTAGTGGTGGTGGTGGTAGTAGTAGTGGTGGTAGTAGTGGTGGTAGTAGTGGTGGTGGTAGTAGTGGTGGTGGTAGTAGTAGTGGTGGTAGTAGTGGTGGTAGTAGTAGTAGTGGTAGTAGTAGTAGTGGTGGTAGCAGTAGTGGTAGTAGTAGTAGTGGTAGTAGTAGTGGTAGTAGTAGTAGTAATGGTGGTGGTAGTATTAGTAGTAGTAGTAGTAGTGGTAGTAGTAGTTGTGGTAGTAGTAGTGGTACTAGTAGTAGTGGTGGTAGTAGTGGTGGTAGTAGTAGTGGTGGTAGTAGTAGTGGTGGTAGTAGTAGTGGTGGTAGTAGTAGTGGTGGTAGTAGTGGTAGTAGTAGTAGTAGTGGTGGTAGTAGTAGTAGTAGTGGTGGTAGTAGTAGTAGTAGTGGTGGTAGTAGTAGTAGTAGCGGTGGTAGTAGTAGTAGCGGTGGTAGTAGTAGTGGTAGTAGTAGTAGTGGTAGTAGTAATGGTGGTGGTAGTATTAGTAGTAGTAGTAGTGGTAGTAGTAGGGGTGGTGGTGGCAGTAGTAGTAGTGGTGGTAGTAGTAGTAGTAGCAGTAGTAGTAGTAGCAGCAGCAGTAGTAGTAACAGTGGTGGTAGTAGTAGTGGTAGTAGTAGTAGTGGTAGTAGTAGTAGTAGTAATGGTGGTGGTAGTATTAGTAGTAGTAGTAGTGGTAGTAGTAGGGGTGGTGGTGGCAGTAGTAGTAGTGGTAGTAGTAGTAGTAGCAGTAGTAGTAGTAGCAGCAGCAGTAGTAGTAACAGTGGTGGTAGTAGTTGTAGTAGTGGAGGTGGTGGCAGTAGTAGTAGTAGTAGTAGTAGTAGTAGTAGTAGTAGCCGTAGTAGTAGTAGCAGTAGTAGTAGCAGTAGTAGTAGTAGTAGTAGTAGTAGTAGTAATGGTAGTAATAGCAGTAGTAGTGGTAGTAGTAGTGGTTGGAGAAATTGTGATTCAAATTCAAATTCAAATTCGAAGTTTATTCTCTATAAGGATTACAATGCTGAGTTTACAGAATTTGGTTATTGTATGGTTTACATGTAGTAAAATAATGATTACAGAGTATACCACTAGAATACCTAGCATGGCTAGGCATTTCTGGCAGACTTAGTTTAAATCTTAATTTTAAAATATTACAAATTATGAGGTAAGTTGGTATTATGGCTAAGTGACTAAATACTAGTTTGTGAGTTTAGCAATGTGAATGCTTTTGTTTTGGCACAGTACATAGTTTCAGTATTGGAGTATCACAGGATTCATTATTTTAAGATTGAGATTAATATTTCTGTTTATGGTCAAATGGGTGAGTGTAAGTGTGAACCACCAGGTGGTATTCGTGTAGTTAGTTGACGGGGTGTATCAGGGAGATAAGATGTTTTCTAATGGTAGTTTTGAAGGTGATGAATCTGTCTGCAGTTCTAGAGTTCTCAGGTAGGGTGTTCCAGATTTTAGGGCCTTTGGCATACATTGAATTTTTGTAAAGGTTTAGTCGGACACGGGGAATGTCGTAGAGATGTTTGTTTCTGGTGTTATGCCTGTGGGTTCTGTCACAACTATCAAGAAAGTGTTTTAGGTCAAGGTTGATATTGGAGTTTAAGGTCCTGTAGATGTAGATGTAAGTGTGGATGTACTGAACAGGGAGTAAGTTTAGATCTATGAAGAGTGGGGGGGTGTGTTGCCAGGGATGGGATTTAGTGATTATTCTTACTGCAGCTTTCTGTTGGGTTATTATTGGCTTTAGGTGTGTTGCTGCAGTTGATCCCCAAGCACAAATAGCATAGGTGAGGTATGGATAAATGAGTGGTATAGTGTGAGAAGGGCATTTTGTGGAACGTAGTGTCGTATCTTGGAGAGGATCCCAACCGTTTTGGATACTTTTTTGGTTATGTGTTGGATATGGGTGCTGAAATTCAGGTTGTTGTCAAGGTATAGGCCTAGGAATTTGCCCTCATTATGTCTGGTAATTAGAGTGTTGTCCATCTTAATGTTAATTTGTGCATCTCCTGCTCTGCTACCAAACATAATATAGTAGGTTTTGTCAGTGTTAAGCGTAAGTTTATTGGCTGTCATCCGAGTCGATATTTTGATCAGCTCCTCGTTAACAATGGTGTTGAGGGTGGCAAGATTAGGGTGAGAGATGACAAGTCGTGTCGTCAGCAAAGAGAATGGGGCTTCAGGTGTTGGGATACGTTTGGAAGATCATTGATGTATATGAGGAAGAGCAGGGGACCATGGACACTTCCCTGCGGAACTCCAGTATCAAGTGGCCGTGTTGTTGATGCTGTGTCTTTAATGGTGACATACTGATACCTATTAGTAAGGTAAGATTTGAAATAAGCAAGCGCATGGCCTCTTATACCGTAATGGTCAAGTTTGTGGAGTAGGATGTCGTGGTCTACTGTGTCAAAAGCTTTGCTTAGGTCAATAAAAATTCCTAGTGGATATTCCTTATTTTCCAATGCTGTGTAAAGCAGATCTAGCATTTTTATGATTGTATCATTAGTGCTTTTATTTTTCCTGAATCCAAACTGGCAGGGGTTGAGTATGTTTTGTGTCGTTATAAATGAACATAGTCTCCTGTGCACGAGTTTCTCAAAGATTTTGGATAGCAATGGTAAGTTTGATATTGGCCTATAGTTGTTTAAGTCTGTAGGGTCACCACCTTTATGTATTGGTTTAACCCTTGCCATCTTGAGTAGTTTCGGGAAGGTGCTAGTTTCTAGTGACTTGTTAAAAAGTAATGAAATAGCATGCGAAAGGACATGGGCCGCTCGCTTGTACAGTAATGGTGGGACATGAGACAGATTCCCTGAGTTATTTTTACCCCTCAAGGAAGGCTCCTTGATGTTGGTGAGGGGCTCTTGATTTAGGGAATTGGATCTGTGCTCCAGTTCCCCGAATTAAGCCTGAATGCCTTCCACATCCCCCCCCAGGCGCTGTATAATCTTCCGGGTTTAGCGCTTCCCCCTTGATTATAATAATAATAATGAGTTATTTTTAAGTGACTTTATAATCTCGGTGACTTCCGTGGGCTCAGTTGGTGCAAGATAGAAGGAATTTGGGAAATTCCCATCTAGGTAGTCCCCGGCATGGGCATTGGTATGTGGGATTTTATTGGCGAGATTAGATCCTATGGTTGAAAAGAAGTCGTTTATCATGTTAGCTGTGTCAGTGGGATACAGTGGTGTTTCATTAGGTTTAGTTAGGACAATATTCTTGTTTTTTTTTCAGTTTGTGGGTCCCTAGAATCTGAGAGAGTGTTTTCCAGGTCTTTTTTATATCTCCTCTAGTATCTGCGAATCTACTGGAGTAGTATAGTTGTTTGGCTTTTATTACTTTGGTGAGAACTGATGAATAGTGTTTAAGAGTATCTTTGTGTATTAAGCCCTGTCTATATTGCTTTTCGTATTGGTGTTTCTTGTCAATGGATTTTAGAATGGTGCTGGTTAGCCATGGGCAACCAAGCCGTTTGTTTGTGATCTGTTTCGTTTTTATAGGACAATGTTTCTTGTATAGTCTAAGTAATTTGTTAAGAAAAATGTCTGTCCAATCATCAATACCATTGGCCTTGGAGAATTCTGTAGGCCAGTCAACAGTCTCTAGGTCAGCTGTGAACTTCCTTATTGAGGCCTCATCATGGAGTCTAAATGAGACTTTGTTGTATTCAAGTGGTGGTTTACTAATGTTTGTCAGGAGGAAGGTAGGGTAGTGGTCTGTAGTGCTATCTGTGATTATCCCTGATTTAAGGGGGCTAGTATATTGGTCCATATGTGGTCTATTATGGTTGCACTTGTCTCAGTGAGCCTGGTTGGTTTAGTGATTGTTTGTATGAGAAGTGTGCTGTTCATATTGTGATGAAATCAGTTACAGGCTGATCATCCAGCTAAGAGAAGGTGGTGCTTATTCATTTGTCTGTTTGTTATTAGTGACTTTAATTTCTCACTGAAATTTGGGATGTTTGTGTGAAGTATCCGGTAAATGGCACCGATTGTTATAGGTGTCTTAAGGTTTTCTTACAATAAAATTAGCAAGAATGTATTCCCCATATTCATCACTAAAGCAAGTGGTGCTAATACAAGATAATTGGTTAGAGTAATAGATTGCAATACCATCCCCAACTTGGTTTGGTCTGCAGTTGTGAATTGCTGTGTATCCTGGTAGAGGGTAGATATCTATTGTGTCCTGCTTAAGCCAGGTCTCAGTAAGAATAATGCAATAGAAGGGTGTCTTTAGTGATTCAAGGAGTGCCAGGAGGTCATCATAGTGTTTGCTTAAGGACCTGATGTTGTAGTTAAGTACTGATAGACTTTTAGCATTGTTTAGGATAGTGCTGGCTTGTGATGCTGTGTAATAAAGGCAGTTACTTTCCAATAGGTTTTGATTGGGTGTCAGATTATGGAGGTTTAGATCAGGGTCAACGTGATCAATCATCTTCTAGGTTTAAATTATGGCTATTTATGTCCTGAGTTGTGTGTTGAGTTCTAGTACTGATATCTGTAGTGGTGGGAAGTTTGGACAAGTATATAGCTAGTGTATTTTGGTCATATAGAGTATAGTCACTGCTACACATAATGAAGTTGATGCTGTCTATGTGTTGTGCTGGAATGAACTAAAGTACAATTAGGTATAAACTAGTAACATAAAAATACAAATTAAAAATAGAACAAGACTCTCACTTGAATTGCACTAAGGTCTAATATAATGACTTTTGTGGAGTCTATGTTTTGAGCTAGAATGAGCTATAGTACAACTAGGTTTAATCTAATAATATAAAAATACAAATTAAAAATAGCACCAGTCTCTCACTAGTAATTGCACTATGGTCTAATATAGTGAATTTGGTATTGACTATGTATTGAGCTACAATGAGCTATAGTACAACTGAGAGCACAAGACTCTCAATTGTAATTGCACTAAGGTCTTATATAAGTTGTTTACAAGAATTAGAGTATAACTAGATTTAAATTGACAGGATAAAATACACAAGTTAAGGTAGCAAAAGAATAATAATAAAAAAATTATAAAAATAAAAATGGCAATGACTTGGTTATAATATGCTAGTAAGATGGTAGACAGGATAATATAAAAGTTGTAGTTGAAAATACTAGTTTAAAAAAGTATAGAATAAAAATGGTCAATAAAAGAAGTTTACAATAAGCAAAATTGGGCAATAATAGGGATTTTAGAATAAAATTGGGCAATTGAGTATTTCTTAAAGTGAGGTAGAATTATTGAGGACAAGTTATGGTTAGTTTATAATAAAATAAGATAGAACAGTGATGTGGTAAGTTGTAAAAAAGGAGATAGATTCTGTAGATATTAAACACAATTAAGACTATGAGGTAGAATGGTCGTTGAATACAACAATGACAATCAAAAGTAGTTGGGGTATTAGAATTTTAGGGGGGCACAAATTTATGACAATATAACACTAACGGTGGACTGTGGGTATTATCTGCACTTTACTCTGATTCTGTTAGTCCAGCCTCTCTTAGGAATGTTTTAAGGTCGTGTTCTGTAGAGATGTAGTATCTCTTCCCAGTGGGCTGTTTCCTAACTGCGATTTTTCCATCCCTCACAAAGCACTGGTGGATTTTTTGGGCATAGCGTAATTTTCTTAGCCGATAAAGAAGGTTTTGTCTTGTTTTGGTAAGGCACTCATTGACGTAAACATCAGTTTTCATAGAAATAGATGTTTTTAGTAGGTTGTTTCTTTGTAGGCTAGTTTGGAATTTTAACAGCACTGTTTTTTTACCCGCTTGGTAGCCCATCAGTTTGCAATCCTTTAGGTTATCACTACGTATGTTAAGGCGAAGGTGATCCTTGATAAGTTGTAGGGTGGTCTCCATGCAGGTCTCTTGGGTGACTGTGGCTGGGAGATGTTTTCTGTTAACTACAACAGCGTCAGATAGCTGCTGTTGGTCATTATGGTCTTGGAAGTTGGTTATGACATTGACAAGTTGTTGGTCCACTCTTGATCTTTCCTCTATAATGTTGGTAGTAAGTAGGGTGACTTAGTCTTTTAGAGTGTTGATGGTGTCTAGGGACTGGGTGTGGGTGTTGCTTTGTTGTTCTAGAGTGTCTAGCTTATGTTCAAGAGCAGTGATCTTGTTGAGGTAATCTGCATTGCTAGCTTTTAGTTCCTGCATTTCTTGAGTTAGTTTGGTGATCGTTTGGTTCTGAATCGTAAGGAGTTTAGCTATTTCTGGGTCGGTGATCTTCTTGACATCAAATACTGGGAAGGAGTTATCTTGGACTGTGGCAGCGGCCATGTTTGTTGTTGTCTGTCGTGTGTTGTGGTGGTGCCGGTGGGTGATGAGGGTTGTGTCCTGGCTGCCAGTACCACAAGTTTTCCTCTTGTTATTACTGCTCTCACCTTTGATGTTAGGAGTCCTTAGCTGGTTACTGGATCTTCTTTTATTACTCTGACCCTTGTCCATTGGCTGTGGCTTCGGGTGAATAGTAGGCGATGGGTGAATGTTGTGGAGTATCACTTCAGTGTCAGCGGGGTAGGAGGTGGTAGTACGAGTCCTATTAGTTGGTAATTTGTGAACTTTTGGGTGATTTCTGCAGTTGATTTATATCATTCTGGGTATCCACACATGTTAGTGTTATGTGGGTCTTGATTAGGTCATCACTGGGCTGCTGGGAACCTCAGGTGGAAGTAAAAATAGAGGACAAGGTTCCTATTGCCGCTGCCGCCTCCTTTTAGGATTGCAGAATTTGTGATAAAACAGTTGAAGAATGGTCTGGCTGACAAATGAGAGAGAAAGAGAGAGGAAGAGAGAGAGAGGAAGAGAGAGAGAGAGAGTTAGAGAGAGAGAGAGGAAGCGAGAGAGAGAGGAAGCGAGAGAGAGAGAGAGAGAGAGAGAGAGAGAGAGAGAGGCGCCGTGGAGGCTTGATTCACCATTCCTTAAAAATCACTGGCTTTCCCAGCGCGCAGTGATGGCTATGGTGGCGAGGCGAGCACCAACCTCATCTCCCTGGCCGAGAAAGGAGGTGCGGGAGTGGGCGTGGGCGAGGAGGAGCCCGTGGGTGTGGGCGTGGGCGTGTCGTCCTCGTCGGCGTCGTCTTCAGGCTCCACGACCAGTGGCGACGACGACCTCTTGACGCACCGTGCGCTACGACACAGGGATCCGCGAGCTTACCGCCAGATGTCACCTAGTCGTTCCCCCTACCACGCTACCTACCACCAGGTGAGTGTGCTACCACGCTACCTACCACCAGGTGAGTGTGCTACCACGCTACCTACCACCAAGTGAGTGTGTTACCACGCTACCTACCACCAGGTGAGTGTGGTGGTGTGTTACAGTAGTGTGGTGGTGTGTTACAGTAGCGTGGTAGTGGTGTGTTACAGTAGTGTGGTGGTGGTGTGTTACAGTAGTGTGGTGGTGGTGTGTTACAGTAGTGTGGTGGTGGTGGTGTGCTACAGCAGTGTGGTGGTGGTGGTGTGTTACAGCAGTGTGGTGGTGGTGTGTTACAGTAGTGTGGCGGTTGTGTGTTACAGTAGTATGGTGGTGGTGTGTTACAGTAGTGTGGTGGTGTGTTACAGGAGTGTGGTGAGGACGGGACGGTGGGGGAGGCGCTGTTGGTGAGGTGCGGCACCATTGAGGCAGGGTTCGCATACGACCTCCCCACCAAGACTTTGACAGTTCACATCCTGCAGGCCAAGGATGTTCCCAGCAAGGAGCGAGGAGGAGCCGCGAACACACAGGTCAGTGTGCAAACACACACACACACACACACACACACACACACACACACACACACACACACACACACACACACACTAATAATAGACCACTGCTTTTACACCATTTAACGAAGCTTCACAGACGGATGTGGCCACTTAGAAACTCATTATTAAACAAGTGTGAAAGTCAGTATTACTGTACCCTGTCCCATTGCTTCGTTCAACTGGTCATGTTTCCGTGTGTTAATGTGACCTGGTGAGTTTTACTGCTTACAATGTGTTTATGATACTTTTGCTTTCATATATTTTCACCTAATCGTTACATTAAAGAGAAACACACAATGTTAGCCGTTCACTTTATCAGATAGTTGGGGTAGAGTCATCAACCATGGTTGATGTGTCCTCTCGTAGGTGTGGGAGGCTTTATGTTTCAACCATGGCTGATGTCTCTCTTGGGGGTATGGGGGTATGATGTTTCAACCAAGACTGGCCTCTCCTCCTCCTATAGGTTTGTAGATGAATGGTTCAGAGAACCGACATGTTGATAAATTAGACACATGTGCAACTCTTGGGTATCTTTATTGAGGAAACGTTTCGCCACACAGTGGCTTCATCAGTCCATACATAGGAGAAACTTGAAGAACAGGAGGAGAATGAGGTAATCAGTCCCTCAACCTTGAGTCGATGTGTTCAGTCCATCAATCTTGAGTAGAATACGGCAGATGAGCGGAGAAGCAGCTTATAAACCGTATGGCAGGAGAGGTGTAGCAGTCATAGGTAGTGTCACATTTGTTCAATGTGGAAGTAGGTTGTGCCCAAGAATTAGGAATTCTTCGCTTGCCTAATTCTTGGGCACAACCTACTTCCACATTGAACAAATGTGACACTACCTATGACTGCTACACCTCTCCTGCCATACGGTTTATAAGCTGCTTCTCCGCTCATCTGCCGTATTCTACTCAAGATTGATGGACTGAACACATCGACTCAAGGTTGAGGGACTGATTACCTCATTCTCCTCCTGTTCTTCAAGTTTCTCCTATGTATGGACTGATGAAGCCACTGTGTGGCGAAACGTTTCCTCAATAAAGATACCCAAGAGTTGCACATGTGTCTAATTTATCAACATGTCGGTTCTCTGAACCATTCATCTACAAACCTGTCAGACACTGCAACTTCTTGGGATCTTAATACTTAGGAATTCTTCGCTTGCCTAATTCTTGGGCACAACCTACTTCCACATTGAACAAATGTGACACTACCTATGACTGCTACACCTCTCCTGCCATACGGTTTATAAGCTGCTTCTCCGCTCATCTGCCGTATTCTACTCAAGATTGATGGACTGAACACATCGACTCAAGGTTGAGGGACTGATTACCTCATTCTCCTCCTGTTCTTCAAGTTTCTCCTATGTATGGACTGATGAAACCACTGTGTGGCGAAACGTTTCCTCAATAAAGATACCCAAGAGTTGCACATGTGTCTAATTTATCCTCCATAGGTACAACTTCTGATGTTTGGGCCATGACTGACGTCTTCAGCAGGTCCAAATACAGATTTTTCAACCACGGCTGAAATCTCCTTCCGTTCCAGGTGCGGGTGCTGCTGCTGCCAGCGCGCAAACAGAAGCACAAGACTCGCATAAGACCAGGAGAGAACCCGCAGTTCAATGAAGCTTTCGTCTTTACCAAGATAAGCCCAGGTCAGTATAACAATGGGAATGGATGAGTTAAACCCATCGCAGTTCAGTGTAAAGGCATTACCAGGGAACAATATTTACCAAGTAAATATGTCACGTTGCCTTGAGGACGTTTATCTTAGTATAAAGCGATGGGCGTTGGCCTATACTGTATATGTATGCTAACGATGAGCACTGTGAAAGTCTGAATGTGAGATGGTGACCGGTGTTTTGTGAAAGCTTTTGTAGTGAAAGTGCAATGGTTTAGTGTAAATGCTAATAATTTCGCTATGTTTTAATGAAACATGAAAAGCTCATCAAATGCCGTGTATTAAAACCTTTGATAGTATAATACCAAGTCTTCCCAATCGTTTTTAGGCTCCGTATTCCCAAACATTGACCGAGTTCACGTACCCCACGTCGCCTTTGTCACTCACAGTAGTGTGTTTACACTCGCACACATCACGTCTCACATCCGTTACTTTCGTTATATAAGCTCCGTGCGTTTACATAAGAACATAAGAAAGAAGGAACACTGCAACAGGCCTACTGACCCATGCGGAGCAGGTCCATGTCCCCCCCCCCCGGATAAGCCCAATGACCCCCCGGATTAGCTCAATGACCCACCCAGTCTGGTCACCTCCACTCAAGGAAGGAGCACGGAACCAGACCCAGCATCACAAGCTAGTCAGGTCTAACTCACACCCACCCACACCCACTCATAAGAACATAAGAACATAAGAAAGGAGGAACACTGCAGCAGGCCTGTTGGCCCATACTAGGCAGGTCCTTTACAATTCATCCCACTAACAAACATTTGACCTACCCAATTTTCAATGCTACCCAAGAAATAAGCTCTGATGTGCAAGTCCCACTCAAATCCAACCCATCCCACTCATGTATTTATCCAACCTAAATTTGAAACTACCCAAAGTCCTAGCCTCAATAACCCAACTAGGTAGACTGTTCCACTCATCTACTACCCTATTTCCAAACCAATACTTTCCTATGTCCTTTCAAAATCTAAACTTATCTAATTTATGTGTGTTAGGTAAGACACATATGCAACAGTTAGGTATCTTTATTTCGAAACGTTTCGCCTACACAGTAGGCTTCTTCAGTCGAGTACAGAAAAGTTGATAGAAGCAGAAGATACTTGAAGACGATGTAATCAGTCCATCACCCTTAAAGTTTTGAGGTGGTCAGTCCCTCAGTCTGGAGAAGAGCATTGTTCCGTTGTCTGAAACAACATCGTCTTCAAGTATCTTCTGCTTCTATCAACTTTTCTGTACTCGACTGAAGAAGCCTACTGTGTAGGCGAAACGTTTCGAAATAAAGATACCTAACTGTTGCATATGTGTCTTACCTAACAATCTGTCGGTATTTTATACCATTTTAATGTTCCTTATCTAATTTAAATCCATTACTGCGGGTTCTCTCTTGGAGAGATATCCTCAAACCTTGTTAATATCCCCTTTATTAATACCTATCTTCCACTTATACACTTCGATCAGGTCTCCCCTCATTCTTCGTCTAACAAGTGAATGTAACTTAAGAGTCTTCAATCTTTCTTCATAAGGAAGATTTCTAATGCTATGTATTAATTTAGTCATCCTACGCTGAATGTTTTCTAACGAATTTATGTCCATTCTGTAATATGGAGACCAGAACTGAGCTGCATAATCTAGGTGAGGCCATACTAATGATGTATAAAGCTGCAGTATGACCTCTGGACTTCTGTATGGTTAAGTTCTACATTATTTAACTTATAAGTGCTAGGGTTATGGACACTCCCGAGCTTCAGAACCTTGCATTTATCTACATTGAACTGCATCTGCCACTTTTCTGACCAAGAGTAGAGTTTGTCTAAATCCTCCTGAAGTTCCCTAACATCTACGTTTGAATCAATTATCCTACCTATCTTCGTGTCATCGGCGAATTTGCTCATATCACTAGTAATTCCTTCATCAAGATCATTGATATATATTATAAACAACAACGGGCCCAAGACTGATCCCTGTGGAACGCCACTTGTTACTGATCCCCACTCGGATTTAACCCCATTTATGGACACTCTCTGCTTCCTGTCTGTGAGCCATGATTCGATCCACGAGAGCACTCTTCCCCCAATGCCATGAGCTGCTACTTTCTTCAACAGTCTTTGGTGCGGAACTCTATCAAATGCCTTACTAAAATCTAAGTAAATAATATCAAATTCTTTATCGTGGTCAACAGCCTCAAAAGCTTTACTGAAGAAAGTTAATAAATTAGTTAGACAAGACCGGCCTCTTGTGAATCCATGCTGAGTATCATTAATCAAGCTATGCTTATCGAGATGGCTTCTTATAATCTCAGCTATAATTGACTCTAGTAATTTGCCTACAATTGAGGTCAGGCTTATTGGGCGGTAATTTGACGGTAACGACTTGTCCCCTGTTTTAAAAATAGGAATTACATTAGCCATCTTCCACATATCAGACACTGCACCTGTTTGAAGAGATAAATTAAAAATATTAGTTAATGGTTCACAGACTTCCATTTTGCATTCCTTTAGAACCCTTGAAAAAACCTCATCAGGACCCGGTGACTTATTTTGCTTCAGTCGGTCTATCTGCTTCACAACCATTTCACTAGTGACTGTGATGTTACATAATTTATCTTCTTCTGATCCACTATAAAAATTAATTACCGGAATATTATTAGTGTCTTCCTGTGTAAAAACCGAGAGAAAATAATTATTTAAAATCGAGCACATTTCATTCTCTTTGTCAGTAAGATGTCCATAGTTATTTTTAAGGGGACCTATCTTATCTCTGACTTTTGTTCTATAGACCTGCATATTTCAAATAGCCAACGTTAAAACACTTCATGAATATCAGTGATAATGCAAAATAATAAGCATAATATAAATAAAAGAAAATATTCATGACATGTTGCTGCTTACCCATCAATACGATGGATGATGCTCCTGCATCTCAGCACGAAGACCAGCATCCATCTTCTGGCGATATCTTGTATTCATAGCTGTGAGCGCAGATAAACCAGCCTCTCTTAGTTGCGCCGAGGCGAATGACATCGGAAACGTCAAGGCTCGGCTGGATAACTCCGTGTGTTACACTTCCACAAGACTTACGACCAAAAACCCACAGGTGGTTTTTGCTTGAGTTATATTGACACTCCCCATGGGACGATAACAGTATTGTCTACCACTGTTATATTCAGCATTTTCTTTGTTTCCATGAATTCTTGTAGCGTGGAAAAACACCGAATAGAATTCTTATTTGCACAACTTCACCAGAATGTTGGTTCTTTTATTTTTTTTTTAATAATTTTGTCGACCTTGTCCAGTGTGATGAGCACCGTGACACTGGTGTCCAAGACACATGAAGTCAGTTGATTCAAAACGAGTTGTCCGCAAATAATTGTTGATCTTCCTATCTTAGTTCCAAAAAAAAATGGCATTGTCAGAATTTTGCTGCCTGAGAACCAGCACACTACAGTGCGTACGGCGCGTGAGAAGGAGCACACTACAGTGTGTACGGCGCGTGAGAACCAGCACACTACAGTGCGTACGGCGCGTGAGAACCAGCACACTACAGTGTGTACGGCGCGTGAGAACCAGCACACTACAGTGTGTACGGCGCGTGAGAACCAGCACACTGCGGTGTGTACGGCGCGTGAGAACCAGCACACTGCGGTGTGTACGGCGCGTGAGAACCAGCACACTACAGTGTGTACGGCGCGTGAGAACCAACACACTGCGGTGTGTACGGCGCGTGAGAACCAGCACACTGCGGTGTGTACGGTGCGTGAGAACCAGCACACTGCGGTGTGTACGGCGCGTGAGAACCAGCACACTACAGTGCGTACGGCGCGTGAGAACCAGCACACTACAGTGTGTACGGCGCGTGAGAACCAGCACACTGCGGTGTGTACGGTGCGTGAGAACCAGCACACTGCGGTGTGTACGGCGCGTGAGAACCAGCACACTGCGGTGTGTACGGTGCGTGAGAACCAGCACACTGCGGTGTGTACGGCGCGTGAGAACCAGCACACTGCGGTGTGTACGGTGCGTGAGAACCAGCACACTGCGGTGTGTACGGCGCGTGAGAACCAGCACACTACAGTGGGTACGGCGCGTGAGAACCAGCACACTGCGGTGTGTACGGTGCGTGAGAACCAGCACACTGCGGTGTGTACGGCGCGTGAGAACCAGCACACTGCAGTGTGTACGGCGCGTGAGAACCAGCACACTACAGTGTGTACGGCGCGTGAGAACCAACACACTGCGGTGTGTACGGCGCGTGAGAACCAGCACACTACAGTGTGTACGGCGCGTGAGAACCAACACACTGCGGTGTGTACGGCGCGTGAGAACCAGCACACTACAGTGTGTACGGCGCGTGAGAACCAGCACACTGCGGTGTGTACGGCGCGTGAGAACCAGCACACTACAGTGTGTACGGTGCGTGAGAACCAGCACACTGCGGTGTGTACGGTGCGTGAGAACCAACACACTGCGGTGTGTACGGCGCGTGAGAACCAGCACACTACAGTGTGTACGGTGCGTGAGAACCAGCACACTGCGGTGTGTACGGCGCGTGAGAACCAGCACACTACAGTGTGTACGGCGCGTGAGAACCAGCACACTACAGTGTGTACGGTGCGTGAGAACCAGCACACTGCGGTGTGTACGGCGCGTGAGAACCAGCACACTACAGTGTACGGCGCGTGAGAACCAGCACACTACAGTGTGTACGGCGCGTGAGAACCAACACACTGCAGTGTGTACGGCGCGTGAGAACCAGCACACTACAGTGTACGGCGCGTGAGAACCAGCACACTACCGTGCGTACGGCGCGTGAGAACCAACACACTACCGTGCGTACGGCGCGTGAGAACCAGCACACTGCAGTGTGTACGGCGCGTGAGAACCAGCACACTGCAGTGTGTACGGCGCGTGAGAACCAGCACACTACAGTGTGTACGGCGCGTGAGAACCAGCACACTGCGGTGTGTACGGTGCGTGAGAACCAGCACACTGCAGTGTGTACGGCGCGTGAGAACCAGCACACTGCGGTGTGTACGGTGCGTGAGAACCAGCACACTGCAGTGTGTACGGCGCGTGAGAACCAGCACACTGCAGTGTGTACGGCGCGTGAGAACCAGCACACTACAGTGTGTACGGCGCGTGAGAACCAGCACACTGCGGTGTGTACGGTGCGTGAGAACCAGCACACTGCGGTGTGTACGGCGCGTGAGAACCAGCACACTGCGGTGTGTACGGTGCGTGAGAACCAGCACACTGCGGTGTGTACGGCGCGTGAGAACCAGCACACTGCAGTGTGTACGGCGCGTGAGAACCAGCACACTACAGTGTGTACGGCGCGTGAGAACCAGCACACTGCGGTGTGTACGGTGCGTGAGAACCAGCACACTGCGGTGTGTACGGCGCGTGAGAACCAGCACACTGCGGTGTGTACGGCGCGTGAGAACCAGCACACTGCGGTGTGTACGGTGCGTGAGAACCAGCACACTGCGGTGTGTACGGCGCGTGAGAACCAGCACACTACAGTGTGTACGGCGCGTGAGAACCAGCACACTGCGGTGTGTACGGT
This sequence comes from Cherax quadricarinatus, assembly GCF_038502225.1. Taxonomy (NCBI): domain Eukaryota; kingdom Metazoa; phylum Arthropoda; class Malacostraca; order Decapoda; family Parastacidae; genus Cherax; species Cherax quadricarinatus. The sequence continues at coordinate 20,864,835 of NC_091324.1, read as the reverse complement.
GCGTGAGAACCAGCACACTGCGGTGTGTATGGCGCGTGAGAACCAGCACACTACAGTGTACGGCGCGTGAGAACCAGCACACTACAGTGTGTACGGCGCGTGAGAACCAACACACTGCAGTGTGTACGGCGCGTGAGAACCAGCACACTGCAGTGTGTACGGCGCGTGAGAACCAGCACACTACCGTGCGTACGGCGCGTGAGAGCCAACACACTACCGTGCGTACGGCGCGTGAGAACCAGCACGCTACAGTGTGTACGGCGCGTGAGAACCAGCACACTGCAGTGTGTACGGCGCGTGAGAACCAGCACACTGCAGTGTGTACGGCGCATGAGAACCAGCACACTACAGTGCGTACGGCGCGTGAGAACCAGCACACTGCGGTGTGTACGGCGCGTGAGAACCAGCACACTGCGGTGTGTACGGCGCGTGAGAACCAGCACACTACAGTGCGTACGGCGCGTGAGAACCAGCACACTGCGGTGTGTACGGCGCGTGAGAACCAGCACACTGCGGTGTGTACGGCGCATGAGAACCAGCACACTACAGTGTGTACGGCGCGTGAGAACCAGCACACTGCGGTGTGTACGGCGCGTGAGAACCAGCACACTGCGGTGTGTACGTCGCGTGAGAACCAGCACACTACAGTGTGTACGGCGCGTGAGAACCAGCACACTGCGGTGTGTACGGCGCGTGAGAACCAGCACACTGCGGTGTGTACGACGCGTGAGAACCAGCACACTGCGGTGTGTACGGCGCGTGAGAACCAGCACACTGCGGTGTGTACGACGCGTGAGAACCAGCACACTACAGTGCGTACGGCGCGTGAGAACCAGCACACTGCGGTGTGTACGGCGCGTGAGAACCAGCACACTGCGGTGTGTACGACGCGTGAGAACCAGCACACTTCAGTGCGTACGGCGCGTGAGAACCAGCACACTACAGTGTGTACGGCGCGTGAGAACCAGCACACTGCGGTGTGTACGGCGCGTGAGAACCAGCACACTGCGGTGTGTACGGCGCGTGAGAACCAGCACACTACAGTGTGTACGGCGCGTGAGAACCAGCACACTGCGGTGTGTACGGCGCGTGAGAACCAGCACACTGCAGTGTGTACGGCGCGTGAGAACCAGCACACTACAGTGTGTACGGCGCGTGAGAACCAGCACACTGCGGTGTGTACGGCGCGTGAGAACCAGCACACTGCGGTGTGTACGGCGCGTGAGAACCAGCACACTGCGGTGTGTACGGCGCGTGAGAACCAGCACACTGCGGTGTGTACGGCGCGTGAGAACCAGCACACTGCGGTGTGTACGGCGCGTGAGAACCAGCACACTACAGTGTGTACGGCGCGTGAGAACCAGCACACTACAGTGTGTACGGCGCGTGAGAACCAGCACACTGCAGTGTGTACGGCGCGTGAGAACCAGCACACTACAGTGTGTACGGCGCGTGAGAACCAGCACACTGCGGTGTGTACGACGCGTGAGAACCAGCACACTGCGGTGTGTACGGCGCGTGAGAACCAGCACACTGCGGTGTGTACGACGCGTGAGAACCAGCACACTGCAGTGTGTATAAGTGCCTCATGCTGCAGTAGAGTTGAAAATATTCTCGAATTCAACGGACGAACTTCGAGGAAGTTGACCATTTTCACAAAATCCTTGATGTTAATAACAATCCCATTAACACGCGAAGGAGAGAACACTGAGCGTACAACACCTCACTATCAACAGCGCCGGCACACTAACCACCTCCCTCGTGCACCCAAAACACAATGTAATTAGCTCACCACTCATCACTTTATTTGGCAGGGTTTCAATATATTCCAATCGATTCCCTTGCTTTATATCCTCGTGTCGCGAGACGAAACGAAAGGAGAAACAGGGTACATATTTGTCAATCAGGCCAGCCAAGATCTGAGTTTCGGTCTTTTTTTTTTTTCACTTCGTCCATTAGTCGAGTGTCTTGAGTATGGGAGTGATGAACGATAATTCCAAAATGATCGTGAGCCTCCCCACGGCCTTAATGGATGCACTCTCAGAAATCCTTGAAAGTTATTAATTTATTTAAAAATAACCACTTTTATAATACAGTACCTCCTCTGGTACCAGGCGAAATTGCAAACCTGGAGAATGTACAGAGGACTTTCACGGCACGTATAAGTACGACAAACTACCTAATTTACTGGGAACATTTGAAATCCCTTGTATGTATTTTCTGGAAAGCAGGCGAGAAAGATATATGATACTATACACGTGGAAAATCCTAGAGGGACTGGTCTCAAATCTGCACACGAAAATAACTTCCTAGGAAGAAAAAACTTGGTAGGAGATGCAACATCCCCCCAATGAAAAGCAGGGGCACCACAAGTACGCTAAGAGATAACACAATGTGTGTCAGGGGCCCAAGACTGTTCAACTGCCTCCCAGCATACATAAAGGGGGATTACCAATAGACCCCTGGCTGTCTTCAAGAAGACGCTGGACAAACACTTAAAGTCAGTTCCTGACCAGCCAGGCTGTGGCTTGTACTTTGGTGTACGTGCGGCCAGCAGTAACAGCTTGGTTGATCAGGCCCTGATCCACCTTGAGGCCTGTTCACGGACCGGGCCGCGGAGGCGTTGACCCCCGAAACCCCCTCCAGGTATACTCCAGGTATGTTCAGCACATCTTAATTTTAGTGGTAATGATGGCATTCCACTATGTGAGTGCAGGCTGTATCTAATGTGTGCGTTGAGGCTGTACCCAATGTATATGTCAGTATGTTGATAGTCACTGTATATGTGTTGGTGTTCACTGCATGTGTGTTGATGGCGTGTGCTGCATGTGAACTGCATGTGAGTGTATGGAGTCTGTCTGTATGAGTGTTGATGGTGTTCACTGTGTGCGTGTTAAGACTCTCCACTATATGTATGTGTGTGTTGAAGTTGGATTCACTCTGTGTATGTAAATCTTTAAGTTATAGCACATCCCAACACACATTACACCCTACACTTTTTTCCACAGATGAAGTACAGCAGTTTGGGGTGCGGCTGCGGCTGTATGGCTGTGAACGCATGCGGCGGGAGAAGATGGTAGGGGAAGTGATTGTTCCCTTCGCCTCCATTAACCTGGCACTCGGCAACTCCTTCTGGCTCACCTTAGAGCCTCGAGCAAACCTAGCAGTAAGCAACTTTGAGTATATAAATGTGAGGTGCATAGAATGACTGAGGCTCGATCCTCCGTTTGCTAAATGAAGGCTGCCACTCGCGGTGTTTATATAGAAAGTGTCCCGAGCCACGGTTAGTGGTCGGTGCTTCGAGCCTCCGCCTCGTCTACACACATTCCTTGTGGTTCTCGATTCCTAATCCATTACCTAATGTAACAGAATTAGTGATTTTTTTTAAATTATGGAGGTTCGACTTTTTTCAATTTAGTGTCACAGAAAAACATCATTAGTAGTAGTAATAGTAGTAGTATTATGATTAATAATAATAATGATGATTGCAGTAATAACAGTAATGATAGTACTACTACTGATAGTAGTAGTCAAATGAATTGTGATGACAGTGCACTTTACACACACACACACACACACATCCTCCTAACTTCCAAACTACGAATTCTCTGCATTATATTCACACCACACATTGCCCTCAGACATGACATCTCCACTGCCTCCAGCCTTCTCCTCGCTGCAACATTCATCACCCACGCTTCACACCCATATAAGAGCGTTGGTAAAACTATACTCTCATACATTCCCCTCTTTGCCTCCAAGGACAAAGTTCTGTGTTTCCACAGACTCCTAAGTGCACCACTCACTCTTTTTCCCTCATCAATTCTATGATTCACCTCATCTTTCATAGACCCATCCGCTGACACGTCCACTCCCAAATATCTGAATACGTTCACCTCCTCCATACTCTCTCCCTCCAATCTGATATTCAATCTTTCATCACCTAATCTTTTTGTTATCCTCATAACCTTACTCTTTCCTGTATTCACCTTTAATTTTCTTCTTTTGCACACCCTACCAAATTCATCCACCAATCTCTGCAACTTCTCTTCAGAATCTCCCAAGAGCACAGTGTCATCAGCAAAGAGCAGCTGTGACAACTCCCACTTTGTGTGTGATTCTTTATCTTTTAACTCCACGCCTCTTGCCAAAACCCTCGCATTTACTTCTCTTACAACCCCATCTATAAATATATTAAACAACCACGGTGACATCACACATCCTTGTCTAAGGCCTACTTTTACTGGGAAAAAATTTCCCTCTTTCCTACATACTCTAACTTGAGCCTCACTATCCTCGTAAAAACTCTTCACTGCTTTCAGTAACCTACCTCCTACACCATACACTTGCAACATCTGCCACATTGCCCCCCTATCCACCCTGTCATACGCCTTTTCCAAATCCATAAATGCCACAAAGACCTCTTTAGCCTTATCTAAATACTGTTCACTTATATGTTTCACTGTAAACACCTGGTCCACACACCCCCTACCTTTCCTAAAGCCTCCTTGTTCATCTGCTATCCTATTCTCCGTCTTACTCTTAATTCTTTCAATTATAACTCTACCATACACTTTACCAGGTACACTCAACAGACTTATCCCCTATAATTTTTGCACTCTCTTTTATCCCCTTTGCCTTTATACAAAGGAACTATGCATGCTCTCTGCCAATCCCTAGGTACCTTACCCTCTTCCATACATTTATTAAATAATTGCACCAACCACTCCAAAAACTATATCCCCACCTGCTTTTAACATTTCTATCTTTATCCCATCAATCCCGGCTGCCTTACCCCCTTTCATTTTACCTACTGCCTCACGAACTTCCCCCACACTCACAACTGGCTCTTCCTCACTCCTACAAGATGTTATTCCTCCTTGCCCTATACACGAAATCACAGCTTCCCTATCTTCATCAACATTTAACAATTCCTCAAAATATTCCTTCCATCTTCCCAATACCTCTAACTCTCCATTTAATAACTCTCCTCTCCTATTTTTAACTGACAAATCCATTTGTTCTCTAGGCTTTCTTAACTTGTTAATCTCACTCCAAAACTTTTTCTTATTTTCAACAAAATTTGTTGATAACATCTCACCCACTCTCTCATTTGCTCTCTTTTTACATTGCTTCACCACTCTCTTAACTTCTCTCTTTTTCTCCATATACTCTTCCCTCCTTGCATCACTTCTACTTTGTAAAAACTTCTCATATATATATATATATATATATATATATATATATATGTATAAAAATATATATATATATATATATATATATATATATATACATATATATATATATATATATATATATTATATATATATATATATATATATATATATATATATATATATATATATGTCGTGCCGAATATGTAAAACTATTCAATTAGCAAGAACTCATTTAAAATTAAGTCTTTTCTAAAATTTTCTCTTATACGTTTAAAGATATATTTTTTTCATTAATGTTGATGTAAAAATTTATAATTTTGCACCAAAAGGAACTTAGAAAACTTACCTAACCTTATTATAACAAGAACAATTTATTTTAGCCTAACCCAACTAAATATATTTTAGATTTGTTTACAATAATTTAATACTAAACAAACACAGTGAAATATATTTTTTTCGTTAGGTTCAGAATGATTTTGGCGAAATTATTGCATACACATATTTTCACTTGTCCTATATGGCAAGATGAGCGTTGCTATATATATATATATATATATATATATATATATATATATATATATATATATATATATATATATATATATATGTATATATATATATATATATATATATATATATATATATAATTGTCGAGTGTTCTCGTCTTAATAAATGACTGTCAGGTAATAACTAATGACTCATCTACAGCGGGCTGAGAGCAGGACAGAAGTGAGCAGTCTGACGAGGAGCGACTCAACTGGGTCAAACCACTCGGCACACAGTGGAGTGCCAGAACTGTTAGTGGGACTCACCTATAATGGCACAACTGGCAGGCTGGCTGTTGAAGTCATTAAGGGGTCACACTTCAGGTGAGAACAATTTTATGGTGTACATCATACTCATTCTGTCATTATTACAGAGGCACCAGATGGTTCCTGGGTCCCTCACCATCGGCCTTTTCACTAAGCAAGTTACACTAGCGATGAGTTATTTACAGCACTGATGAGTTATTTACAGTAGGCAAAGTTAGAATTACTTACTGAGAATGTTTTTAATAAATGTCGTTAAGGCTCAAGTATTTAAACGTCTTAAACGCCCTTGAGGAAGTTGTCATTAAATCCTCAGATTTCTTCACATTTAGGTATATCATACTGCAGTGTGAAAATAATTCTGCCTACAGCGAGTATATGGGCCAAAAAAAAAAAAAAATAGGAAGCTTCTATTGATGCAGTAAATCAGTTTCGGATAAACGCAACAGAGATAGTAAACATATCAAGGAATTGAAAGTGAGGTTGAAAAAGGAATTCCACTTGATCACAGATAAACAGGATACTCAGACGATGTTGAGCTATCAACATGACCTGATAATTCTATCAGTGGCACTGGGTGCAGGCAGCTCGTATATGTGTGTGAATCTAGTGTGACCAATATTCAGTCGCAAGATTGAATACAGGTTGTTAGTAATCAGCGATGTTGTTTGTAATCAACGATGTTGTTAGTAATCAACGATGTTGTTAGCGATCTCGCAAGTGGTGGTTTAGCACCAGCAAGCAGTGCAAAAATGACAACCCACTTCGGGAGTTAAGGTCCTGACGTGCCGAATGTGTGCAGGAGTCTGCAGATTCATTACCCTGAACACCAGCATGGCCACAGGTCTTTTTGTTGTCTGTTGAAATTGAGACGTAATGGTTTCTTCAGTCCAGTGCAGAGAAGAAACCGCTGGCTAGGGAAACGTTTTCGGAAAAGATACCCAAGTCCTCCACAAGTATCTTATTTATCAACTAGTCAGTTTTCAAAACCATTTACTCATAAGTTACGTGATGTTTTTATGACATACGACAATCGAACAGGTGGTCGAGGAATTTAACAGTGGTAGGAAATCCATGTAGGCCTAGCGAAAAATAATTACTAGGGCAACCAGAGAAAGGTTTCAATCTCTTTTGTTGACTAAAACTTGAATCCGTGGGATGAGGCCGAACCGGAAGCACAATTATAGCACACTGCAACGATACACTCACAAACTGACAGGAACAAGCAATAGTCAAATCCGGGACATACAGGGTAGACTAAATCCTATGAGAGAGAACCCAGGTGAGCTTGTTGATGATACTGGGTAAACACCCTTGTGTCACTCCTTCCTCTTGAAAGATGTCGGTGGGAAGACTCATGGAGGTCTTTAGAAAAAGTGGCAGCAGGAACTGCTGCCAGGATTAGACTTTCATGCTGTTAGCACCAACAGTCTGGTTGCTCAGGTTATCCACCTGGAAGCTTGGTCTGGGACCAGTCTACGGAGGCGTTGACTCTAGGAGCACATCTCGAAGTGGACTCCAGGTAGCGCCATAAGCCTCTTCTAACTCTAAACACCCATTTCTGATACATAAAACCTTTTCTTTTAAATTTAGTAGAGGGGAGAACAGTATGTCTGATGCTATTAGTGGTTTGTCTTGGAAAATAGTCTGATAATGTTAATGTTACACTAAAACAACTCATAGTTGGTACGGATATTAAAACTATAACATAAGGTAGATCAAGAACAACTAAAAAAAATATGTTTTATGCTCCAACATGGTCATGCGGAATTATGTCCCATTTACCACTCTCTAATTTAGGTCAGTGTTACCCGTGTGCCAACCCTCGGCAGCTGGGTTTGAGGATGTATTTGTTCCTATGCTTCAGTACTTACACCTTTCGACACTATTTCTTTCATTATCACTCTTAAATTGAATTTGGGCTGCAGGAATTTTGAGACCTGGTCTCAGACCGGACCGCAGGGGCGTTGACCTCCGAAACCCTCTCCAGGTATACTCTCAGGGAAAGCCTACTCTGGTTCTTCCTCTCCGAAAAGTCGGGCCGCTACCTTCCATTTTAGACTTGCAGCTCTACTAATTACATTTTCCAGATTAATAGACCATCTATTGTGGTACCTGGATAAAGAGAGGGTCGTTCCACAACTGGCTTTTTGCTCCGGCTTCATACGTACATTCACGATATTTTGCTAGAGGTCACTTTGTGGTGGCGGTCTTTTCTCGACCAGACAAAAGCTTAGGATACTATTTATGATACCCATTTCTGGAACCGTGGGACTTACTCCCAATTTACCTCAAAGCCTCTATTGCAAATCGGTATTTTTCTTTCTGATTCAATGGCAGATTTTCCAGACTTTGTTCAAGCCGAAGGCATTGCACAAGGGTGTGTAATTAGCACAATCTTATTTTCATTGGACATTAATGATCAGTTTTAGCTCGGAGACTTTGGCTTTCTTTATATGTGAATGTTGTCGACATAGCTTATCCTGGTACTAACATTCAACAGGTTTTCCTTACAGAACGCTATTGACTTCACGTCCACTTGGGCTACACTACATAACTTTAAGTTCTCAATGTCCTAAGCGAACTTCTGTACATTAACTCAGCACCCTTTCCTTTCCCGTGTCACACTCTCCGTATATTACTTCCCAGCCAAGCTGCTTAATTCCTCGGTCTCCTCTTTGATTGTTGGATGTCACGAAACTCACACATTTCATCTCATGCAGTGGGATGGATCGGGTAACAGATATTCCTTGGATGACAATGTATTTCGTTGCTTTATGCTAGTTCATTATCCACGGTACATACAAAATTAAAACACAATTTTAACACCTGTTGAACTTGATGCTGTATTTCAAAATAAATGAATGAAACAATTTTTAAAATATAATTAATATTAGCATGATTGTCAGTTATAATAAGCAAGCAATGTCAGAAATTATTTAATTCAATTTTGTTTGTGTGTAAGGGTAGTGCATTTCCGAGAGCATTATTGCTACAGATGACGATCACTCACAAGTATGCTCACAAAATGTGAAACTGAATGGTGTGTGCTTAGGAAGGTAGTGCATCTCGGACTGTGTTGCCGTTATACTAGAGTCATCAACTGTGTGAAGGTAGTGCATCCCAGAGAGTACTGATGTTGAGAGAAGTGACTTCCAGTCATTCAGCTGACGTGTGTGTCACTCTCTGTGTGTTGCAGCAACGAGGTGGACAGTGTTCTGCCGCCGGTGGTGTGGCGCGTCTTGCCCAGAGATATACGTCGAGTGGGGCCGATCATGAGGTTCATTTATTACGACTACTACCACCCCAATCTTAACTTAATTCCCCCACCAAGGATACCTTGATGTTTAGTCAATGTTAAAATAGTCCCCATTCTTAAGAAAATTTCATGTTCCGATAGTTCGATGTTTTTATAACTTAATGTTTATCCAGTGTTAAAATAGCTCCTATTTTTAAGAAAGCCACACTTTACTGTGGTTCGATGTTTTGAGATCTTGATGTTTAGCCAATGCTGAAACTGACCCCATTTTTTTAAGAAAATTCCCTCTTATGATAGTTCCTTGTTATGGAAGTTTTGTATTAAGGTTTCTTTAACGTCCCATGCTGAAATACTTCCTACTTAAATTAACACCAACAATTTAAGGGACGAGATGTGTTGTAACATCTTATCTCAGGTCCATTCTTATGACTTTCAAAACTTTGTTTTTTTTTTCTTAGAGCCTTTATAGGAGAACGGCACTTTGACGTCCGTATTGCTAATACTTTCTCCCCAGACTTCGTTCAAGATGAAAGGGTTCACCAAGGGTGCGTCATCGGCATAGCCTTATTCCTGATCACCATCACTGGTCTTGCCTCTTCTCCCTCAGAGAGATTTGATCCTCTGTATATGTGCATGATTTTGCGATTGCTTGTACTGTTATAAGCTTCCAACAGGTAACGTCCTGACTGTAACGTGCAGAAGATTATGCTTTTGACTGGGCTATGTCGAACGGGTTTAGGTTGTGTCCAAAACCCACTCCATTTCCTTTCAGTCCTTGATCTATGGTTTCTCTGTGGGGATCTCCCATCCCAGTTTGCCAGACGGTAAAATTTCTTGGCCTACTTTTTTCATTGCAGAATGTCGTAGAATTCCTATACTATGTTTCTGAAAGTGAAATGTCTCGGTAGATTGAGCTTAAAATTTTGCCGCATTATCCATGGGAGCAGATCATCAAGTTTTTCTTCGTCTTCACTAGGAGCTGGTTTTACCTAAGCGCTCGATTATGGCTGTACAGTTACTATGAAGCTCCACGCCCTTCTGGACGCAGCCTAAAAAGACTGATTCTGCATTAAGTATTTATAGCTAGACCGCAGTGCCTGATTTTGAGGATGTAAAGACGATTTGAGCTTCAGTGTTGCTTCAAGTTTTGAAAACCTCAGTAATTTCTTATTCATGAAAAAGGCTTTCTCCTATGATAGTTTCTTAATAACTTAAATAAGCTTAAGGACGACATGTAAAGCCTGGCCCTTGATTCGCCACTCAGTGACATCACAGACTCCCACGTGTGCGGTTTTCTCACCCATCACCACCATCGTAATTAATTTTACCCATTCAGCATTTGTTTTGTTGTCATACCGGAGAGCACTGAACAAAAAGTAACCCAGTTAAATGACGTAGCATCTTATAATGACATATTCATAAAAAAATATGATTACTGAATAAAAATAACCTAAAACTAAAATGTACATATTACAATAGGTGGCTGTGTGGAAAATACTTTCCACAGTTTTCGTTCATCCACGGCTGAATGTCTATTGACTGAGTATAATACGCACTCCCGTCGTTACTTGTTTGCCTCCGTATTGTGCATAACTGTCTGATTTCCAGGATACTCACATCAGCAGAGCTGCTGCTGCCTTTGACCAGCATCCATGTTTATTGCCATATAGCTCTTATAGTACTTCTCTTCTCTCTTCTCTTTATGGATCACCCACGGAGGTACTTTGCTGGATCTACCACCTTGTCCCTTTCCCCTTCCATGCTCGAAGTCTCGCATTTTTCCTTCAGCTTTGTGCTCCTTCTTATTTGAAGGTGCACACTCCCATGCTATTCCTGTACACACGGCTAGATCCAGATCTGTTGATGGTGTTGGTTATGTGGATGTTTTTCCGAACTTCGCGATCTAAGGACAATTTACCGAATAAAGCCAGCGTTTTCGCGGTGAACTAGTATGCACCTCTATATTATCAATCGCACTGCATCCTCTCTGGATCTTCCTTTGTCATAATTTTGAACTTTCCTAGTGTCTTGCAGGCAATTCGTTGCTTTGATTTCTTTTATACAACTGTTCTTCGTATTTAATAGCGGTTACGTAGCCTCGTTATTCGCCACAAAGATGTCGCCTTCTGTCGGGTCCCCTGAACGTGATGTTCAGAAAAATAAACTTCTAACCTCTACTCGTTCTGCGGTTAGAGACATTACAACTGACTCACTCGCCATGGGTTCTAACCCCATCCGCTCCAGTTTTTTTTTTAAGACATTACAAGCTCCTCTAGGGCTTTGACCTTTCCCGACTATTTTCGTATTCTTTCTCGATGGACTTGTGACTGTTAACAGTCACTGATCTACACTGGGGACCGATTAGAAGTTTTCAGTCAAAGCAAAGTTTCTGGTTAACTTCCTTCCATCATCACTGTTGTCTATGAGAAACAGTTCTATGCATGAGTATTGGCTGCATAGATAAGCATCTCTCGGAGAAACAACCTCTCTTGAGACTTGCTGTCTCGCCGACATTCCACAACCTTCTGACTGATCTTCCCGTTTATCAGTGGCCAATAAAATTCATTTCCGTCCTCTTTTATCGTCTCCCTGACGCCCTCAATCGGCTCTCTTCTTGGACAGTCAAACCATCATTCATTGCTGTCTCACAGACTGATATTGTGCCTAGTGCATCAACTTTTGCATCTGTCTCCTCCCCTGCACACGTCTTTTTCCTACCGTTCAGCACTGTACGACCCATTATGATTTCGCAATGTTTGCGAAAATAATTGTAACACTAATACTGCTAATAATAACGATAATAATAGGCTTATATAACAACGTATTTGCTTGGAATATTTTTACAGCTTAATAACCTGTTTGCTAAAATAACGTATATTCAGTATGAGCATGATTTCAGTACAATATCTGAAAGTATTTTATAGTAACTGCTTGCAATGAATGTTATGAATAGAAAAACATCATAATTCAATGATTTTGAGGGCGTAATGTGACCTCTCTTTCCTGGCTTACATGATCTATTATCGTTAATTGTTCTTTTGTTAACAGTGTCTAGGTAATTTTTATATGAATTTTATATATTTGTATTTCTGAGGATCATCTGAAGATTTGTGTTTCAGGGAAAGATCATTAAATTATGCAATTTTTTGTATATGCATATATTAAATTTTACAACGTAGCTAGGCTATGAACCTAGCTTAAATTCTCTATCATTTACGTAATATAAAAATATCATAACTGAACCTTCATAACTTTATTTTCCTTGGCAAGCGAATCTTTATTTGAATTATTTTTGTTATAGTATATGTTTCATTGTTGCTTAAAAAATGTTTCCTCCGTAAACTCACTGCAGCAGTTGTTCTGCAACTCTGTAACACAGCGGCACATGTACTACCTAGGTAATGCTATGATAACAAGTTAACATAGTGACACGTTTCATATATGTAATTGTGTATATATATATATATATATATATATATATATATATATATATATATATATATATATATATATATATATATATATATATGTATATATATATATATATATATATATATATATATATATATATATATATATATATATATATATATATATATATATATATATATATATATATATATTATATATATATATACATACACACACATATATATTGATCATTAACAACACTGCGACTAGTCAGGGAGTCGAACCCATGCTGCTTTGGCTTGCCTCGTGGTGGGCGAAAACTCATGACGCTTTAATACACAGGACAAGGATTGTGTGGTCCCGGGGATTAAGGCGTCATGAGTTTTCTCCCACCATGAGGCAGGTCAAAGCAGCATGGGTTCGACTTCCTGACTAGTCGCAGTGGACATATATATATATATATATATATATATATATATATATATATATATATATATATGTATATATATATATATATATATATATATATAAATATATATATATATATATATAAATATAAATACTAGGTAGTAGGTTGGTAGACAGCAACCGCCCAGGGAGGTACTACCGTCCTGCCAAGTGAGTGTAAAACGTAAGCCTGTAATTGTTTTACACGATGGTAGGATTGCTGGTGTTTTTTCTGTCTCATAAACATGCAAGGTTTCAGGTACGTCTTGCTACTTCTGCTTACACTTAGGTCACACTACACATACATGTACAAGCATATGTATACACACCCCTCTGGGTTTTCTTCTATTTTCTTACTAGCTCTTGTTCTTGTTTATTTCCTCTTATCTCCATGGGGAAATGGAACAGAATTCTTCCTCCGTAAGCTATGCGTGTTGTAAGAGGCGACTAAAATGCCAGGAGCAAGGGGCTAGTAACCCCTTCTCCTGTATATATTACTAAATATGAAAGGAGAAACTTTTGTTTTTCCTTTTGGGCCACCCCACCTCGGTGGGATACGGCTGGTGTGTTGAAAGAAAGATATATATATATATATATATATATATATATATATATATATATATATATATATATATATACTGTATATATATGGGCGTGTATACTTACAGCAACAGCATATTTATTATTTCCACTCTCTTGTTATTATTAGTTTTGTAAGTATAACATTAGGTCTATTAAATTAACCGATATGTAAAATAAGAAAACAACAATAAAAGAAAGGAAAAAATATATTCAATAGGAATTTATAAGTGAATTGTAAAATTGAAAATGTTCCAAAAACTCCTCGACAACTAAATGGATAAATGGCCTTAGTAATTCTTCCTTTGCCCTTTGAATTACATGTGTTGAAATCTTACACCAGTGAGAGGTAGCGGTTATCCTGGCACTCCTGTAGCTGGTGCTAGAGAAGGTAGCGGGAGGCATCTTGACATTACTTAAGATGTGCCAGAGAGGTATCACAAGCCACCTGGCACTGATAATATAATACCAGAGTGAGAAGTAGCAAGATGCACGTGGCTCTGCTTTCTATAGTGCCAGAGTGAGAGGTGTCACCTAGTACCGCTAAGACAGTGCCAAAGTGAGAAGTAGCATGAGGCACTTAGCACTGAGCAAGCTCGTCACAGACTGCCCTTCCCACGCCATACATAACACAGTATATCTGATGTGTCAGTGAAAAATGTCTTCCTTTTAGCCTGTGGTCGTATTCTGTTCTTCACGAACTGTGAACTCTCTCCTGATAGGTATACGGATCTTTGTAAGATTATGATTCGCTCGGCGATTAACCAATTGCTCACTAAATGATGAGATAATCTCGTGATTAAACAACCAATGGCTTATTGGGGATCTGTAAACCTGCTTGTATTTTAGCAGGAAACCTGCTGTATTTTAACAGTAGACCCACTGTATTTTAACAGTAGACCCACTGTATTTTAACAGTAGACCCACTGTATTTTAACAGTAAGCCTGTTTGTATTTTGCATTAGGTATGATGCACTTTAGCAATAGGCCTACTCTATTTTATACCTGTAACAAAACATTTTAAGCACCTTTGAAATAAATTTATAAATCATTCAAAATAAACCATAGTTTTCATAATACAAATAAAATCCCAGATTTGGTTTATTAATGAAGTAACTTAAAGATACCTCTTCATGTACATTGTTGTCTAGTTTCAAGTGTTATCTTTACTTTATTCAAAATAAATAAACTTAGTACATTTTAACAAGTGTAAGTTTGTTTGCTATTAGTTTTGGCGCAAAAAATGCATATAAAATTTTCGTAAATTGATTCCACTGTTTTCCTTGTTGGAAGAGGGAAAGGGATTGATGAATCTCAGGTTAGTTCCATTTTTCCTTGTTTGATATAAAGTCTTAGCACCGATGAAAACTCCCACTTTGATAGAATTCATCAGCTCATTACTATGATTAGTCCTGCATTTACCCAGAGTAAACTGCATTTGTTAACAGTAAGAGAAATGTAACTTCATTCCACAAGTTTACGTGACTGTGCAGTAAGTCCACCTGATTGTTTACAAGAGGTAATTTGTGGTAATTGCTTGTGCGGTCATTTACAGGAACGGTGATGATTTCAGGAACATGGCGAACACCCGAGCTCCAGACACCTACGTCAAGTTGGTCCTTATGTCATCCAGTGGACAAGAAATTGCCCACAGCAAAACATCAGTCCGTCGGGGCCAACCTAACCCACTCTTTAAAGAAACCTTCATGTTTCAGGTTAGATAGCACTAGGGGAGAAGATTTGACATTTGCCTTGTAGTGCAGGCAGCAGCAAATGCATTCACTCACGTGTATTTACTTGTGTTTGGTATGAGCCTCTCAGTCGTACCTCTCGACCTTCCATTAACTAAAATAATTTAATACTAACCTTGTGTTGAGCCGGTATCCTGTCTGTTCCGGTAACTAATGTAAGTCAGGGTATTTCTCGAAAATTGTTAGCAATATGCCACCATGAATAAAATACATTGACATTTCTTGAATATTTGTGAGTTGTCTCTGAATTTGATTTATTAATCATTAAGACACGTAATAATGTAAGGTATGTTAGTGGTTTATCTGACAAAGTTTACATTTAGTTAAGTCTCAATCAGCTGGTGGAACAAACTCACAGAGGTATTTGCAGTTGTGGCATCCAATAAACTGCTGATTTTACTGGATACCTTCAAGAAATGTGGTTCTTCCTGCATAATAAAATGAGAACTGATGGACTGACTGGTCTTAAAGTCCAGAGTTCTGTCTCAACTGACTGAAGTTCACTTAAAGCTCTTAGTAATATCCTTAAAGTATTAGTTGACATTTCTGTGTTGACATTTCTGTGTCATTAGGTTTATCATTCATTTGAAGAACAATGTGAGAAGGAATCCACAAAAACGTGTACTCTAGTAGCCAGGGTACACGTTTTGTTGATTCCCTTTCACTTTTTCAGGATACATGCAGTTTGTTTAGTGGTTTCTTCAGCAGACGACTGCATCACTGGTGAAGTGGGGTGACTTCAGTTAGGATAGGATTTTCTTCGAGTTAGGGTTAGCCACGCAGGATAGCCCAAGAAAGTCAGTGCGTCATCGAGGACTGTCTAACTTATTTCCATTGAGATCCTCAATCTTGTCCCCCAGGATGCGACCCACACCAGTCGACTAACACCCAGGTACCTATTTGCTGCTTGGTGAACAGGTGTAAGGAAACGTGTCGATATGTTTCCACCAGCCGGGAATCGAACCCGGGCCCTCCGTGGGTGAAGCGAGAGCTTAAGCTACCAGGCCACCCCTGGTAGGCAACGCTTTCGCTTTACACACAATGTCCGTTGCTCGATTCCCGGCAAGAGTGGAAACATTGAGCGTGTTTCTTTACACATGTTATCCCTAGCAAGCAAACAAGTAGGTACCTGGGTGTTGGTCTACTGCTGTGGGTCGCATCCTGGGAACAAGATTGAGGACCCCAATGGAAATAAGACAGACAGTCCCTCGATGAC
Organism: Cherax quadricarinatus; assembly: GCF_038502225.1. Taxonomy (NCBI): domain Eukaryota; kingdom Metazoa; phylum Arthropoda; class Malacostraca; order Decapoda; family Parastacidae; genus Cherax; species Cherax quadricarinatus. The sequence continues at coordinate 20,848,186 of NC_091324.1, read as the reverse complement.
TCACTGCCTTTCTTCGGTTATCCTGGGTGGCAAACCTTTCAGGGTTAAAAATCCGAAGAAAATCTTAACTTGTAGCCCGGTGGCCTGGTGGCTAAACCTCCCGTTTCACACACGGAGGTCCCGGGTTCGATTCCCGGCGGGTGGAAACATTTCGACACGTTTCCCTACACCTATTGTCCTGTTCACCTAGCAGCAAATAGGTACCTGGGTGTTAGTCAACTGGTGTGGGTCGCATCCTGGGGGACAAGATTAAGGACCCCAATGGAAATAAGTTAGACAGTCCTCGATGACGCACTAACTTTCTTGGGTTATCCTGGGTGGTTAACCCTCCAGGGTTAAAAATCCGAACGAAATCTTATCTTATCTTATCTTGACTCAGTGATGTCTCTTGTTGCTTCGGTTACTTGTTATAATAAACTGTCTCAGTGTTTCTGTTCCCTCTGCTCGGTGGACATACTGTTTTATTGTGTTCAGATATTGCCCAATTTTTTGGTCGTTTCTAGGAATTACGTTGGTCCTTCAGCTATTTCCTGCTTTATATGTAGTGGGTAGATGCCACTTCCCAAAATGTTAAGGTCTTCCAACTGGCGAGGTTAGCCAGTTGAGAATAAGAGAAAACAAACAATCCCAAGAGAAAACGGAGGCAGAAGAGATGACATTAAGGAAAATAAGTGGTAGACATGACTCACGAAATCGTAATGACACGATTGCAAACAAACCATACCACGGGCGGGATTGAACCAGCGGTCGGGTTGGGTAACATTCACCAGGAAACAGGGCTAAAAGTGGTAGAAAGGTCCAAATAGTGGTGAAATAAAAAGAGATAAATGTAAGAGGTTTTAATCCCACATTTTTTATCAAACCCTACACAGAAAGTGTTTTTTTTCTCTCATACTTTAAATCGTCTTATTTCGTTATTCTTTATGACAAATAGTTTTTTTTACAATTATTGTATATTATTTCAGTGACTGCTTCCTAAATACCTGCCTAAAATGTTATGTGGAAAATTTTATAGGAGTGATTACTTGTACATACCTCAACATTACATGCATACGAGTAATCTCCTTGGGAGACAACAACGATATTGTTTACCATAGTCACCCATGTAGACATGTGAGAAAACTTAACCACCTCTGGTCACTGCAGGTGGCCCCTCGACCCTCACAATCTTATCCATATCTATCCGAGACCAGTATAAATTGGGTAGCACCCTCAAGTACGGCGCTACTAATTAATTGTGGACTGTATAGATTATATTAGTTTAACTGAATGAAGGGGGGGGGGGTAGGTTACACATGGATATACCCATCAAGGAAAAAACACTTGTACATAATCCCACCACTTACCAGATATTCTCTGGGGGTCACTTGATGTAGCTGGATCACCCATAACCTATCCAATTACAACATACCTAACTGGCCAGTATCAGTCTGCTATAACTAGAAGGGTTACTTAACTGTGGGTGATTGATACTCCTTATTTCCTCCATTCACCATCTCATTTCGATGTCCTGCTACACCGACACGGTTCTCATTCCAGCAGGAATGAGAACCGTGTTTAGAAGTCGTGACTCAATGAACTTCACTTTCCTCGTCACGGGAACAACGTGGTCTGATGTGTTCACTCGGAGCAAGGCGACTTATTTCACTTCACGCGTTCTCTTAGCGTTATTATCATTAATTACATTACAATTCACAAGACGATTTAATGTCTCATAATTATTATACACATTAGAGATCACTCCATTAAGATCTGAGACCGATGAGTGATGATTCAAATTAAAATTAAAATTCAAAGTTTATTCTCTATAAAGATTACAATGTTGAATTTACAGAATTTGGTTGTTGTGTGGTTTACATGTAGTTAAATAATGATTACAGAGTGTACCACTAGAACGCCTAGCATGGCTAGGCATTTCGGGCAGACTTAGTTTAATTCTTTATTTTAAAATATTACAAATTATGAGGTAAGTTGGTATTATGGCTTAGTGACTAAATACTAGTTTGTGAGTTTAGCAATGTGAATGCTTTTGTTTTGGCACAGTACATAGTTTCAGTATTGGAGTATCATAGGATTCATTATTTTAAGATTGAGATTAATATTTCTGTTTATGGTCAAATGGGTGAGTGAGTGTAAGTGTGAACCACCAGGTTGTATTCGTGTAGTTAGTTGATGGTGTTTATCAGGGAGATAAGATGTTTTCTAATGGTAGTTTTGAAGGTGATGAATGTGTCTGCAGTTCTAGAGTTCTCAGGTAGGGTGTTCCAGATTTTAGGGCCTTTGACATACATTGAATTTTTGTAAAGGTTTAGTCGGACATGGGGAATGTCGTAGAGATGTTTGTGTCTGGTGTTATGCCTGTGGGTTCTGTCACAACTATCAAGAAAGCATTTTAGGTCAAGGTTGATATTGGAGTTTAAGGTCCTGTAGATGTAGATTGCACAGTAGTAAGTGTGGATGTACTGAACAGGGAGTAAGTTTAGATCTATGAAGAGTGGGGGGGGGTGTTCCCAGGGATGGGATTTAGTGATTATTCTTACTGCAGCTTTTTGTTGGGTTATTATTGGCTTTAGGTGTGTTGCTGCAGTTGATCCCCAAGCACAAATAGCATAGGTGAGGTATGGATAAATAAGTGAGTGGTATAGTGTGAGAAGGGCATTTTGCGGCACGTAGTATCGTATCTTGGAGAGGATCCCAACTGTTTTGGATACTTTTTTGGTTATGTGTTGGATATGGGTGCTGAAATTCAGGTTGTTGTCAAGGTATAGGCCTAGGAATTTACCCTCATTATGTCTGGTAATTAGTGTTGTCGATCTTAATGTTAATTTGTGCATCTCCTGCTCTGCTACCAAACATAATATAGTAGGTTTTGTCAGTGTTAAGCGTAAGTTTATTGGCTGTCATCCAAGTCGATATTTTGATCAGCTCCTCGTTAACAATGGTGTTGAGGGTGGCATTTTAAACCAAGGGTACTTTTCCCCGAGACACAGTCCATGGTGACGCGCCAGTCACTCGGTCCTACCCTTATTCACTCATTTTACCACTTTATTACGGTGGTCCGGTAAATTACGTTCCCTCACTCTCCACAAGGAACAGTTACGACACTTCCTACTATGAAATGAGGCCTATATTAATCCTTAGGCCACCATGAACACCAATTTCCTGGTTCCATGCTTTCCCAGCCTCCTCACTACATTCAAAAACACACCCGCCTCCCGTGCCTCAGTTCGACCTATACCCCCGCACGTCTGCGCAGGCGCAGCGGGAACCCAGTTGGTTCCATTCAAAATACAAATACATTTTGACCCAAATCAACACATTAAACACTTATTAGGCACTATTGCTTCGGAAATTAAATAATTTCCACACTGCGGCCGGGTGGAAGTAGTTGTTAGACGACTTAAATTGCGTTAAAGCCCTCTCTAGATTGCGCTGCTGTTTTCCTAGTGGGTCTTACTACAATTTCTTCTTGCATTACTCGGTCAGTGTATTCAATATCACTCGTGTCACTTTCCCTTAGATTTCCATCTGCACTGGATTGAACACCATTTAATTCTAAGGGAATTAATTTATTAATGGTACGCAAACTTTCCTGACCACGACACAACACTTTGACGTTTCTGACAACACCTTGTGCATCTGGGTATAATGTAACTACCTTGCCCAGAGGCCACAATGTTCGATGTTGTTCAGTATCAATTAACACAATGTCACCTGGTTGAATGTTCTGTCGGTTTACTGCCTCTGGCGCACCATAAAAGTGTTCACGTAGTGTAAGAAGATATTCTTTATGCCACACATCGGACCAATGAGTAATTACCTTATTTAACATCTTGAACTTATCACTCAACACAGTCACGTTATTGTAATCCTCATCACTTCCCTCGGGATTATCTCTATAGATAGGTGCTTCTAACCTTCGTCCGCATATTAGGTGAGAGGGAGTCAGGATCTCCGCGTCAGGAGTGTCGCTCATGTATGACAGAGGGCGATTGTTTACCCGATTCTCTGCCTCCACCAACACTGCACGGAATTCCTCCAAATTAATTCTCTTCCTGTGTAGCACCTTACGAAGACATCTTTTCGCTGTACCTATCATTCTTTCGTACAGTCCTCCCTGCCAAGGGGCTCTGGGAGTAATAAATTTCCAGACACACCCTCGCTGGGTCAACAAAGACTGTACATCATCACTCTTATTTAATTCCATCAAGTGTTGAGCACCCACTACAAAATTGGTGGCATTATCTGAGATCATCAATCTTGGACAGGATCTCCTAGCTGCAAATTTCCAGAACAGCTGTATGAACTGTTCTGCAGACAAGTCCTGAGCCACTTCTAGATGAACAGGCCTAGTAGCTGTACAAGTAAATAGACATACATACACCTTCAAGGGAACACCATCTGAAGTACCTGTTAAAATTATTGGCCCACTATAGTCCACTCCGGTCACATCAAATGGTTTTAGCAACTGCACGCGTTCCTTGGGCAATGGTGGAGGACCTGGGTACATGTAGGTTCTGGCATCCACCCGGCGACATATTACACACGACTTGATAACCCTTTTTACACTTTGCCGTCCTTGTGGAATCCAGAAGGTTTCCCGAATACAGTTTAAGGTATCCTGTACCCCACCGTGCATCACGTTATTATGGGCATTAAAGACTATCAAGGTTGTCAGGTGATGAGTTTTGGGCAGCAAGATAGGGTGCTTAGCATATTCCCCCAATTCAACATTTTGTAACCTGCCTCTGCACCTAATTACATCATCCTCTAAATACAGCCCCAGCTTTTCTATTATTGAGCCTTTCACAATTTTTCCGTCCATCATTAATTTAATCTCATCCCTGTAGGTTTCTTCTTGTACCCTCTGTAGCCAGTATTTCAGGGGATGGGGAAAATTATATGAGATATTCATCTTACTTATAAATTTAAACACTAACCTTGTCACGCTAATCAGCTTGGGTAAGGAAGAATACCTATTAATGTCAATGGCTAAGGAGGGACTACTGACTGGAGCGGTGCTCACCGTAATTTCGACAGGAGCAATGTGCCTTTTGCACCGGCCAGTTAATTTTGTCCACCAGCCAACTTGGCCCTTTAAACCACGATAAAGCACTCACAAATTTTTCATAAGTCAAGCCTCGAGACAAGAAGTCAGCCGGATTCTCGTCACCAGGAATGTGATTAAAGGTTAACATATGCTGACTGAAACTGTTATATTTCTCCTGCATCTGATTGATTTCAGCGACTCTGTTTTGTACATACACAATCTTACTGTTACCATTACGAATCCATTGTAAGGATACCTCGTTATCAGACCAAATTACGGTGTCGCTGATATTTATCTCTCGCAATTTATTTCTTATATAATTGGCTAATTTGACACCTACATAAATGGCCGTTAATTCCAACTGAGGTAAGGTACGTGATTTGATTGGAGCCACCTTAGCCTTAGACATAACAAGAGAAATGGCACTATTACATTGAAGGTAAGCGACTGCTCCATATGCTAATTTCGAAGCATCGCAAAAAATGTGGAGTACATTTTCTCCATCTTGACTGGCCACATTACGTGGGAACTCAAACATTGGTAATTTTACATATTCACCTATTAGTTCTTCCCACCTGTCAACAAATTCCTCAGGTAGGGTTTCATCCCAAGCACACTTAAACTTCCATGCTTCTTGTATCAACAATTTTCCTCTTATGGTAAGTGGGGACACTAAGCCTAGTGGATTGAAGCATTTTGAAACTTCCGCAAGTAAGACTCTCTTGGTTAATTTATTGGGCATACTGTAGTTATTAGACTTTAACGATAACAAGTCTCTCTCTGTGTCCCAAGTCAGTCCCAGCACATTACTATATTTAGACACTTCAACTCCAGGGTTGTCTTTATTTATTTGAGCCCTTAAACTGGACGAATTACTGTTCCATTCCCTCAGGGGCACATTTGCACCTTGCATTATTTCATTAGCCCCTTCATATATGCTCATTAGTTCCTCTTCAGTAGACGTCACCCCCAGGAAATTGTCCACATAAAATTGTTTACCCATTACTCCACTCAGTGGACCACCCGTACGCTTAAGGTGTGCATTTATCGTTGCCTGGAGTAGGAACGGACTGGAGGTAGCACCAAACAATACACTCCTGAAGCGAAAAGTCTTCAGGGGACTAAGTGGGTCATTAGGATTCTCGGGCCATAAGAACCTAGTGCAATCCCGGTCAGCCTCCTGCAGACCCACTCTCAGGAAAGCTTTACTTATGTCTGCTGTAAAGGCATAATTCTTAACCCTGAAGTTTAATAATATGTCTCCCAGTTTTTCCGTCAACGACGGACCTGTCATCAAACAGTCATTCAAACTAGGTACATTTTTGTTACTCCTGGCACTACAATTAAACACAATCCTCAGAGGAGTGGTCTTAGAATCCTTCTTCACTCCGTGATGTGCCAAATAGTGACCATAAATCTGGGCTTGCTCAGGAGGTACCTCCTCTATGAATTTATTATTTAACTGCTCATTAATTATATCATCGTAAGCAGTCAACAGTTCTGGTGTCTTGCTCAGTTCGCCTTTAATTGTCCATACGCCATCCGGTAATTAGTTGGTAGGTCTGGATGGTTCAGCTTCCACGGAAGTCTCACCCAGTATTGTCCAGATTCAAATTTAACATCCTTCTGGTATTGTTCTTGAGTAAAGGAATCATCTGGACTTTCTTCATTTACATTGATCCCTATGCTGTCCAATTCCCATAATTTATACACAGGTTCAACTTCATCCTCTATTGAAGTATATTTATACTGGGGTGATATTTCATGAGTAAGAGACACCGTAACTGTATTTATGGCTTCCTCCAGTCATTCATTATCAGTACGAGGAAGCCTGCCATACATCACGTGACCTCCTGCGGTCCTTAGAAGGGTGACTCCGCATTTCTTTGTCATACCCTTTACAAAGGTGGCATAATGGTCACTACCTATCAAAATATCTATTGGCCCCACAGAATCATTATTTACACCAGAAGGTGCCAAATTTACCTTACTTGAAAGCCTTTCAGTAGCATTACCAAGCCCTATTGTAGATATTTTCTCTGGGAGCCTATCCACAATTACGGCATTAATACGTTTTCTCTCATTGCCCAGCCTGACAGTTACATAAACAGTGTCGTATGACTGGGCCTTCTTATTCGAGAGAAAGCCAGATAACTTGAGTATAGCAGGATCTCCCATTTGTACCTTCATCCCATTAAGGCAATTACGTTTTATGAAGGTACGTTGTGATCCCTGATCCAGTAATGCTGTTACAGTTTTGGATTTACGCCGTTTATCATTAATCACCACATCCAACACAGGTAAATCTACCTAAGCTAGGCCATCATTACCGACATTAGCTGCAATCTTTACGTTGGCTACTGTTGTGTCTGGGTTATTATCACTGTCAGTACTATTGTTACCATTATTACGATTAGATCCGCCCTTACACATAGCTATGTGGTGTCTTCCCTTGTTACACTGATAACAGTGGTGCAAGTTAGCACGGCAATCCCTTACATTATGATTTCCTAGACACCTGATACATCTAGCAAGCTCTTCCAATCTTTCCACTTTAACATCCCATGAATTATAGGCATTACAGTTCTTAGAGAAATGAGTACCGTTGCAGAAGATACAATCTCTCCTTTCTTTACCTGACCTCCTATCAACTGGGCTACCCTTATTGTGGTACTTCCTCCTCTTGCTTTGATGTGGAGAACCACTATTACTGCCCCCTGTCACTTGATATGTGCCTACGTAACCCCGTTTAGTAGGTGACTTATGATTATTGATATTGGGATAAAGTTTCCTTTTGTGGAACTTGACAGGTCCACTGGGGTCTGTAGACGTGGTATTCCTAGAGGTAATGGGTTGGCTGGTCTGCAGTTGGACAATTAGCTCCTGCAGGCCCATTCTTATTTCTTCCAACCGGAAGTAACCCTTGTGATATCTGTTAGATAGCCACTCTACTGTCTTGTGGTTCAATTTATTCTGAATCAAGGCACTCAACAACCACTCTGCTCCCTCCAGATCATATTTATTACTCAAGGTCTTAAGAGTGCTTTCTAGTTTGATCCTAAATTGCTGTAAGCTGTTGCGGTTGTGATCTGGAGTCTTCAAACTAGCCAAATTAGCTACTAGATCCAGCCTACTTTGCTCCAAGTTACCGTAAGTGACCTCCAACAAGTCAGCTGCCTCACTATAGAAGTCATCTACATTTGGGAATGCTTGTATGAGAACATGCGCATCTCCCCTTACTTGTCCCTTTAAATAGCATAATTTGGTAACACTTGCAAGATCACTCCTATCATGTACGACTGCTTTAAAGATAGACCAAAACTCCTCCCAGTTTTCTCCCGGATTAAACACAGGCATGCATAATTCTGGGAGTTTTGGTAGACACCTCTGATTTTCCTTACTAGGTTGACCAACAACATTGTCTACACCCTTTACCTTCTCTAAAGCCTTAGTTTTGCAGGACACAATGTTGTCCTCCACTTCATAATATTGATCCAGCAGCCGCTCCCTTTCAGCATCATCTGCACAATTCACCAGAAGATCGCTCTCACAGTCCTTATACCACAATTTATATGACTCATATCTACTTTCTAAGGCATCTAGGTGTAGCTTTAATTCATCAGGGTTTACCGTTTCTTGTCTCATTAACTCCATACACTTGTTGTATGATTTAGTAACATGACCCTTCCGAGCTTGTAGTGACGCTTTCTTTGCTTTGCCATCCATGGACTTGCTAGCCGCACTAACTTCCTCAGACCCAGCCATGGTTAGGGAATTAATAATCACCAATTATACGACTTAAGTAGACACTTTGTGTGAGTAATTCTTGCACTTGTATAAATCCTAGCCACCCATGTGCTAGTAATTAATTGGGCTAATTATCATCCACCACACGACCGATTAAATTTGTGTACCCTATACCCACTTTCTTCAATCAGTAACTTAATTATTAAGTAATTAATTCAATTAATTTTTCACTGATTGCATCCGGTTCAGGAAGGACCAGCGGGCAGATGTGGAAAATTTTATAGGAGTGATTACTTGTACATACCTCAACATTACATGCATACGAGTAATCTCCTTGGGAGACAACAACGATATTGTTTACCATAGTCACCCATGTAGACATGTGAGAAAACTTAACCACCTCTGGTCACTGCAGGTGGCCCCTCGACCCTCACAATCTTATCCATATCTATCCGAGACCAGTATAAATTGGGTAGCATCCTCAAGTACGGCGCTACTAATTAATTGTGGACTGTATAGATTATATTAGTTTAACTGAATGAAGAGGGGTGGGGGTAGGTTACACATGGATATACCCATCAAGGAAAAAACACTTGTACATAATCCCACCACTTACCAGATATTCTCTGGGGGTCACTTGATGTAGCTGGATCACCCATAACCTATCCAATTACAACATACCTAACTGGCCAGTATCAGTCTGCTATAACTAGAAGGGTTACTTAACTGTGGGTGATTGATACTCCTTATTTCCTCCATTCACCATCTCATTTCGATGTCCTGCTACACCGACACTGTTCTCATTCCAGCAGGACGAGGTATCCGTTGGTTTGTCCCGGTTTAGAAGTCGTGACTCAATGAACTTCACTTTCCTCGTCATGGGAACAACGAGGTCTTACGTGTTCACTCGGAGCAAGGCGACTTATTTCACTTCACGCATTCTCTTAACTTAGCGTTATTATCATTAATTACATTACAATTCACAAGATGATTTAATGTCTCATAATTATTATACACATTAGAGATCACTCCATTAAGCTCTGAGACCGATGAGTGATGATTAAACCAAGGGTAATTTTCCCCGGGACACAGTCCATGGTGACGCACCAGTCACCCGGTCCTACCCTTATTCACTCATTTTACCACTTTATTACGGTGGTCCCGTAAATCACGTTCCCTCACTCTCCACCAGGAACAGTTACGACACTTCCTATTATGAAATGAGGCCTTTATTAATCTTTAGGCCGCCATGAACACCAATTTCCTGGTTCCATGCTTTTCCAGTCTCCTCACTACATTCAAAAACACTCCAGCCTCCCGTGCCCCAGTTCGACCTATACCCCCGCATGTCTGCGCATGCGCAGCGGGAACCCAGTTGGTTCCATTCAAAATACAAATACATTTTGACCCAAATCAACACATTAAACACTTATTAGGCACTATAGCTTCGGAAATTAAATCATTTCCACAGTTATGTATGATAACGCCTAACCTAAAATTATCTTATAATTATTTTTATACTTCTAATACACTGTGCTTGTTAATAAAAATTATAATTCCGGAAGGAATTTGAGATACATTGTCTGAGGGTAGTTTCTCAAGTGTTAACTATTATCCTGAAGATAGTTGCTAGTAGTTAATGTATTTCTACTTTGAATCTGTTTATGTATCTAAAATTGATTTTCAAATTATATTTCAGGTGGCATTGTTCCAGCTCCCAGACGTAACCCTGATGGCCTCTGTATACACCAAGAGAAGTATGAAGAGGAAAGACATGATTGGCTGGTTTGCCCTTGGTCTCAATAGCTCTGGAGAGGAAGAATTAGCTCACTGGAACCAAATGCGAGATTCTAAAGGGGAACAGGTTTGTCGCTGGCACGTCCTGCTCGAATCCTAGGACACCTGGAAATATTTCTTACCTGAGAATATTATAATTGTTTTTTTTTTAAGTCTGCCTACATTATCCAATATTCTCTCAGGGTGTTGGTGGGCTTGTTTACAACACCACGGATCATCCATGTGTCTGAGGTCCACCTGTGTTTCAGCCATACCTTACGTCTTTCCCTCATTCTTCATCATATTTGGATCTCAGGTCATCCTTGACTCCTGCTCTCTTCACGAGTCTTGGTTCACACTTGAACAAAGGATGTGGTCGCTGGCACAGCGCTACAAGTACACTCTCGAACTCCCCTTTTAACCACTATCTCAGATTGTTACACAAGCAAAAATTCAGCCTCACAAGCTCATATATATATATACATACATACATATATATATATATATATATATATATATATATATATATATATATATATATATATATATATACATACATACATATATATATATATATGTCGTGCCGAATAGGCAGAACTTGCAATCTTGGCTTAAATAGCAACGCTCATCTTGCCATATAGGACAAGTGAAAATTTGTGTATGCAATAATTTCGCCAAAATCATTCTGAACCTAACGAAAAAAATATATTTCACTGTGTTTGTTTAGTATTAAATTATTGTAAACAAATCTAAAATATATTTAGTTGGGTTAGGCTAAAATAAATTGCGCTTGTTATTATAAGGTTAGGTAAGTTTTCTAAGTTCCTTTTGGTGCAAAATTAAAAATTTTTACATCAACACTAATGAAAAAAATATATCTTTAAACGTATAAGAGAAAATTTTAGAAAGGACTTAATTTTAAATGAGTTCTTGCTAATTGACCAGTTTTACATATTCGGCACGACATATATATATATATATATATATATATATATATATATATATATATATATATATATATATATATATATATATATATATATATATATATATATATATACAGGGGTTGCTGGTTTCTATTTCCTTACAAACTATATAATGGACTAAATTTAAATAACAAAGATGTCTGGAAAACAGAATAGTCTTCTCTTCTATAAATTAAATTCTTGTTAAATTTAACCCTCCTGAAATTATAACTAAATGTAGCACATTACAAAGGTTTAAATCTGTGATTGTTTCAGAGTATATAGATATATATAGATATATATATATATACATATTATATTAAACCAAAATATATAGAAGGTGGAGCTGGTCTCCTTGGATATATCGTCCCTAACCTGTACCTAAACTGTAACTTCATGTATCTAACCTCTAGCTATAAAACCCAGCTCTGCTGTCTTGAATCACTACCTTTACATCACAACGAGTATAGAGAACCTAGAAGGGTTACTTCCCAGACTGGGTTTTGTTGATTGCTGTTGATGCAGGGAGCCCCTCGAGCAGTGCTTTCAGAGTCTGCCCGTGGATAGGATTTCAATTTTTAAAATGCTTTCGGCTACTAGTGGGGTCAAGTCCATTAAAAATTAAATAGGTTGCTTATATCTTCTCTTTCCTTTTATATGTCAAAGAACTTTTTTTTTTTTATAAATTTTTGAATTTTGACTGTATCAAATACATGGTTTTTACATGTCTTCCCAGTTCATAGATTTTTAGAATTATGGCTGATTAAAGTGTTGCTCCATCAGGAGCCAGTATGACCTGGAGACAAGAATGCAATATTTCGTTTTTTAAGCAGCATGAAGTGCAGCTGCAGCAACAGTCTTATGGAACTTTCAAAAAGGGGCACTTTGCATATCATTATTTTTTTTTCAAGCAGCAACTTCTATTCTACAAACTACTCTTGTTACTGCACACTCATATTTTTAATACATAACTAGGATGAATAACAGCTGAATGTGTCGACGCGAACACCGTGTGTCGTGTATAGTCTCTTCCACAAGTGATGTAATTCAACATCTGTCGTTTAATTCAACCACTGAAGTCAATCTAACTTGTATTCTTTGGGTAAAAAAAAATCTATGTACAGTACCTCGGTGGAAAGAGGACGTTACTATAAGTAAATAGGGTCTTACTATCATTAAATATTGTGTAACTATTATTAAATAGGGTGTTACTATTTTTAAACTGGGTGTTAGTCATTATATTGCAGCACTTTTCGAATATTATCCTGCGTAAATATACTTTCTCAGTTTGATATGTCGTACCATAGATAAAACTTGCAATTTTGGCTTAAATAGCAAAGCTCTACTTCCCCAATAAAGCAAGCAAAAATTTGTGTATGCAGTAATTTCGCACAAGTCATTCTGAACCTAAAAAAAAAAAAATATATTTTTACTGTGTTTGTTTATTGTTAAATTATTGTAAAGTTATCTAAAATATAGTTAGTTGAATTAGGATAAATTAAATTGCGTTTGTTATAATAAGGTTAGGTAAGTTTTCTAAGGTTCTTTTGGTGCAAAATTATTAATTTTTACATTAATATAAATGGAAAATCTTTAAACGTCCAAGAGAAAATTTTAGAAAGGACTTAATTTTAAATCTTTTCTTGCTAATTACCCATTTTACGTATTCGGCACGGTATTATATATATATATATATATATATATATATATATATATATATATATATATATATATATATATATATATATATATATATATATATATATAGTGTTAACTCAGTAAAACCCCAAAGTTATAAGTGTTTTTGTTTGTTAAATTCGTGCAAATACTAGACAGAAAATTCTAAAATTTATTATAACTTTATAACCAATACAAGTTTTAACGTTTATTATCCTATATAGTAATAGTTATAAAAGTAATATTTAACATTATTATTCATGGGGAAGCGCTAAACATTTAAGACATACAGTGCTTAGGGAACGGCAGGTAATCAGTTTTGATTCTAGAAGGGGGGAAGCTAACTCCATTTCCCCTGGATCAAAGAGTGATCAGTTTTGATATAAGGAATGGGGGTGGGGGGAAGGCTAACTTCATTTCCCCTGGATCAAAGAGTAATCAGTTTTGATATAAGGAATGGGGGTGGGGGGGAAGGCTAACTCCATATCCCCTGGATCGAAGATCCCTTCAGCATCGAGGATGTGACGTCCTCAACCTCAACCAACTTTGGGGTTTCACTATCAACCTTTTTTTCCACCGTTTTTGTGTATTTATAATACGAAATGGTTTACAATAACTCCAAGTAGAGACTAAGACAGTTGCAGTGGTTGGGTATCATTATTGTATAAAATTTTCGCCTACACAGGTAGGCTTCTTCTGTCGAATGCAGAGGAGATCGAGGCTGCAGAAGTAGTGGCGAGGCACAGCTGATGTTGATCAATCTATCAGCCTTGATAGAAGTAGCTTTTGAGGTGGTTAGTTCTCTCAGCCTGTAATTAACTGAAGAAGGCTAATGTGTATGCGAAACGTTTCGCAGCCAGCAGTAACAGCCTGGTTGATCAGTCTCTGATCCATCATGAGGCCTGGTTACAGACCGGGCCGCGGGGGCGTTGACCCCCGGAACTCTCTCCAGGTAAACTCCAGGTAAAGATACCCAACTGTTGCACATGTGTCTTACTCTCTAGGTATTTATCACAAACACTCAGCCTGCGTGTATTCTGGCATACACAAGCGCTAATAGTGACATACACCTTGCAAAACAAACTTTTAGCAGGACGTTTTGCTCTATGTAGAGCTTTATCAATGTTAACAACCCTTTGCTTAGAGCTTGGCAAAGCTCTACACAGAACTAATCCAATTAAAGCTAATTCTGCAACTTGTGTTTTTATTTACTGTCATCAGTACTCTCTTTGGATGAATAAGACACATGTGCAACATTTAGCTATCTACACTGTCGAGAAGTATCGTCTGCGCAGCAGGCTTTTTTCAGTCGAATAAAATGGTACAGAAGTGTAGATTATGAGAAGTTCAGTCCCTCACTCTTGAAAGCTACAGCTAAAGAATTGCATATATCAAAGTGTTCGGTCCCAGAGCCTTTGCAGAAGTACAGACGTCATCTTGAGGTATTCAGTTCCAAAGCTTTGATCATTTTGGCTATGATATTTCGCTGTCTCTGCTTCTTGCTGTCAGCATACACGATGACTCAAAGGAGCTGCATTGCAGAAACTGTCTCGAATTTTCTTCATTTATAAAATACAAACCAGATTTCACCCATATAGTTTTCCAAGTTCATTTTTTTTTCAGTGAAAGCATTTTCTTGTTCATGACAGCATTACCACTGTTAACAAATGGTAGTTCACTGGAACATGTACACGTGGTGTTGGCTCAGTTAACACTACGTGAAAACTTGTAAATATTAGCAAGGTGAACGCTGATCTGGGAAGTATGTGCACAGTTGAGCGGTGTTATCCTCAACCTGAACCTCAGCAGGTAGTTTCCATCTCTCGTATTGGCGTTCTGCGAACTTGTCTTGTTATTGGTTGAAGTCTTGCGCCATTGGTTGATGCCTAGCGTTACTGGGTGAAGCCTGGCGTTATTGACTGATGCCTAGCGTTACTGGTTGAAGTCTGGCGTTATTGGTTGATGCCTAGCGTTACTGGGTGAAGCCTAGCGTTATTGACTGATGCCTAGCGTTACTGGTTGAAGTCTGGCGTTACTGGTTGATGCCTGGCGTTATTGGTTGATGCCTGGCGTTATTGGTTGATGCCTAGCGTTACTGGGTGAAGCCTAGCGTTTCTGGGTGAAGCCTAGCGTTATTGGGTGAAGCCTGGCGTTAGTGACTGATGCCTAGCGTTACTGGTTGAAGTCTGGCGTTACTGGTTGATGCCTGGCGTTATTGGTTGATGCCTGGCGTTACTGGTTGAAGCCTGGCGTTACTGGTTGAAGCCTGGCGTTACTGGTTGAAGCCTGACGTTACTGGTTGATGCCTAGCGTTACTGGGTGAAGCCTGGCGTTATTGGTTGATGCCTGGCGTTACTGGTTGAAGTCTGGCGTTATTGGTTGATGCCTGGCGTTACTGGTTGAAGCTTGGCGTTACTGGTTGATGCCTGGCGTTACTGGTTGAAGCCTGGCGTTACTGGTTGAAGCCTGACGTTATTGGTTGATGCCTGGTGTTATTGGTTGATGCCTGGTGTTACTGGTTGACACTCAGGGTTACTAGTTTATTCCCAGCAACGTTGGTTGATTCCCAGTGTTGTTGTTTCTGGATGATGCCCAACGCTAGTGGGTGATGCTCGGTGCTGTTGCTCGATATCTAGCGCCGTTAACTGATGCCCAGATGAGGTTCATCAATAACTCTTTTATGTCTCTCTTTACTCCGCCTTTTCATGTACTGCTTTATGCTAAGATAAAGCTTGTGTGGGACAGTGAACACGTGAGGGTGGAGAAGGTGAACACTTGAGGGTGGGGAAGGTGAACACTTGAGGGTGGGGAAGGTGAACACTTGAGGGTGGGGAAGGTGAACACTTGAGGGTGGGGAAAGTGAACACCTGAGGGTGGGGAAGGGGAGTACAAGAGGGTGGGGAAGGTGGACACGTGAGGGTGGGGAAAGTGAACACGTGAGGGTGGGGAAGGGGAGTACAAGAGGGTGGGGAAGGTGAACACGTGAGGGTGGGAAAGGTGAACACGTGAGGGTGGGGAAGGGGAGTACAAGAGGGTGGGGAAGGTGAACACGTGAGGGTGGGAAAGGTGAACACGTGAGGGTGGGGAAGGTGAACACGTGAAAGTGGGGAAGGTGAACACGTGAGGGTAGGCAGGGTGCTCGTCTCTTCTCACTTACACGGTGTCTCGCAAGTCAGGAACCGTAAGGAAAAAATAAAGAAACGGCAAAATAAAACTATTCATAAAACGTTTTCTTTAAAAAACTTAGAGGAAATCTTTCAAAGAAAACCATCTGCATCAACTCTGTAATGGGGTGTCTACAATATTTTTTTCATAAAACAGTCTGCGTACATTTTGTACATGATTTCCAATGCACATGCTTTAACGTTGTTTAAAACAAATGCAGGCCATTTTTTTCCTTTCCTGGTGTTCAGCGTGACCGCCATCATCATTAACAAGAGAATTACTTACCTACCCAAAGGTTCCTAACATATCAGACACCTATTTACAGACACCTATGTATTGTAACGCACAAAAAAAAGAACATTCACGGGTTTGAACCCCATCTGTTCTGTGAGTAGTTTACAATCATGTTATTATCAATTTTCGAGTATATATAAATATATATATATATATATATATATATATATATATATATATATATATATATATATATATATATATATATATATATATATATATATATATATATATATATATATATATATATATATATATATATATATATATATATATATATATATATATATATATATATATATATATATATATGGGAGAAGTGGTAGAAGTGGTTAACCAGTTTAAAGAACTGTAGATTATCAGCTCTGATTCGAGGAAGGAGAGGGTAGTCCCTGGATCAAGAGCTCTGCACCAGCATCAACTCACCCGTTTGAAGAGCTTAGGGATTCTAATAGACACCATAACAGACTGGATATTCCCTATTAATTAAGGCTTTGAAACATAATAGAGGATTAGAGAGAGCATAAACATAAACCCACATGTTGGCTATAGCAACTTTATTATCATAAAAAGAAGAGACAGACCTCTGTAATTCAGAATAACAAAAAAAAAAAAAGACAAGAACAGCACATTTTCACCCCTCCTACAGCCTGTGAAAAAAAAAAAGATGTCTAATGTGCATGCTACTTTAAAGTGTACATTTTCTAGTGTTACATTTATTTTTGTACTGACGTTCCCCATTAGTCTGTACATACATGAACTTAATGTAGTTTTGCAGCACATTTACCAATATGGAATCGGTAGCTCTAGCTAGTAGAGAATTATGCTCTATACTGTATGTAAGCATATATATATAAATATTGGATATGTACATAATGATTTCTGTCTACACTTCTCTCCCTCGCTCCCACCGCCACTACGCTTATTCGATGCCTACAACCTGCGTTGGTTATCGTTCTCAAGAAACCTTGCTAATGCCACACCATCCTCACAACTGGAATTTTGTGACCTCTATTTACAGGTTAAGACAACGGAGACCTGTGGCAGATAAAGGGCAATTAGTCACCAAAGACTGTAGTGTCATGAACCTTGTGTTGGCTGCTGACCTGCAGTGATAGGGTTTCTTAGCAAAGAGTTGGGATGGTTCGGACACTGTTTACATAGCTATTTGTGTAAAATTAGGTTCCTCCGGCATACTCATTTAGATTATGTCATTGTGTGGGTACATATCTTGACTCTTTTGTCTGTGATATTCAACATTCCATGATAGAATGTTTTGGAGGTAGAACTTTTCAAATGACTTAAGGTCAGCTATCTATCGAAACTTTTCTCGTATTTAGGCAGCCTTGGGACACCTGATGGAGATGCTTCTTACACCTTTACAAAAATATTTGTATTAATTCAGGTTCTGCAGGCAAATTCATTACAATTTTGTCAAAGTATAATTGTATATATCGGCTAATTTGTCTGGAAAAAGTTTTAAAGGTGGAAAATTTCAAATACCTGACTCATAGTGCTGATAGTTCTGATATTTCTTAGGTATTTACTAAAGTTCTGCCATATTTTTTTAAAGTTTGTTCCCACTTGTGTTCTGTTATTCCTGTCATTTCCAGTTTGTTCATAAAAAATCAATTTAGCAAATATAATGACGGCTGATTTGGACAACAATTTGAACAACAAATCAGGTCAATATATTTGCTTTCGATCATATACACTCTGCCCTTTGACATTTGCATAGGATTAAAAATACTAATTCCTTTTTCATGGATTAGCGTTACTAACATCAGACTTATCAAGGGAGACGACCGGATGTGGGTGAAGGATGCTCGAGTCAGCTAATTTGAGCTACTCTCCTTATGCATCACTGAATATGATTACCTCTCATTCCCAGGCGCTGTATGACCTTTACAGCTCATGAATGTAATAACTTAATAATTATAATAATAATAATACACATATCTGGCTTATTTATGCTAACAGAACTAGCGAAGAATCAGCTGAAGGACAAATGTAAGCTCCCATCATTGCACACAAACCATTTCAAAACACTCTAGGGAGTATTCCTATTCCTTCAAATGGGGATGTTAAATTTAACTTGGGTAAATCAGCGGATGCTTAGCCTGTTACAGGTCATCTTTTGATAAAGGCCCGAGTCAGGAGACACGAGTCATGTTTCCCGATTATGCCACCACGTCTAGTAGTACCGGTCACTGTGGTGACCGGTAAGGTGATCATCACACTGATTCATGATATTGTCTGTCTGAACCATCACCACTCTCCCCTGATTTATTTCACGAATTTTATATGTTGTATCTCAGTTTAATTTAGTATCAGATATAAGAAATGTAAATTATTAGTTACTATGCTTTATTTCACCCATTAAAGATATATATATAGAGAAGGAAATTAGCAGTGTAGACTCCAATAATTTCACTACCACGTGCCGTTTAGCAGCGCAGCTCGAGGGTTTTTCTTAAACTGAAACAAACCAGAGTGGGCACAAGGGAAAGTGATGACTCGTGTAGGTTTGTAAGAGGAAGCACATGTTTGTTACGCATCTCGCCTCTGCCCGTGTCTATAGGTATCGTAAATGATAATGTAGAAACTACTGTAGTTCTTGTGATACATGATTAGCTTAATAGCAACATTCAATGCAACTAATGATAGATATAGGCTGGCGTATTTGTGTTGGGAGTGATCCAATCTGTGATCTTTACTCTCATCCCCTGGCATCAAAACTTCATTATAGTGCGATGGAAAATAACGGAGTGTAGGAAAGATCTGACGTTTTGATGTGGGAAACTTGAGAGATGAGATGGATATTTACATAAGTTTCTTGGATGTATTTAGTATGGGTAGTTGTATATGTATTTCGTGTCTCACAAGCGCACGCAAAGATAGCACACTATTTATTTTTTTTGGCTTGGTTACGAGTTAGCTATTTACAGTACTCTGAATCCAATTTTCTTAACA
This sequence comes from Cherax quadricarinatus, assembly GCF_038502225.1. Lineage (NCBI taxonomy): Eukaryota > Metazoa > Arthropoda > Malacostraca > Decapoda > Parastacidae > Cherax > Cherax quadricarinatus. The sequence goes on along the minus strand of NC_091324.1, from coordinate 20,828,539 downwards.
TTATTTTTCAAAGTTCCTCATCTCTGTGACTACAACTCAAACTTGCTTAATACGTAAGGATCTCATAAAATAAACATTAATACTGCAATCATTAAAAAATGAAATCTTTGATCATTGGAAGAATACCAATGTTATAAGAAGCCATTGAAACCTTTAAGTTCATTATTGATTTGTGACCTGACTTGAAGCATTGCCTCAGTAACCATAATTTAAAATAAGTATTAGCTTGAACTACAGTAAACATGGTTTTACTATACCCTTCAGCATTATTTTTTCCTCATCACTGAAGTACCTATAATTTTCGTTTTAAATAATTTCATAAAGCATTGTTTGTGTATCTTATATTAATTTATGATAATAATATATTGGAATATTACCCAATGTGTGCTCTTGGGTCATCAATATTTTTATAAATGTCTTGTACTGAGATCACTCTGGATAAGAGTGGATGTAAAATAATCTATATTATCATTGTTACTTTAGTCTTAGTCACTTATAATTAGTTTATCGGGAGTACAGATACTATTGAGAAAATAGGGTCAAAAAAGCTCTTTTTTTGGCAGTTCTGGGTAAGCTGTGATTAGGAGTGTTAGAAGGACATGTTAACTGTTTTAGATTTTGGTTTTTGGTGGTTTATTGTGGGTAGGCTAAAGAGTGACGCAATCTAAGGAATTTCGTTCGTGATCCTGTACATTACACTGATAATGAGGATGAGCGTTGGTTTAATTACTGTACTTCAGTGCTGAGCTTAAGTACACGTACATTATTATTCGTCAGAGATGGTGACATCTTGAAGCGACTAAAGAAAGCCTAGAAATGGCGTTTTCTAGACTAGAGTATCAATGAATGTTGTAAGAAGTTGTAAGTGGAATTAGTCTCATTTGTATCAGTATACTGCTTTACACTCAACGTCAGCTATATGCATGATTCCCCTCAGTGACGACCCCTTTTAGCCTTGGCTCATATGCTTCCTTCGCAAATGCAATGTTAAGTGACCAAAAGTTCCAATGAGTTGATCATTAGATAATTTATGACACGAGTTGAGATGAACTTTTCCATTTCTCCTGAGAAAATATGATCACAGAATAAAAGTCACAATACAGCGGCTGGAAGACTTTAATAGCTCACATTTAAGAGGGAGGGGGGGGGGGACTTACGTTTCGTTTCTACTTGGATCCTCTCCTAAATACGGTTTATTTGTGTACCCTTCTTATTCTTCTTCTTTACATCAAGAAGAGATAAGGAAGAATGACTGTGTATCTTCAGGGATGACAAAGATCCGTCACATCCGGTCATTAAGACTACAGGACACAGGAAAAGTGTTTCCTGACGCGGATCTTAAGCATATGATGACTCGCCACTGAAGTTTATGGTCATTTGATCGAGGTCTTCAGAATCAAACCCTGTTCCTGCAAATTATCCAAGACTACTGCTGTTCTTTTGTCAAGTTTTTCTTTAATTAAAGCTGTACTTTGGATGTCAAAAATATACTAAATTCCTATCATAATTTTGCCTGAAGTTAAATTCATATATTTAATTTGTTTCTTTTAATAATAAAAATTACAGTAATAATAATAAATAATAATAATAAATAATAATAAATAATAATAATAATAATAAAATTACATTAAATTACACTGCTCGGTTCAATGGAGCGTAGACCCTTCTTTCAGTTCTTAACACAGCACTTGCTCTAGAGTTCAATTTCGTTCTGGGGAGAACCTTGTATATAAAGCAGTCACTCTGATGTCAGCTATAATGTTCGTGATGTTTCGTGGCATCATCGACAGGTACTGGACAAGTGGCGTACAGCACTTGAGAGGCTGAAACCAAGTTAAGATACCGAGCTTTGCACAGTAATTCTGAGTGGTTTCTTGAGGTGGTTGTGATTGTGTGTCAACAGATAGAGAGAAACACCTGCACAAAGCTTTACGGTTGACCACCGAACCTTCACATGTCTACGATAAAATACTGGTCATTCGGGTATTTATCTTGAAGCTCTAGAAATGGCATGGGATTATTACAATTATTTCTTCACAAAATTCCAAATATAGCCTAATTGGTATATTATTCAATTGGATCAGGGGATATACGTAAAAGAAGTGAATATCTTAACGTAAATTCAGAGTATACTATAGGGATTAAAGCGTTGTTTGAAGTTAGTTTACAAGCGACTCCTTAGTGACCCACAGTGTATATACACTGTGGGTCACTAAGTGCAGTGTATATACACCGAGTGGTGTGTATCTCGGTATATGTACAATGATATTTTGCTTTAATCCCAATTCTAGGAGCTGAAGCACTCATTATCTTTAGTAAAATCAACTTTTCATTAGGTTGTGGTGTAACACCCAGTTGAATGGTACCACTATATCTATGACGTGTGAAGGAGTTCTGGTCAACTGTTTGAATCCCTCCTTCACTGTGACCTAGTCAACCTGTGTCTGTGTATTGTTGTCAGTGTATGTCTGTGTTTGTTAATTTGTTAGCCTACTGGAACTTCGGAAAACAGTGTTTGCCCATTTTGCGGGTCTGGCTTTTAAGCGCCTTGAGGTTCCTCCTGTTCTTAATTAAGGAGACATTTAGCTGCCTGTTGGCGCTCTGTAAAACTATTTGAGGTGCCAAAGGATTATTTCTGGTACCTGGCTCGAGCCTGAACAAATATCACATGACCGGAGCAGCATTAAGAAAATCATTTTTATTGGGGGGAGGTAATGAATTTAATAAGAATTCAGCTCTGACCCACACGGTTTTGTAGCCTTTTTTTTTTTGAATAATACAATACAGATTAAGATTTTTTCTATCTTTTAATCACATTACAAAAGACAAGCTGAGTTATGAAGTGATTTTTTAATAGTTACTTGTTGGGGTCCAATCATATTAATGTCTACTTGTTCAGGTGCGATCGTATCAATTTTCACTTGTTCAGATCTGTTCGTGTAAATTATTACTTGTTCAGGTCTGCTCATATAAATAATTGCTTGTTCAGGACTGGTCATATAAATTTTCACTATTTGCAGGCCTGGTATATAATTTTTTTCTTGCTCAGGCTTGATCATATAAATTTTTTAATTGCTCAGGTCTGGCCATTTAATTAAATTTTCACTATTTCAGGTCTGGTCATTTAAATATTTACTTGTTCAGGTCTGGTCTTATAAATTTTGAATTGTTCAGGTCTGGTCATATACATTTTTACTTGTTCACGTCTGGTCATATAAATTTCAAGTATTTGCTGGTGGTCGGCCGTACCTGCAGAACCGATATAATATTCACCCTTTAACTTACTGCTATGAGGTTAAGCCTTTTCTTGTGGCATCGACACATTTAGTGAACATTCTGAACACCTCAAGGCTCTCCCCCCACTCTTTTCCTTCATACCATAAGGAAAACACAGTAATAAAGGTATGCACAGTGTTTGTGTCAGCTACAAATTTTCCAACCAAACTTGCCTAGCAGCCTAACTTAACTTTACTGATGTTTACGTAACATCAAGAAGCTAAATTTGCCTAACTTATTTAAGAACTTGACTGACTTTACTTGACTCTTTTACAGTGGGAGGGTGGGAGGAGAGTTTTTAAGCGAGTAGAATTTTCAATACATCTCATTTGTATCCCTTCTAGAATTATTATGCATCCGTTCTAGAATTATTCAGTTCAGATCATCTCATGTGTATATTCTAGAATTATTCACTTCAGATCATCTTATGAGTATATTCTAGAATTATTCACTTTAGATAATCTTACATATATATTCTAAAATCATTCAGTTCAGTGTGTAAGTATCGACATTAGAATCATTCACGTCAGTATATGTGTGAGCGTAATCTATAAACATAACATCTCATGTGTGTCTTTTCTAGAATTATGCAAGTCAGTACATCTCATATTGGTCTGAGTCGCAGTATGAACCACACTCAGTACTGCACTTGTTAATGTCGTTACTGAAACTATAAGTAATAAAATTTCTTAGGCTCACTACTATTCCGTACCTCTTCATATAAATGTTTTGATTGCTAACGTAGCGTAGTGTCTTACTTGTACGTCAAAATTCTTCATATTTCATGATGACTTTGAATATGTAAATTGCATTCAGTTACAAATGCTCTTAACATGTTTGTATGACATGGTCACCCCTGTGGTCTAGCATGTAACGACCTGTGGTCTAGTATGTGACGACCTTTGGTCTAGTATGTGACGACCTTTGGTCTAGTGTGTGACGACCTTTGGTCTAGCATGTGACGACCTTTGGTCTACAGTATGTTCAGATGTCACCAATATTTTTTTTATATACTGCTTTGGGTTTATTGGAATATAAATTCAATATATATATATATATATATATATATATATATATATATATATATATATATATATATATATATATATATATATAATCAGTTTGTAATGTCTCTGTGTGTATGTATATTGATGTGAACTGAGTGTGTGTGTGTGTGTGTGTACTTACCTAGTTGAATTTGCAAGTCTGTTCATAGCTCCTGTGGCCTATTTCTTAAATTTTATCAACCGGCTATTCTAATTTCTAGCCTTCAGGGCCATTTCATACCTACTTTTGATACTGCGCATAGTGCTTGTTTCCACCCCTCATTGTCTAGTTCGTTGTTCGTTCCATTTGCTCACCATTTTCAAACTATTAACGTCCCTGTGACTCCTTTTAGCTATCAATAATGTTTCGTGGCTCACTCTCCGTGCATTTCCAACAGCCTCTCATAGCCACTCTTTCTTTTTTTTATCGCAGGAATACAATGTATGTCGTGCTCGGCTTCCTGATCCTCCTTTTCTAATGTTATTTGGCTGAGATTCTTAAGTCTCGTCATGGTCTTTCCTCACGCTTCCAGTATTAGTCTTGTCCCGAACCTTTGGAGATTAGATTAGGTTTGTCAGGAAACAGGACAATTTTTTCCTGACAAGAGTCTTAGTCATATGATGACCCGCAGCTGGAGATTTTGGTCATCTGACCGAGGCCTTCCACTGGGTTAGCGGTCCACCCCCTTTAAAAATTAAGGTTATAATTATACCCATTTATAATTTTGAACCTTTGGATCTTCTCAGGTTAGTTTTATATGCTTGATCAGGTGCGGACTCTTGGGATAATTACTGACTTGAGTAAAACTTTTAAGTGACGCCCGCATTTATTACGTTCTTTTAATTCCTTATTTAAACTCATGTAATACTCCCTGATTCACCTCCTTTTTATGCTCAACCTTTTATCTCACAATCCCTTCCAACCTTGGGAATTCATAGTAATTCAGGGTTGTCCTTCGATCTTTCCATGCCTAAGGTTTCGCATTCTCCTTATGAACTTGCACGCTTCCTAAACACTTCCAGTCTCACTCACAGGCTACTGAAGACTACAACCGATGGTACCAGATCCCTGATGGTTCGGGATAAGCGGCTGTCTCCCGACCCCTTAGAGTGACATAACATTTACCAGAGACTGCCAGTATTTTCACAGCAGTGATATATGTGCTGTTGTCAGCCTTAATATCCATAGCAACAATGCCAACCCCCTCGTGCACTGTCCTTTCGGACTCTCGAAGTGCGTTACGAGCAAGCCAATTTTCACTTCCCGTATCTCAATCACATCTGGTATTCAACGATGATTGTGTAGCATCTCTAGCAAATGCAAGGAGACTGTCCTTTGCTGGATGTCCGGACATTATTCGGATGTTCTCGGCAGTAAATTCATGGGAATCAGATGCTCGTTTTTCACTTCAAAACCTTCCAATCCCCCACAGGGAGATCCTATCTTCAGGAATTTTTCCAGCTTTCGAGATCACTGGAAGAGCTGAGAGAGAGAGAGAGAGAGAGAGAGAGAGAGAGAGAGAGAGAGAGAGAGAGAGAGAGAGAGAGAGAGAGAGAGAGAGAGAGAGAGAGAGAATGAATGAGTGGGTAAATGAGAGTAAAATCTTTGAAAGAAAATTCAGTTTTAGTCTTATCTCTGCAAGAAGCATAAGTTTTCAACACATTTTTTACTATAAATTAACACTGTTGATCAATATATTAGAGAAGACAATTCAAGCATTTACAAACGCTTTCTACACTGTCACACCAATCCTGTTTATATCATAATTTGCAGTGCTCATTCACCCACTTGAAAATATATATTTTTATATAGATTTCATTAGTTGTTTTAAGTAGTCTCATCATTGTGAGTTCTGGGTACCTGGCACCTGTGAAATTTGTACCCGTTTGTCGCCAAGGCAAATTATGTATTATCAGTTTTGCCGGCTATATATCATAGCCTTGACAGTTGGTGGATTTAATTGACCACTATCTAGTGATATATTACTAACTGATGTGTAGTCTATAGAACTTGAGACTTATATTTGCTAGTTGACCTTCACAACATGGTAGCCTAGTCTCTTGCACCTTTTCACTGTGGGTTACGCCTTGCATTTAAACAAGGCACGTGACTGGCTGTTCTTGAGTAGTTAGTTCAAATGCACAATAGTGAGACAAGTGGAGTAGCTGTATAACCAGGTTCTTAGTGTTAAGCCTGAAGATGTTAATGCAAAGTTATTTGCATTATAAATTGTGGATTTTTTAAAATCTTTTATACATACATACATATATATATATATATACATATATATATATATATATATATATATATATATATATATATATATATATATATATATATATATATATATATATATATACATGTATATATATATATATATATATATATATATATATATATATATATATATATATATATATATATATATATATATATATATATATATATATATATATATATATATATATATACTATATATATACATTAATTTTTTAAGTAACGTATTTGTTGTTGACAATATGAAGCAATGGGTAAACTAGCTTGGTGTACCTTAAACTCTATAAACCATTTTCTTTTTTACTGTTCTCAAAGAATTTACATTACCTTGAATATATAACTCAAAATTACTTCTATGTATGTATAACCTCTCTTAAGACATACCCAGCTTTTTTAATTAAATATTAAATCATTTATCATTTCTTGGCTAGCTATGAATGATGAAATTTAGAAAAGTCAATTGATTCTCAGGTTACGGGCTTATAATAGGTGGATATTTCCTTTCTAATAATAAATGGCATTATTTTTTTTTGGAGTCCGAGTGAAAACCTTTTTTTTTTTATCACTGATAAAAGTTTTAGAGATAATGTAATTTTGGATTGCCTTTTTCAAGTCAGTTGTTTAAGACATTCATTACTCCACTTTGTGTACTATAATGAGTGAATAAATTTTTAAGAGAAATTATCCGTTAAGAAAACAGATGAGAAGGAAGAATAATGGAACTCTGTGCTCATTATTAAACAATTTTTTTTTAAGAAAAGTAGAGCAGTGAACAATTTAGGTAGTACAGCATAATGGGTATATTCACCGACAGGTGTGTATCTCAGTGTATATACACCGAAAATTGTGCTTATCTGTGTATGTACATAGGGTTCAATTCCTATTTTAGGGATTTCGGTATTCTTAACTGGTAATGTACTGGTGACATGCAGCCTTGATGACCCACGTTTGGTCGATAGGCTTTCAGCTTAACAAAGCAACCAATCACGGGTCATTGTTTACTAAAATAGTTATGATAAATCTATATTATATTACTTTAATTATAGTGTTGAACAATAGTGTAAAGAGTAATAAGTAAAGATTGAGGAAAGCAACATAGAAGTTTTTTTTATTATTTTATCTCCATAAAATACTTCAGAGCTTAGTGCAATGGCTTCAGTACATTTATGAATATACCGCTTTTTTATTTCTCTGGATATTATTTTTTTCATATTCTGAAACTAATGTGTGACAGTTTTCACGACTAACAGAAGAAAATACAATAGATCTTTTCCTGAAGAAAGCACCAGCACCGTACTGTATAAATAAGGTGATGCCCAGTGATTATACGTAAACAGCACAGTACAGAAAATCTAATAATTCTTTCTAAAACAAAATGCCTGGACTTGAAATTGTGCGAGTGAGGTATAGTAGCCTCAAATTTCAGTCCGTTTGCCGATTCCTCTCGTATATTTTTTTCAGAACACTACATTCATAGAAATCTCCCATCTTGATGTACATTACGTGCTAATGAAACATATGAGATATCCGAGAAGAACGGAAACTGTCCATACGAACTACACTTGAAACAATACTAGGTTCAGATGTATTCCCCCCCCCATCAGAAAAAGAAACAAAAATACAAATAATTCTTAAAATTTAAGTGGGTTTATTTTTAACTTCCCTCCCAAGAGTTCGAAATAAAAATCCCAGGACATTATGTAGTTACACTTGTCTCTTTCATGACAAACAAACACTCACCATTAATTCACCTAATAACTGTACACTATCCACGTGTCTCTCTGAGGGAAAAATGGCATAAAAACTCTCTCTTATTTACTCTACAATTTACAAAGTGGCGGTTTATTACTCTATATTACTACTACATTATACTAAAAAACTCTCAAAGTTACAACAAAATATAGCCTCCCAGGCTTCACATCTTGTGTTACTGAGCTGTACGACAATGCATCAGATGATATAGTGTATTTACAGTATTCTGTTTGTGTATATATTGATATGTATATATTTCTTGTATTCATAATGCTTTCTTCCACCTCTTGTTTTTCTATATGTGATGACATAATACATATACCAACACAAAGAATACTTATAATTTATATAGTCATTTTTTTATGTATTTGAAAAGGCCAAATCTCAGTGTTAATGTCTGCCCATTTTCAATAGCATGACCTAGGCCATTCTTGCCAGTTTTTCCATGAATATTTTTTATTAAAATTGCTGGTTTTGACAAAAAAAATCTAAGCAAATGTGAATTGTAACTTTTTTTTTTATATACATATATACACAGTAATTATATTTTGAATGATAACTATGTTGTATGTGTAATGGAGATGTAGTGTGAAAAAAAAATGTCTTTGAATTACGATGTCAAAAAAAAAAAAATGCAGTTTGCATATATTTTCTTTAGTCAGAAAAACATTTTTTTGTGATATTAAATATTTCTCGTTTCATATAATTATATATTTATTGTTTACTGTGTGGCCGATATTTTGTTTGTTCTTCCTAAATGGAACTAACAAGTGAGAGTAATAATAATAATTATAATAATAATAATAATATACCTTTTTGATGTTGTGTTTTCCTAATGATTGAAGTATTTAATGTTCACTATAATAGTGTTCAGGAGAGAAATGCCCAAAATAATATACATTAAAAAAAATTCAACTGAAAAGAATGAATCTGCTGAAAAAAAAATCTTGCAAGTCATAATTTGGTTTATATATTACGTATGTATATGCCATGTATATGACTGTATATACCATATATGACTATATACCGTATACATATGACGTATGTGCATTCCATATATGTATATATATATATATATATATATATATATATATATATATATATATATATATATATATATATATATATATATATATATATATATATATATATATATATATATATATATATATATTATATATATATATATATATATATATATATATATATATTATGTATGTGCATACCAAATATGGCATGTGTATACCATGTATATGTATGTTATATGTCATATATATGACGTATGTATATCATATAACGTATGTATATATATATATATATATATATATATATATATATATATATATATATATATATATATATATATATATATATATATATATATATATATATATATATACCCTCTTCTATCAACAGTAAAATATTAGGTGACCATCAGATGTGCAAAAGACTGAGTACCAAGAATATTTTTTTTGATAAATTGAGCATTTCTAGCCCCTGCCTCTTAAGAAGAATATTTTTTTTTTTTTGATGATCGCTGAAGGTCTTGCATTTTTAACCAAAACAATAATAAAAATCATCACTCATACACTGAACTTTATTTACCCTTTCTTGTCATGGTCTTTTTCAGGGCCATTGATGATTTTTGATTTGCTGCCTGTGGATAAACTGTGTGGTTAGCCATACTAATGGGATAAGGAATTATTATATTCAAGGGGTGAAAAACGGTTTAACCCCCGTGTGGGGTCATGTTAAAACTACATGTGGTTGTGTAATATTATTACTATTATAATCAAAAAGAAGCGCTAAACTGGTTGTGTAATACAGCTGGATTTTCACCCGTCTTCACAAGCTTCGTGCAGAAGATCTGCTGGGTATTTCACGCGTTATTATTAAGCGCTAAACTCTTGTGAATTATAGAGTACTTCTACGATGCTTTATAACTGTATATAGAACTTTATAAGATAACTTACTGTATATTGCAATTCTGTAGAAAAAATGCTAACTTTAGTAAGAGCGAATTAGCACAATAAACTTGGACATTTTACAGTGTCACAAACTGCATATTGTGCCTTAATAAAGTTGGAAAGTTCCATAAATCCATGTGGATTTATTTTCACTCTATAAAGAGCCATGACTATATAAAAAAATATGACGTATCAACCATAGGTATTTTATTGGTAAAAATGCTTCTGTATAGTATTTTGAGAAGAGAGTGAGGTGAACCCAAGCCCTGTCACACCGGTAGCGGCCAGCAGTGAGGCGGGGGCCAGGAGCTGAGACCCGACCCCCTGCAACCACAATTAGGCTAGTACACAGTGAGGTAAGGCTTGCTAGCAACACACAGTAAGTCATGTGCAACACAATGCTAGCAACACACAGTACGCCACGTACATCATGCTAGGAACACAATGCGCCATGTACATCATGCTAGTAACACACCATGCTAGCAACACACTACGCCACGTACATCATGCTAGCAACACAGTACGCCACATACATCATACTAGCAACACAGTACGCCACGTACATCATGCTAGCAACACACCATACTAGCAACAAAGTACGCCACGTACATCATGCTAGCAACACACAGTACGCCACGTACATCATGCTAGCAACACACAGTACGCCACGTACATCATGCTAGCAACACACAGTAAGTCATGTGCAACACACCATGCTAGTAACACAGTAAATCAAGTACAACACACCATGCTAGCAACACACAGTAAATCAAGCACAACACACAGTATGCCGCATACAACACCATGCTAGCAACACACATTACACCACATACAACACACCATGTTAACAACACAGTATGCCACGTGAAACACCATGCTAGCAACATTGAATTCATTATCCTTTTCGTCTCTCAGCCTTTGAGTAGAGAGGACGTGTACTACACTGCTGCCCCCTATAGTTGACCGGTGGCAGTTTCATTTTCTCAACATGGCGCAGGCGGGTAGACACCGCGTCAATACTGTGTGTGTAGAATTAACCCGTGGGGCCGTGACTGGGCCATCGATGGCGATACTATTGCCTGCGATAATCCGTGATACCTATGGTATTGCCAACGAGGACTTGTGTGGTGTGGTGATGAATGGTATGACGAGGATCTTTGTAAAGTTCTGCTCGGCTCATGTATACCAGGTGGTCGACAAGTTCCAGGAGGTTAATCTAGTGATTAACCATGCAGTGTCAGTGAAGCTACACGACGTCTCCCGATATTACACATGGGTAAAGGTCAGAAACATGCCCTTTGAGGCTGATGTGTCTGACATACGAGCTGCATTGGGTAATATGGCACCATACATATGGCCACAGCAGGGAGGTGGTCTGATGGCCCATATGAAGGGATACCAGAGGGAACGTTTACTGTAAAGATGACATTACGTCACCCAATCCCTTCTTATGTGATCTTGCAAGACTTCAGGACCCAGGTATTGGTGTCATATGCAGGGCAACGCCGCACTTGCAGGTTGTGCAGCGCATGTGATCATCTGGCGGTACAGTGTGAACGACGACGAGGTGCCAAGGTTGGACAACAAAGCACGGACGTTGGGGAGGAAGGCGCAGGGCAAGATGTGCCTGGTGCTCCGGCGCTACCGCAAGGATTATCTTGGAGCGAAGAGGTTGAGCGGTCTATGGAGACGGCGTGTGCAACTCTCCCGGAAGTGTCGCCTTCTTTGGAGGCGGAACCAGTGGTGGGCGTGGCTCCGCAAGATGTGCATAACAACGACGTCGAGGAATCCATTGCCTCTGTGCTGGATGAATTATTTATGGAAGGGAGCATGAGTCCTGCGACGGGACCACCCCTAGACCTGGGACCTGCTGCGAAGGTGGACGTTGGACATGAAGAACAGCTGGTCGTGGGCGTCCCTGATGCCTTGCTGAAACATAAGATGGAGGTGGAAATCCACCAGGACTGCAATGTGGATGACGACATGCAGGTGGAAAGTGTAACGAGGAAGCATTCTGTAATGCTTTCAGACTCGGGGGAAGTGCTGACACCAACCCAGCGATCAGGAAAAAAAAAAACTGGGCAGATGTGGCACAGAGAGGGCCCTGTGGACCTAAAACTCAGGGGTTGGTTAAGAGTGCTTCAAAATGGGGAAGGAAGGAAGTGATAAAGGTGGAAGCAAAAGATCGGGTGAGAAACATTCAGTATCGAGAGGAAAAACCCCACTGTCCATTTTAAGTGCCTGACAATAAATATTAATGGTTTGAGGACTGTGCAAAAGCGTGTATGGTTCAGAGAATTATTAGTGCATAATAATGTTGACGTTGTGTTCGTACAGGAACACAATCATAAATTAGGCAGTGAGTTGATGATAGATGGATATGACGTGTATGTAGAGAATGCTTTATGGTTGAAAGGTGGCGTTGCCTTCATGATCAGGGAGACTAGCCCGTTTGTTGTGAGGCGTTGCTAGGGTGGGGAGGGGAGGATAATAAGGGTGGAAGGTCTATAGGGAAGGGAGAAGACTGCTTTTGTGTGCGTGTACGGACCTGCAGAGAATGATGGGCGTGTAAAAACCACCTTTGTGAAGGAGGTATTAATTTACTATTTGCGGTCACTCCCCAGGGCTCAACATGGCCGACATGGCAGGTTGTGTAGCGGGCTAGCTGCGGGATTTTCAAGGATAGCTCCTGGTCAAAGAGGCTGACCAGGTCCCTACTTAACAGAACTCAGTGTGAATGCTTTGAGAAGATACCAGAGCAGCGAACGGACATCCCAGTGCATCGTTTCAGCGTAAATAGTTGAAGTGTTGTGCAGTTTCAGAGGATTTGGTGTTGTCGAGTCAGGACCAGTCAGCGCCTCCCCCCCTCTCCGCTGGGGGGGAGGGCGTGTGTAGTAAACAGTGACCCTCTCATAACGCCTCACACCTGCGCGTCTCCCCCGCCCAACTCCCAGCGCCACCCCATCTGTAGAGGGTACTTCTCCCCTAACCCACGATGTCAGCGATGGCACTGCAGGGAGTGCCGGGCTCACAGGAACTTCCACTACAGGGACAGCATCGTGGAGTTCGACCGCGAGGCAGCTGTCAGGTGTGCCACAGGCAGTGTGTACTCAGTTCCTCAAGCTTCAACATCCGTGCACACGAGGGCCTGGGATCTTCAGTCAACTTGGCGTCCACCAGGACGCTGACATGTCCCTAGGACAGCTCTCCATCGGGCTGCTAACGGAGTCACTGGCTTCTTGGACCTCTTGGGGAGGGTCGATGGTGCTCGTGCAAGCAGCAGATCCCGGGGCAACTTGCTGCTGTTTGCAATGGCTGTCTACCGAGGAAAGACAGGCACCTAGCAACATCTGTTGTTGGGGCAATGGATGAATTCCCTGCTATGTTTGTTAACTGCTCATTACTCTGTAATTTGTCTATGATTGTAATCATGTGATAACGTGTTTATCATTCATTACCTTTGAAACTTGTCATGATTTTGACCAGCTCTACCTGGAGCTCATTACCTTTGTAAATTCTCATGATTAATGTGTTTATGATTCATTACCTTTGCAATTATTCATGAGTGTGACCAGCTCTACCTGGAGCTCATTACCTTTGTAACTTGGTCATGATTATGACCAGATCTAGTTCATTACCATTGTAACTTGCTCAGCTATCAAAACTTTGGAGTCCAGTCCCTGGACCAATTATGTACCTCTGTAATCTTTTGACTACCGCCCACAGGATGGGTATGGAGTGCATAATAAACATATTAAACTAACTAACGGTCACTCCCTGCAGTGGCGGTCGTAGGAGGGGATTGGAATTGCGTGATACGGCGTAGGGATCTTGAACCCCGGGGAAGTGGACATTTTTCTGGGGTACTGGGGGATTTATTGACTGGGGTGGGTTTAATGGACGTGGCGGGGATGGGGTGAGGTTGAGCATACCTTTGTACATCCTGGGTACACGGCGCGACTTGATAGAGTGTATGTGCCGTGTACCGTCGCAATCAAGAGCGTGCATATCGTAGATTTTTTTTTTTATATTTTATTGAGAGCATATCTTGTACAGACATAATACATATATATAATATAACACTGTTGAGAACAATAAGTATACGTAAATTATCACACTCACATTGTTGGACACAGGAGAAGAAACCCGTCACAGATAAAACAAAGAAGAAATACCATCAAGCACACTATACATCACTCAAGTGTAAGTACAAAAAACATCACACATATATTATTATTGTAAAAAGAAATGCAGTTACTGGAAATTGATGTTAAATTGTTGAAAGGGGTGGAGAGCAGCCAATCCTTTGCATCTCTGTGGGAGGGTTTGTGGGTGGGGACTCCTGGGGATGGTGACTTGGTTCGGTGGTGGGATATGGTACCTAAGACACGTATCCGGGATTATTATGTTCGGCGAGGGCGGGAAAATAATCAAATGTATGGGCTTCAGGGATATTTTGAAGGACAGTTAAGTGGTTGTTATGTGAGTGATGGTGCGCAATACCCTGTAGAGGAAATTGAGGATTTAAAGGAACGCATAAGGGGCTTGCATAATGATCGATTTAATGGTGCATGGGTGGTGGGAGGTTTGGAGGAGGCTCTGTATGGGGATCGGCCTTCGGCTCGTGTTGAGGGAACAGAGGCAGCGGAGAGCAGCCACGGAAATGATAGGGTTAACAGTGCATGCAGGGAGAGGGTATCATGAGGGCCAAGTGTTGGTGACGACTGAGGGCATGAGCGGGTATATTGATGCTTGGTTTAAAACCTACATGTCAAGCACTGGGATAAGTAATATAGGATTAAGGGAAATCGGTAACAACATGCAGTGTGGGCTTATCCCGAAAGACAGAGAAGCATTGGAAGGGCCTATTTCGGAGTGCGAGATATGGCAAGCTCTGGCTGGGGTGGGATTAGGTAAAGCACCTGGCATTGATGGGCTACCGAGTGATTTCTGTGTAACAAATTGGGGTGTGATGAGGGCGTTCTTGGTACGGTTATTTATCATCTTAAAAACTGACGGGGTTATGGGAGAATTGCAACGGACGGCAGTGGTGGTATTGGTGCCAAAAGGGAGTCGATCTACAGTTCTGGACTATAGGGCCATTTCACTTATGTGCGGTGATTACAAGTTGTTTGCGAGGATACTGGGGAACAGACTGAAAAAGGTGATGAACAAAGTTATAGATAGGGGACAGTATGGAATACCAGGCAGGGCCATGTTCAAAGGTCACGGAATGATTCGAGGTTTCATAGAAAAGCGACAGGTGTTGGGTGGGGGGGGGATTTTAGCTTTGGATTGGGCCACTGCATATGATGGTGTAGAAAGGGGAGCATTGTGGCAGTTCATACGTTGGCAGGGTTTTGGGAATGAAATCATCTCTTGGGCACAAACTTTATACAAGGGGGCGACTATGCATGTGCAGGTCAATAGTCGGTTAGGTGTGCCAGTTCAGATGGGTCTGGGTTTGAGGCAAGGCTGCCCCCTTTCACAATTGTTGTTTGCGTGTTTTCAGGATCCTTTTTATAGGGCGGTGTGGGCTAGTGTTTTGGGGGTTTGGGGGTTTTGAGAGCGATGGGTGGCCTAGTATTGTATGTTACATAGATGATACAACGGTCTTGGTAGGCGGTGTTGTAGACTTACATCAGGTGGAAGGAATAGTGGACGTTTTTGGAGAGGCGACAGGGATGAGAATTAATGTCACAAAGACTAAGTTCATGGCAGTGGGAAATTGGGACCAAATGAGTAGGGGCATGAGAAGTAGGTAGAGTGTGGTCGATCAACTTAAGATATGTGGGATTGTGTATGTATGTGATCCGATGGTGGCACGTGAGGTGAACTCGGTGAGGGTTGTGGATAGTGTGTTAAAAAGACTAGGAGGATTAAGGTCTGCACATCTCACGTTGCACCAAAGAGTAATCGTGACAAACGTGCTATTATATAGTAAATTATGGCATGTGGTGGTCATGTATCCATTAATGCGCCGAGAGGTCACGAAACTGTTGCGTAGAGTTTATCGGTTTATTTGGGGATCTGGCTGTGAGTGGTTAAGCAGAGGGGTAATTACTTTGCCGATTGGCCAAGGTGGGCTGGGGATCATACCGCTGGAAAGAAGGATTATGAGTATTTACGTGAAACGGAGTTTTCTGCGGGAGGGTGAGAATAAGGAGGGGGGATCGAGAAAGTGCACACGGACATAAAACGTTGGTGGATGGGGAAGGATTTACGGGTAGGGGAGGCGATGTTGAGGGTTTTGATGGTGGCGAGGGATCCAGCTCGAAAAAGCTGCGTGACCTCGAGAGAATGGGGGATGGGATGGAGGCGGCTGCTGTGGAAGGTGCATACCCGATGTATGCACTAGCTCCCTTAAGGTTTACTATACAAATAGTAGGAGTCTAAGAAATAAGATAGATGAGCTAAGATTGCTTGCAAGTGTAGGTAATATAGATATTATTGGTATAACAGAGACTTGGTTCAACCTGAAAGATAGAGAAATGCCTTCTGAATGCAACATACAGGGTTATAAACTATTCCACATTGACAGGGTCAACAGGAAGGGTGGTGGGGTGGCGATGTATGCCAGAGAAAATTTAAATTGTTGTCTTAGACATGATATAAGATTAGAGACATCGAACACAGAATCTGTTTGGCTACAGTTTCTCGAGGGACATGACAAATTAATTTTGGGTGTGATTTATAGGCCCCCAAACCGTGATAGGGAGGGCAGTAAACTGTTATGGGACGAAATGCATAAGGCATCTAGGTATGAAAATGTTGTGATAATGGGAGATTTTAACTTTAGACAAATTGACTGGAACAATATGACAGGAAATCTTGAGTCTAGTGACTTTCTTGATATGGTTCAGGATTGCTTTTTAGAACAGGTTGTGACAGAACCAACTAGAGGAAACAATCTGCTTGACTTGGTTCTTGCCAACAAAGATTCACTAATTAATAATCTTGAGGTTAATGATGAGCTTGGGGAAAGTGATCACAAATCATTCTAATGAGGACACTAGAGCACTCCAGGATGATTTGAATAGACTGATGCAATGGTCGGAGAAGTGGCAGATGCAGTTTAATTTTGACAAATGCAAAGTTCTAAATGTTGGACAGGTAAATAACCATGCCACATATAAACTAAATAATGTAGATCTTAATACTACTGATTGCGAAAAGGATTTAGGAGTTCTGGTTATCAGTAATCTAAAACCAAGACAACAGTGCATTAGTGTTCGCAATAAAGCTAACAGAATTCTTGGCTTCATATCTAGAAGTATAAATAATAGAAGCCCTCATGTTGTTCTTCAACTCTATATATCCTTGGTTAGGCCTCATTTAGACTATGCTGCTCAGAAATAATTAAATAACAAAAAGGCACAATACCGTGACTGGAACGATACACAAATAACCCGCACATAAAAGAGAGAAGCTTACGACGACGTTTCGGTCCGACTTGGACCATTGACTTTGTCAATGGTCCAAGTCGGACCGAAACGTCGTCGTAAGCTTCTCTCTTTTATGTGCGGGTTATTTGTGTATGCTGCTCAGTTCTGGTCACCGTATTACAGAATGGATATAAATGCTCTGGAAAACGTACAGAGGAGGATGACAAAGATGATCCATGTATCAGAAATCTTCCCTATGAGGATAGACTGAGGGCCCTGAATCTGCACTCTCTTAAAAGGCGTAGAATTAGGGGGGATATGATCGAGGTGCATAAATGGAAAACAGGAATAAATAAAGGGGATGTGAATAGCGTGCTGAAAATTTCCAGCCAAGACAGGACTCGCAGCAATGGTTTCAAGTTGGAAAAATTCAGATTCAGGAAGGATATAGGAAAGCACTGGTTTGGTAATAGAGCTGTGGATGAGTGGAACAAACTCCCGAGTACAGTTATTCAGGCTAAAACGTTGTGTAGTTTTAAAAATAGGTTAGATAAATACATAAGTGGGTGTGGGTGGGTGTGAATTGGACTTGACTAGCTTTTGCTGCTGGGTCTGGTGCAGTGCTCCATCCTTGAGTGGAGATGATCAGACTGGGTGGACCATTGGGCTAATTCGGGGGGGGGGGGTCATTGATCTAATCCAGGGGGGACATGGACCTGCTCCACATGGGTCAGTAGGCCTGTTGCAGTGTTCCTTCTTTCTTATGTTCTTATGTTCTTATGCCTGGCGCTACATATGGGAACGTCTCCGGAAGTTGCGCATTAGTCAGGGTGTACTAGAGGTGATGTATCGCTTTTTACACTGGATTCTGCCGTCTGGGATCGTCTTATTTAATTGAAGGCTCAGGGAAGATGGGGAGTGTCGAGTGTGTGGTGATATAGAAACCATTTTTCACGTTGTATATTTTTTGTGAACGCATAGGGGCAACCGGGAATGGTTTGGAAGGGTAGTTCGATTTATGGGAGGAGGTGGGTTGCAGGTATTACGAGTGTTAAGTTTAGACATTGATGGGGTAGGAGCGCAGGTTAAAAACACGGTGGCATATTTGGTGACTGATTTCGTATTCACATCATGGGCAATGAGAGATGCAGGTGAGGATGAAAGGATGAAGGTGCTGGCAGCAACATTTTACAGATCTAAGTGCCGCAATAGGGAAGTATATGGTAGGAGATGGAACACTGAATTTACAGAGGGTTATAGGAATTTTCGGCTGCGTGATTTACGGAATATGTAGGTCATGGGAGGCAACGGGCTAGCCTCCCGTACAGAGGCGTGTGGGTGTGAGTGGGTAAGCAAATAGGTGAGGTACGTATGAACATTGAGTAATATGAATGGAAGAGTGCGTGTGTGTGAAGCGCAGTTCACTGTTTGTAACACACCATTGTCTATTTTAAGGTGGTTTTTTTCCTTGGCTATGAGAGGGACAGTGATGGAAACACGTTTACATACATATGTAGGTGCGTGAGTGTGTAGGTATATATGTGTGCATTTGTACGGGTATGTACATAGATGTATGTATAAGTGTATACATATGTGTGTGAGGGCACGTTTGAACAGGTGAATTGACATAAGATGCTTACAAAATATATATTAAGGTGTGGAGCATCTTTTGTTCATATTTTTTCCCTTGTGGAAATTGGACTTAGTATAACCTGATCTTTAAAAATTATTTTGGATTTAGTGTACAAGTATTTAAAAATGTCTGCAACATGACTATTTGCATAATATATATTGCAAGTGTAACGCCTGCTGAGGTGTATGTGTTTAAGCTGTACCATTCATCTCTCAACTTGCGGGCTGAGAGGACGCTTTCTGAGCCTGCTCCTGCTTACACCTGGTGGCGAACCGTGTACTACAGTACGCAAGATGGCGGATCGTCAGGGTAGAAGAGTAAACACGGTCTGTGTTGAATTCATTCGTGGCTCTCTCAGTGGTGCAACGATGCATGTCTTGTTGCCTACCATCATTCGCGATGTCTATGGCATCCCCACTGAGGAATTATATGGTGTAGCTCTCAATGGGATGTCCAGGTTTTTTGTAAAATTCGCAAATGCCAGCTTTTACTCCAAGATTGTGGAAGCTTTTCAAGAGAGGAAAATGGCGGTGAATTCAGCTGTAGAGGTATGCCTGCATGACGTCTCCACATACGTCACCTGGGTCAAAGTAAGGAACGTGCCTTTCGAGGCGGAGGAGTATGTTATTCAGAAAGTTTTTGGTAAATACGGCACGGTACATGCAGCGACCAAGGGAGTGTGGAGGGAGGGCCCATACGAGGGGCTCCCGGAAGGCGCCTGCACCCTCAAGATGACATTAAAACAGCCGATTCCATCTTACGTTCATCTAGAACACTACAGGACCCAAGTTTTTGTTCACTATGCAGGCCAACGTAAGACATGCAGGTTATGCAACTCGTATGACCATATGGCTGCTCAGTGCTCCAGACGCCTGGTTGTATGCATCCAGGAACCTTCTCCTGTGGTCTTACGAACCGAGGCCTTTGATCTGGAGACTGGTCCCTCGCCTGAACAAGGACCTAAGCTTTGGAGTGAGGAAGTACAACAAGAGGAGATGTGGTCTATGGCGTGTGCCACCCTGTCGGTGGACACTACAAACGTGCCCACGCCACCTGTGGGGCCTATGGAGTCTGTGGAGTTGTCACAGGAAAGTTTGCTGGAGAACGTGCTAAACGATCTCCTGGATGGGGCAGAGCATAGCCCAGACGTTCCACCGGAGTGTCAAGAAGTGGTGAAGGATGACTCGCCAAATATGGGAGACCTGGACGTGACTACAATGACACGGTTGCATGAGGTGGTGGTGGAGGTCCACCAGGAGGCTTTGTCTGGTGAGGAAATGTGTGTGGAAGGTGGTTCCCGCAAACGGACGGCAGGAGTGTCGGATATGGACGAGGTCCTGACACCGGGACAGCATCCAGGGAAGAAATTATGGTCGAAAGTGGCTGAAGCGCCTCTTGCAGACGGGGTTGTGGCAAGTGCCCAGCATATGGGTAGGACCAGGGGTGGTGAGGAGGGCCTTGGGAGGTCAAAGGTCAAAGAAGGTAGGTGTAATGTACGTGTGGGAACGGGAAAGACCCACAGACAGAGGAAAACCTCCTTTTGTAAATTCAAGTGTGTTACCATCAATGTAAATGGCCTGCGGGCAGAGTTTAAGTGTGTGTGGATGGAGTGATTCTTGCGCAGGTACGCTGTGGATGTATGTTTCATACAAGGACACAATTATAAGTTTGGGCGAGAGTTACGGTTAAAAGGCTACCGAATGTATGTTAGCAGTTCTTTAAAATTAAAGGGTGGGGTAGCTATAGCGGTGAAGAAGTCCAGCCCTTGGCGTGTCTTGAGATGGGAGGAGGGGGGAGGTGGGGGGGTGGTGAGGGTAGATGGGTACTGGGGTGAGGTGAGGGTTTGTTTTATTGGTGTTTACATGCCTGCGGAAAGCAACACTAAAGTTAAAATAGAATTTGTGAGGGGGGCTTTAACGTTTTACACTCGGGGTTTGCCGTTCATTACTGTCATGGGTGGGGATTGGAATTGCGTTATCCGCCATGGCGATGTTGAGCCGAGGGGGGCGGGGTGCGTTTTACCTGTCTTACAGAATCTGCTGGGGGATGCAGGGGTTTATGATGTGGTGGGGCGGGGTGGGTGGGGGGGTGGAGCACACGTTCGTTCGCAGGGGCTATGCGGCCCGTCTGGATAGACTTTATGTAACACAAGGAATTACAGTTGGGCATGTACAGACCTTCGATGTGGGGTTTTCAGATCACCGTGCAGTGCTAGCGGACTTGAACTGGGATGGAATGATCAGTGTTTATCCAGGTTATTGGAAACTGAACGTGCGGCTATTGGAGGGGGAGGGGGATGGGTCCGCTTTTCAGGACTGGTGGAAGAATATCTGGGAAACACGACGGGCAGGTGAATGTTTGTTGGAATGGTGGGAAACACGTGCCAAACCCGGAATAGCGAGTTATTATAAGAAGCGGGGAAAAGAGGAGGCGAGGTGGAGGTATGGGCTGCAAAACTATCTGGAGGGACAGCTAAATGATTACTATGTGGGGGGCGGGAGTAGTAGGTATGACGACATTGAACATCTTCGTAGTCGACTTGCAGAAATTCACAATGAACGTTTCAATGCGGTTAGAGTCAGAGCAGGTATGAAAGAAGTGCTATGGGGTGACAAACCTTCGGGTTGTGTCTTGCGCAAATTTAGGGTCAGACAACAGGCGACGTCCCTCTTGCAATTGGAAGTATGCACGGGTTTGGGTGGTTACCTGCCGGGTCAAGTACTCCTCACCACGGACAGCATGAGTTTTTATGCTGATCTATGGTTTGGGGAAAAGCTACAGCGGGGAGTAGGGGGGGTCCATGCGGGTGGCCTGGTTAGGAGGGATTTCAGAAAAGTTATAAGTGACAGGGATAGAACGGTACTAGAAGGTAGAATTCGAGTGGAGGAGGTAGAGGAGGCGATTTTTAGCATGAGTAAAGGAAAGGCACCAGGTATAGATGGCATTTCGAATGATTTTTATAGGGCACATTGGGGAAGTATTAAGCATTGTTTGGTTGATGTATTAAATTGCATGCTCACGGAGGGGAGGTTAGGTATGTCACAAAGTACGGGGGTAGTTGTGTTGGTGCCCAAAAAGGGAGGGGGAAGGGGTCTGAGTGCATATAGAGCAATATCTCTTATGTGCTCGGACTATAAAATCTTTGCAAAAGTTTTAGGAAACAGAATGAGGAAGGTTATGGGGTCGGTTATTCACGAGGGACAGCTAGGCATACCAGGTAGGAGCATGAGGGACGGACATGTACGTATTAGGGAGTTTTTGGAGGAATGTCAAGGGGGAGGTGTCCTCGGGCTTGACTGGCAAAATGCTTATGACTGTGTTGATAGGGATTTATTGAGGCTTATTTTATTGAAGCAGGGTTTTGGAGAGGGGATTGTAAGATGGGTTGATACCTTGTATGTCTCGGCTATGGTACGCGTACAGGTAAATTGGGGCAGCCGGTCCGTATGGAAAGGGGTTTGAGGCAAGGGTGCCCCCTCTCCCAGCTGCTTTTTGCTTGTATGCAAAACCCCTTTTATGAGCTGGTGGATGGTGGTTTGAGGCGTGGAACGCTGAGCAGTGACCATGCAGCACGTGTGGTCGGGTATGTAGATGATACCACGATTTTCTTAAAAGGGGAGGAGGATTTGCAGATCGTGGGATGGATTGTTGAGTTTTTTGGGGCAGAGTCTGGCATGTGCGTCAATAAGGCAAAATCGAAATTATTGGAGGTGGGTACATGGGTGGGGGGGAGGTTGGGCGAAAGGTATGGGTGGTCAGTCGTGGTGCAACTTAGAATATGTGGTATCATGTACATGGCAGATGAGAGGGAGAGCCGAAGGGTAAACTCTGAATTGGTGGTTAACAAGGCTTTAGATCGACTTCGGGGGTTAAGAGCTGGGGATGTCTCATTGCAACAGAGGACAGTAGTGGTTAATACACTTGTTTATAGTAAGGTATGGGGTGTGGCTGAGGTGTACCCTTTAAGAGATATGGATATTCAGGAACTGCAGAGAAGGGTCTTACGTTATGTTTGGGGTTTCGGGAGAGCTTGGTTAAGTCAGGAGGTTGTCATGACCCATGTTCGTCGTGGGGGTTTAGGTCTCTTGGCTTTGGGGTCACGGGTGAAGGCCCTCTATGTAAAGCAGCGGTTCCTCAGGGCGGGCGGTGAGAAGGGCATCCGGGTGGGTCGGGTAATGATCGAAATGCTTAAATGGTGGAGCGGCAGGGGATTAATCGAGTGTGAGGACATGCTGCGTTTGTTGTTAAAGTTGAGAAATGCGCAACGGATCCGGGTGGGGCAAATGGTCAGCATATGTTGTCGTGGGGAAATTGTACAGGGATTGTCTGTTTTTCCGCTGTATAATTGGGGGGAAATATGGGAAGGATTTTGTAAACTTAAGTTGGCACCAAGGGTTCGTGAATTGGTGTACAGATTTGTCATGGAGATTTTAGCATCAAAATCGGTCTTAAATAGGATGGGTTTGGTAAGGGAAGCGGATTGCTTGCGTTGCGGTCTCGAAGACACAGCTTTTCATGCTGTCTACTTTTGTGATACCTTGGATAAAGTTCATTCGTAGTTGGGGCGGGTTTTAGATTTTCTTAGTGGGGGAAGTATTTCAACCTTACGGGCCTTAACATTGGACGTTAGCGGAGTATCAAGTGAGGTACGAAGAGCAATAATGTGCGTGGTGGCTGATTTCCTCTATATCTCGTGGGGTATGCGGGAAACCGGGGGATCAGTTAGGATCAGGGCAATTGAGGCAGGTATCTACAGAACGTATTGCAGAAATAAACTCATATATGGTAGAAGTTGGGATAATAGTTTTCCTTCAAAGTATCGAAGTCTTACTGTTCAAAGGTTGCTGCAAATGGGGGTGGGGTAAGGCAATGGGGGGCTGAACTTCCCCCGTGGTAGCACCAAACGGTATGTTAGAGACTTCAGGGTAGAGGGCGGGTTTTAGGGAGTGACGTGTATGTATTATGAATGGTACCGTGCGTCTGTGTGTGTATGGTTGTGGCGTCATGCATTTTGATAATACAGATAAAAAGCAATATTTCAGTATATGTTCCAGCCTCTAACAAGACTGAACTGGTTCCCGACTATGGCCGGGGTTTGGTGAAGTATGTTGGGTCTTTCCTGGAATTCCCGTTAGGTTTAGTTTAATCATTTGTAAGCGGATGTCACGCTGATATTACCGCTAAAAGTACAACGTTATACTGGCCTTTAAGGGAAATATTCATAAGCAGACCTTTTGGTGATGATTGTAAACTTTTGATGAAGGGCAAAAAGTTTCATTTGCCTAAGATTGTTTTTGTATATGTAGTAGCGGCCACCACTGTGAGGGAAGGGGGGGTTGAGATGTATCATGTCCTATATTGTAATCTTTGGACATTCAAGTTCCTTGGGCAGCAGCTTTTGTGGGATATGTTGTTCCCTCATCCAGTGATATCACATGTATTTTTTTTTTAATTTATGGTGCATATAGTCAGTTGATGTTCAATTAAGCACCTTTACTAATATCACTGTATACAAGCAAGGTATATTTTTTGTGGGTTTATAATTAGTTTGAGAAACTAAATATGGGGTTGGTCGGGGTATTATGTCTGTTTCCTCATATGTAATCATACATGTTAGATCTGTAAAAGTCTAATGTTAATTATTAAACTCTGCATATTTTGATTCCTTTTTCAATATATGCAAAACCAAAAATAAAGAACACCATGTTTCAATTTCAAGAGTCATGTAGGTTTCTGTTAGTTATTTTATATAACCATAGTACCATTGAGTGTACAATGTATTAGTTTATATGATTGTTTTTCATATAAAATTTTTATTTAATCATAGTACCATGGTGTGTGCAATGCATTAGTTTATATGATATTGTTTTTGTATATAAAATTTCATATACAATATGAATAAGACTGTCAGGTTTTGGTTATATAGTTATTTTGTGGTTAAGATATGTTCCGGTAGTCCTCTGTTTAGTTATATGTTGTTGTCTTATACAAAGTTTTCGCGTTTTTTGTTTTAAATCATTGATGTATACCAACCATGTATACTGTGTTTTTTAAATAAAATATAAAAAAAAACTTAGTAGTTAACATTATTGTGTCATGTAGGTTGTGAAATAGGTGTTTTTTTCTACTTTGTATGTGTAAAGAGGTGCCAATTGTATTAGATTGTTGAATTAGCGTCTATTACTTTTGGTGTATCGGAAATAATAGGGAGCACACTTACACCACGCGGGGTGCAGACCAGAGGCCTAGCTTCTTGGTGTGCGCTCGGAACTGTCGAGATTTCACACGAAGAACGTCTTAGATTGCATGATATGAGTATCAGTGGCGAGTTGTGAATGTGCTGTATAAAATGTAATGACAACGAGTCAGTACACATATAATCCTGTATCAAATGTGTAGAATGATTTAGTATATTTGTATAAAATGTTAATGACATAATTGTGAGGTGTGTGTTGGTGTGTTGTGTATATATTAAAGGTCAGAAGGACGGGGTTTATTTGTAAATCAGGTAATAGTGAAAGTATACTTTTTGAGGGGGCACTGTAATTTTGATTGTATCATTATAATAATAACTCACAGGTGTGGGTGTGTTGGTTGTGTAAGTTAGAGACAGCATTGTACGTGGTACGAACCACTACTTACAGTTCGTATTTGGTTTCTTTGTTATATATATACTTGTTTATGTACAATGTCTGTATGAAGGATTTAATAACATAAAATGAAATACTAATGCATATTGAAGGTGTAGCGCTTCTCTTTGTTTATAATAATAATGCATATTGTATGTATTTGGTTGATGTAACGTAGAATTTTGTGTAATCTTGTTTTAACTAGGCTAGGGACATGATGCTCAGGGGACGGGCGACAGTTTGTCACCACAGAGTTAAACGTCCAGTGGTAATTATAATTTCTGTGGAAGAACTGATAATGTGATATTTTGTTTATTTAATGTACTGTATTGTTTTAAATAAAATGTAAAAAAAATCATTATACAATTTCCACAATAAAGATTACTGACTCGGTGTAAATAAATGAGAATATCTTTATTCTTTATTGGAATTACCTCATTATCTTCAACTAAAAAACATCCAAACTGGTTGGCTGGTTGATTTGTTAATTGGGTTTAAAAGCCTATCTATTACACAAAGGTCATTAAGGCTGCTGCTAACCTGTTCAACACCAGTCAAAAAGTTTTAATCCGTAAAAGGATTAACCTAGCAGAGTATATACACAGAGATACACACCTCTCAGTGTATATATCTTTGTCACTGAACTGGTTGGTTGAGTTTAAAGCCTATCAACTACAGAAGGGTCATTAATGCTGCATGTCACCTGTTCAACACAAATCAAAATTACTATAATCCCTCGAATAGGGATTCAAGGAAAATTCTGAATATATACTCGAAGATATACCACTCGGTGCGCATATCCTATGCGTCACTGAACTTCCTGTTTATGCTAAGATGAAGCCACTTATGACACTAAAATTAAAGTCGGCATATTGTATTAATATAGCCTGCAGTTTTGATTTTATTGGCTGACAACAGACCGTGCGCCCAGCACACGACTAGTGAATGAATATCTCATATAATAAAAGTATTGACGAACGAGATGAAACAGCATCAACAGACTTAACTTTCTGATGAGAATGCCATGCTTTGTTTTGCGACCTTTTTTTTTTTCCTGCAAGTCATAGAAATGGATTATCTGAGCACGAGGAGACCAGCTCTGGGTGCTCAGGGGAATTAACAGTTTACCAAACTAATATAATAATTATTTTATGGCAGAGACTACAACAAAGAATGACATTACATGAAATCGTAGAGATCAGTGCCTTTAACGTGAGGTACAAAATTATATATATATAAATATATTTGATGCATAAAATCTGCTTGAAACGAAATATACTGAAATAAAATACATGGATAATGCATCCGATTCCTTTAGGTTCTTGTACCACAAAACACAAGGCAACACGAACCTACATCAATTCTGCTCGAGACAGAGGGTTGAGAGACCACAAAACCTTTCCTCAGGTCACGTTGTGTAGTGCTATTTCACAAATACCTATCTTTGTTTCCTCTCATGACACAATACATAGACTAGCACACAGACTGTATAAACACACATTTAAACAAGTCAGTTGGGTGGGTTACGGTGATTTGGTGAGTGGTGTTAAAACACTGCCAGCATTGGATCTTTGTCATCTACAGTCAAGGAGGAGGACACACGTTCACTCGGATGTGGATCTATGTCCTCCAAAACTTCTTGTATATTTTTAGCTTGTCTATGTTTTTGTCGGTCGTTGTTTTCATTAACTCTGCGTGCGCTGTTGCCGTTAGATGTCACTTCTATACTAGAATTTCTTTGCTTCTGTTGCTCTTTTGTTTTATCTTCATTTACAACGATGCTTTTTATTTCTTTACTGTAACCTAGTTCAGGATCTTCTGTCTTGAAGCTGGAAGTCTCTGACTGAGGACTATCAAGAACCTGATGAACTTGTTCGGACGCATATCCGCTGCCGAAGAACGTACCATCATCCAGATATTTGGATTCTCCTTCGTCAGCTTTTCGAACAGCGAATTCGGAAAAGTCCCTGAAGTTGGAGAAGAAGTCGTCCACATAATTGTTTGTGTGTGGTGCTATCTGAGAACCAGGGAAGACCACGTAACTATCATCTAGTAGATGGTCGTACTCGCTGTGATAGGCGTTGGGGTCATCTTCATCGTAAAAGGTGCCACCTCGTAGGATTTCGAAGTTCCCGGACCCGAGCAGAGAATTGTCATTATTTTCGTGTTCGTGTTCACGGTGGAACGGCCGGTTACTAGTTGGGAAAGAAAAGTCCGGCTTGTGCAGAGCCTCTCGTGTACCTGAGCTGTGGAAAGCATTGCGGAGATCCCTTAATGACGACTGCTCCCTCTGAATTGGGTTTTCCCGAAACGCCGGACTACGAGGAAGAAATCTCCCTCCCCTGGGTCCCAGGACTCTTGCGGGCAAGGGAGCAGGTGGGAAAAAGGCTGGGTGAAGTGACGGGAGGATAGGAAGAGGATGGCCATTAAATGAAGGATAAAAACTCTGGCCCTCGGGAATTATTATATCATCATCAGGAGTGTGTACTTCAACCTTGTCTGCCTCAACTTTGAAATCCGATGAATACTGTACGGGAAGAGGACTGCCTTCTTCAGAGTGCCCAGTGCTCCTTCCCTCAGGAGTTACCTTCTTTTCGCCGAAGCCAGGAAATCGAAGCGACTCAAAATGATGTGGCATTTCGTAATAAGAAGCTTCACTGCTGCTCACTGCCTCAAACTGTCTCGGGTTTCGACTGTGAGGGATCTGGGGCTCAACTTGTACCCGATGAACTCGTCTGTGGGGTATGTTAGCTGGGTCACTTGAGTCTTGTTCGTCAGCTTCCCTGCGGACCCGTGTCTGATTATTACTGATGCTCACTAATGGCGGGTCTTCACGGTGAAGGGCCGGGTCGTCTAGTGCCTGTTGGAGAGCCAACAAAATGCAGCTGGTTATCAACTCCAACAATTATTCTTGCAACATACAAAAGCAACACTGAAGTGGAAATTTCTTTCGGGAAGTCGCTTCATACTGCATATAAAGAAAGTAAATTAAGACAGTATATACAGGACAGGATGACACCCTAGTTAGACACACACACACACACACACACACACACACACACACACACACACACACACACACACACACACACACACACACATATACATGTCTTGGTCATTATGTTAAGCAGCAATAACTCATCTCTATAATCCTAGTCACAATATTATGATTATCAACTTTCTTGATAACAAGTGTTACTTCATTTTCATATATATATATATATATATATATATATATATATATATATATATATATATATATATATATATATATATATATATATATATATAAATATATATATATATATATATATATATATATATATATATATATATAAAAAAACACTGATCTCTGGCTGTAGGAGACTCGAACCTACGAACCTTGGAGATCCCAGAGATCAGTGTTTGTGTATATTTCGCCTGCTCTTGCGAATTCCTTGCATATATATATATATATATATATATATATATATATATATATATATATATATATATATATATATGTATATATATATATATGTATATATATATATATATGTATATATATATATATATATATATATATATATATATATATATATATATATATATATATATATATATATATATATATATATATATATATATATATATATATATATATATATATATATATATATATATATATATATACTCACCTAATTGTGGGTGCAGGGATCGAGACTCAGCTCCTGGCCCCCAGGTGTGTGTGCGTGTGTGTAAAATGGCAATAACAGTTTATATTTGTATCTTGTAATTTACTTTTTATGTTTAACTGTGAATGGTCTTGTGTCACAGCAAAAGAAGAAATGCTTAGAGCAAGAAATTATGCTTTAGTTATTAATAAGCCAGAGAAAGAAAGATCAGCTGTTCTCAAGCCAAAGAAAGAAAGATCAGATATTATAGAGCAAGCGAAAAAGTTCAATAGCCATTCAGAGAAAGTTCAGCAGCCATTAAGTCAGAGAAAGTTCAGCAGCCATTAAGCCAGAGAAAGTTCAGCAGCCATTAAGCCAGATAAAGTTCAGCAGGGTAAACTAAGCCAGAGAAAGTTCAGCAGCCATTAAGCCAGATAAAGTTCAGCAGGGTAAACTAAGCCAGAGAAAGTTCAGCAGCCTAAATTAAGCCAGATAAAGTTCAGCAGGGTAAACTAAGCCAGAGAAAGTTCAGCAGTCATTCACCCACAAGAGCTGCCCTCTACTTGGCCATCCCAGCACTAGAACCCGGACTTCACTGAGAGGTAGGCGGGATGTGTAGCTGAGCATGTCGTCTCCCTCGTGCTACCAATAAACCAAAAACCAGAATGTGATCGTCTCTCCATCAATCAAGCCATGGTACTAGTACTAACCAAGTTCTCCCTCACGGGAATAACAAATAACATAAATGATGGGATACGGCTACCACCATGGCTCTTTCTCCCTCCTGGCTCGCGTGCATCACCACCATGTGTGCGCCACCAAAGCCAATTAAATTCCAGTTTATACTAGGATTTAAGTGATAACACTGTCTTATTTAAAAAAAGTTTTAAATATTATTTCGAGTGACTCTACTCAACAGTGCGCACTGTTAAGTTTGGTGCGTCTAATGCCATGGCATGTGGTGTAGATTTGTTTGGTGTAGTGTGATTTGTGATGCAAGTTCTGAATTGTAGCGTTTTGTGTAGTGTGTTGGACTGTGGTGAGGCGCAGGGTATTGTAGTCGTGTAGTATGTTGTTGTGTAGTGTGTTATGTAGTGTGCTGTCGTGTAATGTGTTATTGTCGTGTAGTGTTATTGTCGTGTTGTGTTATTGTCGTGCAGTGTTATTGTCGTGTAGTGTTATTGTCGTGTAGTGTTATTGTCGTGTAGTGTTATTGTCGTGTAGTGTTACTGTCGTGTAGTGTTATTGTCGTGTAGTGTTATTGTCGTGTAGTGTTATTGTCGTTTAGTGCTATTGTCGTGTAGTGGAGGCCCTGGTGGCTTTATAAAGCTCTCGCTTCACACGGCAAGGGCCTGGGTTCGAATCCCAGCCAGAAACATTGGGCGTGTTTCTTTACACCTGTTGTCTAGGTTCCCCATCAGTAAAATGGGTATCTGGGTGTTAGTCGACTGGTGTGGGTCGCATCCTGGGACACTGACCTAATTTGCCCGAAATGCTCAGCATAACAAGGAGCTTCCTATACAGTAGTATGTCACTGATGTCAGCTAGGCCTGTATACCATGTACATGTACTTGTAGTAAAATAAAGATATTATTATTATTATAGTGTGCTGTTATCGTGTAGTGTCTTATGTAGTGTGTTGTCGTGTAATGTGTTGTTGTCGTGTATTGTATTGTTGTCGTGTAGTGTCTTATTTAGTGTGTTGTCGTGTAATGTGTTGCCGTGTACTGTGTTGTCCAATAGCGTACTGTCCTGTAGTGCAGGTGTATCGTGTGGTATTGCTCAGTTAATGTTATTATTATAATTATTAATAACGTGTAAAGTTTGAACGGATAAAGCACCAAAGATCAGAGCTTAGGAAGGCAGTGAGCACAACGAAATAGCCCAGTCAGTTCCTCTCCCTGACAGAATGGTTCAAGTTTTATTATTGGTCAGGGGGAGGATGAGGTGGAGGCAGCGCACTCACTCACCTGTGGTCAAGAAGAGTGGTGAGGCGGTAACGTCTATGGGAACAGCTGTAAAAACCAAACAAAAAACAAGTCAGTCAGACACACCGGACGAGCGAGGCCGGACATGCGTAGGTCGGGTCCCTCTGTCTAGTCGAAAGTGGCGCTCGCGAATGTACGTGAAATTCAGTCGTCAAAATTTTGTAAGTATGTGTCATAGTCTGCGTCTGCAATGTTTGCTCAGTATACCTAATTAATAAAATCATACATTCCGAACGCCACTCTTCTTATGTATAAAAAATATAACAATTATTAGTTTATCTGTACCATGCAAACAGCGTCTTGTATATAATGTATATGTCACATCTAAATACATGTTTAACAACCCCTTTGAAAACAATAACCTTAACATGCCTTGAATTTGCTAAAATAAGTGAGAAGGTTGCATATTTAAGAGTTGCCAAGATGACCACAGAGTAGTTGATCACGTTACATCTAGCACTGTTTAGTCCCATCTATTAGTGTTCTTTTCCTCGTTTTGTCCTCTCCATGCCATGCTGTGCTATGCCATGCCCTCTCTCTCTCTCTCTCTAACTCTCTCTCTCACACACACACACACACGGGTGGGGCCAGGACCTGTGAATCAACCCCTGCTACCGCATGTATGTGAGTACACACTTACCAGTCCTTTGAGATACACATACACAGCACGATACACGCAATTCATGTTTATAATCATTTAAACTTTATATATTAATTCTCAGCATTATTATACAAATAATTTTGCTTACTGAATATTATGATAGATTTACGTACTTGTACCCGTGTTGCAACACACCAAGCCATGCTTTCAAGAGAGACTGTAATGCACTGTATCTTATAAAGTGGTACAGACTCGGTCCTCCGTCCGCTAATCGCGGTCCGGTGTCTGATCCATCAAGCTGTGCGTGCACTGTGAGATCATATACTGGGATCTACATAGATTAGCAAAGCAACACCTTAGAGGAAATCAAGTCGCCACCATTTCTAACTAAACTATTTAGCATACTAGAAGAAACCACGGAACGGGTAGGAATTGAACCCATGGCAAGTCCTAGAAGGTTAACTCTTTAATATACTTGAGGTTTAATTAACATATATTTAACCCTTTATTAGAGCAACAGTCAAGATGGAGATCAACTTAACATTAAGATTATTATTATTATTATTATTATTATTATTATTATTATTATTATTATTATTATTATTATTATTATTATTATTATTATTATCAAAAAGAAGCGCTAAACCAACATAAATATAAAAATAAAAAAACCCTGGTGATAAATTTCCAATTTTTTTTTTAAACTGGCTTCATTAACGTCACGAGGTGACGATATTAATGAAAATGTTAAGCACCTTCCTCGACTCAAACACGACTGCCTCCGGTTTCCCATGAGCTATTTCACCCCTATGGATGTTATGGTAACTATGTCGTAGGAGCTGAAGTCTCCCAACGAGGCTCCTGCATCAAGTATTTACTAAACTGTTTTGTAGTAAAGGTCACAGAGGTCATTATAGAAGGTCACGGAGATCATTATATTGCAAGCCATGAAGGCTATTATCAAAGAAATCGCATAAGTCATTATAGTGAAGGCCACGGAGGTTTATCATAGTCAAATTTACGAAGGTAATTGTGGAACATGTCGGGTTACGTAAGGTAGAACTATAACAATCAAGGAATAAGATACAAGAATGTCACGAATGATGATAACACTGTGGGTACTTGTTCTAACCTGTGCTCTCTTGTGTGCTATATGTGACCCCCTAGTTTTATTTGCGACTTCGTGTGCTATAACTGACCCCTAGTGCTATGACAAGTGACCTCTAGTGCTATAACAAGTGACCCCTAGTGCTATGACAAGTGACCCCTAGTGCTATGACAAGTGACCCCTAGTGCTATGACAAGTGACCCCTAGTGCTATGACAATTGGCCCCTAGTGCTATGACAGTTGGCTCCTAGTGCTATGACAAGTGACCCCTAGTGCTATGACAAGTGACCCCTAGTGCTATGACAATTGGCCCCTAGTGCTATGACAAGTGACCCCTAGTGCTATGACAATTGGCCCCTAGTGCTATGACAAGTGACCCCTAGTGCTATGATAAGTGACCCCTAGTGCTATAACAAGTGACCTCTAGTGCTATAACAAGTGACCTCTAGTGCTATAACAAGTGACCTCTAGTGCTATAACAAGTGACCTCTAGTGCTATAACAAATGACCTCTAGTGCTATAACAAGTGACCTCTAGTGCTATAACAAGTGACCTCTAGTACTATAACAAGTGACCTCTAGTGCTATAACAAGTGACCTATAGTGCTATAACAAGTGACCTCTAGTGCTATAACAAGTGACCTCTAGTGCTATGACAAGTGACCCCTAGTGCTATAAGTGACCTCTAGTGCTATAACAAGTGACCTCTAGTGCTATAACAAGTGACCTCTAGTGCTATGACAAGTGACCCCTAGTGCTATGATAAGTGACCCCTAGTGCT
The DNA here is from genome assembly GCF_038502225.1 of Cherax quadricarinatus. Classification (NCBI taxonomy): domain Eukaryota; kingdom Metazoa; phylum Arthropoda; class Malacostraca; order Decapoda; family Parastacidae; genus Cherax; species Cherax quadricarinatus. Next base: position 20,794,443 of record NC_091324.1, on the reverse strand, counting down.
ATAACAAGTGACCCCTAGTGCTATGACAAGTGACCCCTAGTGCTATGACAAGTGACCCCTAGTGCTATAACAAGTGACCTCTAGTGCTATAACAAGTGACCTCTAGTGCTATAACAAGTGACCTCTAGTGCTATAACAAGTGACCTCTAGTGCTATGACAAGTGACCCATGGTGCTATGACAAGTGACCCCTAGTGCTATAACAAGTGACCTCTAGTGCTATAACAAGTGACCTCTAGTGCTATAACAAGTGACCTCTAGTGCTATAACAAGTGACCTCTAGTGCTATGACAAGTGACCCATAGTGCTATGACAAGTGACCCCTAGTGCTATGACAAGTGACCCCTAGTGCTATGACAAGTGACCCCTAGTGCTATGACAAGTGACCCCTAGTGCTATAACAAGTGACCTCTAGTGCTATAACAAGTGACCTCTAGTGCTATAACAAGTGACCTCTAGTGCTATAACAAGTGACCTCTAGTGCTATAACAAGTGACCTCTAGTGCTATAACAAGTGACCTCTAGTGCTATAACAAGTGACCTCTAGTGCTATAACAAGTGACCTCTAGTGCTATAACAAGTGACCTCTAGTGCTATAACAAGTGACCTCTAGTGCTATAACAAGTGACCTCTAGTGCTATAACAAGTGACCTCTAGTGCTATAACAAGTGACCTCTAGTGCTATAACAAGTGACCTCTAGTGCTATAACAAGTGACCCCTAGTGCTATGACAAGTGACCCCTAGTGCTATGACAAGTGACCTCTAGTGCTATAACAAGTGACCTCTAGTGCTATAACAAGTGACCTCTAGTGCTATAACAAGTGACCTCTAGTGCTATAACAAGTGACCTCTAGTGCTATAACAAGTGACCTCTAGTGCTATAACAAGTGACCTCTAGTGCTATAACAAGTGACCTCTAGTGCTATAACAAGTGACCTCTAGTGCTATAACAAGTGACCTCTAGTGCTATAACAAGTGACCCCTAGTGCTATGACAAGTGACCCCTAGTGCTATGACAAGTGACCTCTAGTGCTATAACAAGTGACCTCTAGTGCTATAACAAGTGACCTCTAGTGCTATAACAAGTGACCTCTAGTGCTATAACAAGTGACCTCTAGTGCTATAACAAGTGACCTCTAGTGCTATAACAAGTGACCTCTAGTGCTATAACAAGTGACCTCTAGTGCTATAACAAGTGACCTCTAGTGATATAACAAGTGATCCCTAGTGCTATAATTTGTGACTTATTGTGCTACATTTGGCTCATAGTACTATACCCTCTAACCTCTTGTGCTATAACAAGTGGCCTCTAGTGCTATGACAAGTGACCCATAGTGCTATGACAAGTGACCTCTAGTGCTATGACAAGTGACCCCTAGTGCTATGACAAGTGACCTCTAGTGCTATGACAAGTGACCCCTAGTGCTATGACAAGTGACCTCTAGTGCTATGACAAGTGACCTCTAGTGCTATGACAAGTGACCCCTAGGGCTCAAATCAGAGACTTATATTATAACATGTGATCTTTGGTGCTATCTATAACTTGCAACCTTGGACCTCGTGTAGCCACTGATTCGTCACCTTCTAGAGTGCCAGGTGATGCTGCCACTAAGACGTTGCCTGTTCCTGCCTCCGCCACACAAACAGGTACCATTCAAAGCAAGCAGCGTTCCAAGGGGTAACTGATCTAGGGATTGCAAATGGTATGGTGATATCAACAACCTGTGGAAAAAGAACACCTGTCTGCAGTTCAGGGCATTTATTAATGGGGGAACGTTTCGCCAACGACTGGCTTCATTAGTCCTAGGACTGAAGAAGTCAATCGTTGGTAAACGTTTCCTGAACTGTTCACAAGTGTCCTTTTTCACTATGTAGGGATGCTGAGGCCCATATCAATGGCATATCCACCGCCCTGATATCCCCCTAGATATTAATTTGATGTGTGATACACATGCTGTCTCAGCACGCTGCTGGTAGAGCTGAGAACTCTACAATACGAAACAAATCTGTACTGAATGACACTGTGCGTTCAAGGTCACACCTATATAGTCAGTGACTTCGTTTACGAAGTTATTATATGTAAATTTTCTCCGAGTCTCTTGAAGAGCCGTTGAGGGGTTAAGGAGGAGGGGGGAGGTCATTTCATCGGGATCTGCGCCAAGTGACTTTCCTCTGGTGAAGATAAAATCAGTTATTCTGTTGAACCTCTTGTGCTTTAGTCAGGCGATGATAACCACATTCTGGTATCCCGTGAAGAATCGTGTTCTGCGTGTAGGGAGACGTGATATCTACTTCACGTGCAGGAAGATTTGATAACTGTTCCATGTGCAGGAAGATTTTATAATTGTTCCACGTGCAGAAAGATTTGATAACTGTTCCACGTGCAGAAAGGTTTGATAACTGTTCCACGTGCAGAAAGATTTGATTACTGTTCCACGTGCTGAAAGATTTGATAACTGTTCCACGTGCAGAAAGATTTGATAACTGTTCCACGTGCAGAAAGATTTGATAACTGTTCCACGTGCAGAAAGGTTGCTAAGTGTTCCATATGCAGGGTAGACAAGAGCTACCTTTAGAAAAGGTTGCTCAAGTCGGTAAGGTAGGTATAGGTGTCTGAGCTTAAGAAAACTGCAGTATTCGGAGAAAAAAAGGTCAACAAGAGATGTTCGCGTGAAGAGACAGCGAGACGAGTGAAGAGAAGTACACAGCTGCTGAAGGTGAGGAAGAGCACACATATGCCAAAAGGGAAATGTAGTAAGGAATGTACTGGCTCAATAGAGAATTCAATAGGAGGATAGAGAAGGGGTGACGCAGGGTACTTAGTACCTGTCTCTGAGAAGTGCTGAGGTGGCGGGAGGGCCTCACCCGCTCACGGAAGGGGGTAAGAAAGCTGCTGAAGGGACTCCTGTTAACCTTCTTGGGCTTTCCCCTGTGAAACACAGGCCGGACAGGGCTGTAGCCGGCGGTGGTGGGGATTGTGTTGAGTGAAGGCGGTGATGGGGGAAATGGATCTGTGTCGTAATCTGAGTCGGTGTCGTGGGGAAATATAAATTGGAAGTCGTCCTCACTGTGGTCAGCTGAGGATGGAGAGAATGAGGCAGCCTGCTGGTGGTGGGACACAGGCTGTGACTGGTGCTTGGGAACATCGCGTACCAAACTAACCTGCTTTTGAAACTGCTGAGGTGAGAACTGGGGCTGTTTCTCGTTGATATCCGGAATGTCGACTGAGGGAAAGCTGATGTCTTCCATGAAGCTACCAGCAGCTGCAAAAGTTGTATATACCGTTAAAATTTCTTTGTAATGTTTGCTAGTAGTTACATTCTCGGTGGACATAAATTACTTTGAGTTTCAAACTCTACCAACTAGCTAGGAGTCACTTAAAGCTGATCCTAAGAGAACTTTTTTTTTCACAGAAATGCTTGCTATATAACTTGGTGAAGGGCTCTCGATACATGGAACTGAAGTTCTACTTTCCCCTTCCTCGGATCAAACTCAATTACATCTCATTCCCCAGGCGGGATTAGCGCTTCCCTAGGAATAGAATAATAACATGGTGTGACAGAATCTGCGTTACGCTTCAGTCAGCTGAAGTGCTAATTGAATGCGTCTCGTGGCGCACTCAACCCGTGTGGGTTGGGTGCATCACGGTGGAGGCTCAGTCCTCCACCTGTTCATCACAAATCTGTCTCTGACTAGTCAAAGCGCTGGAAAAGGCAGCAGAAAAGTCAGCCCGAGAGTGACTTATAACCGTAACACTTACTTTGTCATGGAAAATGACAGGGAAAGCTAGCTTTTGTTCCAACAATTTAACTATCACGTAGAATACAATAGCGCCACATTACTGATGTATCCAATTTTGTTTCAAAACAAAAAAAAAAAACTCACCGTTGCCCTTCTCCAGGGCGTCCATGGGACCAAAGCCACCTATGGAGTGGAAGCCGGGGAAGGATGCCGGCTTACCTACTATGAAGCCAGCACTGTCCTGCCTTGCAGCCTCGGCGTCTGCAACACCGGATACTAGCGTTAGAGTACACGTGGAAACACCAGGTGTGGAAACACAGTAGACACACATCAAGTGAGCATACATATACTCTAGATACATAAAATGTGGATATATAGGCTGTATATATATATATATATATATATATATATATATATATATATATATATATATATATATATATATATATATATATATATATATATATATATATATATATATATATATATATATATATATATATATATATATATATATATATATATATATATATATATATATATACATATATTATATACATATATATACATATATATATATATATATTTTTTTTTTTTTTTTTTTATTATCACACTGGCCGATTCCCACCAAGGCAGGGTGGCCCGAAAAAGAAAAACTTTCACCATCATTCACTCCATCACTGTCTTGCCAGAAGGGTGCTTTACACTACAGTTTTTAAACTGCAACATTAACACCCCTCCTTCAGAGTGCAGGCACTGTACTTCCCATCTCCAGGACTCAAGTCCGGCCTGCCGGTTTCCCTGAATCCCTTCATAAATGTTACTTTGCTCACACTCCAACAGCACGTCAAGTATTAAAAACCATTTGTCTCCATTCACTCCTATCAAACACGCTCACGCATGCCTGCTGGAAGTCCAAGCCCCTCGCACACAAAACCTCCTTTACCCCCTCCCTCCAACCCTTCCTAGGCCGACCCCTACCCCGCCTTCCTTCCACTACAGACTGATACACTCTTGAAGTTATTCTGTTTCGCTCCATTCTCTCTACATGTCCGAACCACCTCAACAACCCTTCCTCAGCCCTCTGGACAACAGTTTTGGTAATCCCGCACCTCCTCCTAACTTCCAAACTACGAATTCTCTGCATTATATTCACACCACACATTGCCCTCAGACATGACATCTCCACTGCCTCCAGCCTTCTCCTCGCTGCAACATTCATCACCCATGCTTCACACCCATATAAGAGCGTTGGTAAAACTATACTCTCATACATTCCCCTCTTTGCCTCCAAGGACAAAGTTCTCTGTCTCCACAGACTCCTAAGTGCACCACTCACTCTTTTTCCCTCATCAATTCTATGATTCACCTCATCTTTCATAGACCCATCCGCTGACACGTCCACTCCCAAATATCTGAATACGTTCACCTCCTCCATACTCTCTCCCTCCAATCTGATATTCAATCTTTCATCACCTAATCTTTTTGTTATCCTCATAACCTTACTCTTTCCTGTATTCACCTTTAATTTTCTTCTTTTGCACACCCTACCAAATTCATCCACCAATCTCTGCAGCTTCTCTTCAGAATCTCCCAAGAGCACAGTGTCATCAGCATATATATATATATATATATATATATATATATATATATATACATATATATATATATATATATACAATGTACACATACGGTATAAGGTGCAGATACAATATAAGGTGCTGATATATAAGGTGTGCATATACAAGGGGTGAATAAGAACATGAGAACATAAGAAAGAAGGAACACTGCAACAGGCCTACTGACCCATGCGGAGCAGGTCCATGTCAGTCCCCCCCGGATTAACCCAATGACACACCCTCCCCGGATTAGCCCAATGACCCACCCAGTCTGGTCACCTCCACTCAAGGATGGAGCACTGCACCAGACCCAGCAGCACAAGCTAGTCAGGTCCAATTAACACCCACCCACACCCACTCATGTATTTATCTAACCTATTTTTAAAACTACACAACGTTTTAGCCTGAATAACTGTACTCGGGAGTTTGTTCCACTCATCCACAACTTTATTACCAAACCAGTGCTTTCCTATGTCCTTCCTGAATCTGAATTTTTCCAACTTGAAACCATTGCTGCGAGTCCTCGCTTGGCTGGAATTTTTCAGCACGCTATTTACATCCCCTTTATTTATTCCTGCTTTCCATTTATACACCTCGATCATATCTTCCCTAATTCTACGCCTTTCGAGAGTGCAGATTCAGGGCCCTCAGTCTATACTCATAGGGAAGATTTCTGATACATGGGATCATCTTTGTCATCCTCCTCTGTACGTTTTCCAGAGCATTTATATCCATTCTGTAATACGGTGACCAGAACTGAGCAGCATAGTCTAAATGAGGCCTAACCAAGGATATATAGAGTTGAAGAACAACCTGAGGACTTCTATTATTTATACTTCTAGATATGAAGCCAAGAATTCTGTTAGCTTTATTGCGAACACTAATGCACTGTTGTCTTGGTTTTAGATTACTGCTAACCAGAACTCCTAAATCCTTTTCGCAAGCAGCAGTATTAAGATCTACATTATTTAGTTTATATGTGGCATGGTTATTTACCTGTCCAACATTTAGAACTTTGCATTTGTCAATATTAAACTGCATCTGCCACTTCTCCGACCATTGCATCAGTCTATTCAAATCATCCTGGAGTGCTCTAGTGTCCTCATTAGAATGAATTGGACGGCCTATTTTGGTGTCATCAGCAAATTTGCTTATGTGTATGCACAAGATATGGATAAAGAAATGGTGCTAAGATGAGAGATACAGAGTGTGCTGAGCAGCCAAGAGTTAGATCGACCCTTCAGTCAGCATAACATGGCAGAGGGTGTCTCGATGCCGGTGAGGAGGGGGCTCCTGATCCAAGGAACCGGAGTTCCCCAGTTCCCTGAATAAAACCTGATTACTTCCCATTCCCCAGGAGCTAAGGGACCCTTCCCCTCCTCCATACCCCTACGGGTTTAGCGCCTCCCCGTAGATGTGACAGAAACGCTACATTGCAGTGTAGTTACATCTCTGTCATTCATGATTACCAGTGAAGGCGAGTGCTTGGTTTCAAGCAGCCACTTATAAAGGTACAAGTCTGATCATCACGGTGCTTTAACCTTTCCAAGAGCAAAACATAGGTAATGCAACAGAACACACATGGAGACAACAAAACAACATAAATATTGTATTTTTCCACCGAAATATACAATACTCATCTCATTTTCCGTATTTTTCAAGCCTCTCCCTGTGTGTGTATTTATGCTGTTAATCAGTGTTCATTAAATTTTTTTTTTGTATATGAAAAAATCTGATTTTTAGCTGAGTAAATATACAGTTATATGAATAAACAGAAGGATGGACGAGGCTCGAACCGCGGTCCAGCCTCTCGTTCATCCCTCTTTATATTCACTGACACTCGTTTATTTCGACTTAATCTGAATTCATACAGTGATATTTTTTGAAATTACAGTTCTTTCTTCATCATGGTAAACAGCTTATATGGAGAATATTAACCATATTACACAATTAATCAGGTGAATATATTAGTTCAATAAGCACTAGAAGCCAAGCGAGCATGCAGAATGTATATTATATACAAATTCTTTATACTGTGCAGTGTTTTTCTAGGAGTTTGTTGTGCTGTGTTGAGAGGGGGAAACCAGAGGTGACATTGCTACTTATTAAAACCCTCACAATACATAATATCTTGTTTGGAGTGGTTAGACAGATTGTGCTATCGTGTTTTGTTTACAGTCCACTGAACAGTCAGGCAGTCACCACATTAACTTATGTGGAAAAAGACACTTATGTACAGTTCAGGACATTTATTAAAGGAAACGTTTCGCCACGAGTGGCTTCTTCAGTCCTAATACAGAGAAAACTAAGAAAACACACATATATATAGTGGTGGGAGTCAGGTGAGGTGAAGCGTGGGTAGAGGTGGTAATAGTAGTAGTAGTAGTAATGGAACTAAGGAGGTGAGGTTAGAGAGGGACCTGCTGGCATCAAGTAACACCAGTTCCCAGGATGGGTAATATCCTCTTGCTTAGTAATTTTGAAATACTGTACGGTAGTTACAGTATTTCAAAATTACTAAGCAAGAGGATATTACCCATCCTGGGAACTGGTGTTACTTGATGCCAGCAGGTCCCTCTCTAACCTCACCTCCTTAGTTCCATTACTACTACTACTACTATTACCACCTCTACCCACGCTTCACCTCACCTGACTCCCACCACTATATATATGTGTGTTTTCTTAGTTTTCTCTGTATTAGGACTGAAGAAGCCACTCGTGGCGAAACGTTTCCTTTAATAAATGTCCTGAACTGTACATAAGTGTCTTTTTCCACATCTTGTCGGTATCACCATACCATTTCCTCACATTAACTTATGTTAGTGAAGTGCTAACGTCAAGTTTTGACAGTCAAGTGATAGCAGTGTTAAGAAGTACTAGTGGGATCAAGCAGGATTTGGGTCAAGTACTACAAATTATTTGTGTCAAGGAATTTGTAGCATCATGTAGTGTGTCAGACGCCATTTTTTCATGGGGATGAGAGCGGGGCATTTACTCTAGCTACTTTGAAATCTTCTGAAATTAGAATTTCGAAATGAGAATTTAAATTTGGTTTCCTGTCATACCCATATATATTGTGGGAGTCGAGAAAATAAGCTTTGTCGGTCACTTTGTCGACGTTCAGCCGTGTTCCGTCGAGTCGGTCCTAGTCGGGGGTCGAAGTTTGGCTTACCAGAGGAGACGGGTTCCTCAGAATTTCGCCGCTGGGCTACAAGGAGTCTCTTGCTAATAAGGGGGATATCTTGCTGTCGGGTGACCTTTGGTAGACGTCGGTTCTGCATCAGGATATGTCTGGGGGCTCGGACGGAGGAGAAAGGGGGCAGGATATGGGCAGGAGGGGAAGGCCCAGGTCTGAGAGCGGGGATAAACTGGTGAGGCCGACGAAAGTTCTTGGAGGGATATCGAGGATTTTCATGAGAGTTTTTAGGAGGACGAGTAAGGCTGGAACTTTCATGGACGACAGTGGGCTTTACACTTGCGTGATCTAAGAGAGGACTGTCAAAATTCGACAAGAAATTTGAAGGTTCGGTTCCAAAAAATGGTGAAAGATCAGTTACTTCTATAGTCTCATATTTGTTGTTTTCTTTCAGAGATGAGACTTCGGGGAAAAGGAAGGAAGGATCTTGTCCACCGAACTCGTATTCTATAATAGGCTCTCCAAACTCGGCGTTTTTATATCGCTGTTGCTGCTGCTGCTGCTGCTGCTGCTGTCTGTTGTGGGGATGAGGTCTGCGCCCTTGGTGGTGAAGAGGACGGAAACGTCTGTATCTAAATTGGGATTCAGAAGCTTGAAGGTCGTGATTAGCTAAGGTTGACTGGGTATTCAGGGCGCGTTTAGAACGGGTTCTGATGTGATTAAGCCTTGTATTATTTGATGAAGGCAAGTGAACACCAGCGAACTGACTACTCGAGGTGGGAGGAATGCGCCCTACAGTGTGTATGTTAGCGTTTGAACCAGCATTTGAAAACGAAGAAGAGGATGCAAAGTGCTGAGTCGATGGCTGGATCTTACGCACGAAGCGGTTTTTATCACTTAAAAATAAACTCTGAAGAGACTCAGGTACACCACCACTGTAAGGGGCATTCAAAATTTCGTGGATTGCATCGGTGATACCTTGCCTTTCCTGAGATATCCTGAGATCTCTGCGACGTCTAATACCTATCTGTTCGAAAAAATTAGGAATTACAAAGGGAATTTCAAAAGAGTGTGACGAAGATGGAGAGTTTAGTTGAAGCCGTCTACGTGAATGTTCCCTGAGCTGAGGAGTGGAGAGTTTGGCAACTGGCTGAAGGTGTTTGGGATATCTATTGCTGAGACTAAGCACACTACTAATGGAGGAGGGAGCCGAACCTTCCCCTGGAGAGGCTATGGTCTGGCCGAGTTGAGAAGACACGTCCTGCCCTTCCCTCGCGTCTCGCCTTTGTCTTGGCAGTCTTGCTGACTCAAAGGAGTCGAAGTCTGAAGAGCCAAACTGTTGTCCTGTGAAAGATGGGAAAGAAAAGGGCTCCGGGGATTGGACGGGCCTCTCCCGAGCAGAGGGAGAAAACTGCTGTGGAGGAGAGAAGGATGGAAAGGAAAAAGTCAATGGGGAAGACGACGGTGCATGAGGGATTCTCGCTGAAGATGATTCAGAGAGCCTAGCTGAAGATGAAGGAGAGAACCTTGAAGAGGAAGATGAAGGAGAGAACCTTGAAGAGGAAGATGAAGGAGAGGAGAACTGTGGGGAAGGAGCAGTATCTGAAGAGGATGAAGAATCTGGTGAGGAGGAAGAGATTTCAGGGAAACGTTCGTGAATTACTTGAAAGTTTGGAGGTCTGTTAAGAGGATGCTGGCGAGTTGGGGAGAGGGAACTAGTAACAGTGTCCCGCTGTGGCCGGACGAACTGGGGCTGGAATCTAGGGGGACCTACTGCGGTGGACTGGGAGGTGGGTGGGGAGATGGAAGGGAAGGGTTGTGGTGGGGGCCTTTTAGGGCGTCGGGGTCCCACAGACTGTCTGGGGGGCCGGATATTGGCGTTGCGGATGAGGAGGGCCTGCAGGTGGTTGGTGGCAGGTAAACCTCCATAGGGAGCGCTCAGTATACCGTCGATGGTCGAAGTAACACCAGCTTGTCGTTTAGTTCTTCCTGTGGAGCGTCGACGGAGAACATACAAGATGAGGTCAGCTTTTCTGAATCATGAGAGCAAACACAGCATGATATGTGTATGCACAGTCTGTTACCTGTCTGTGGTGCTTGTGTCTGGCACTTGCCTGTGTGGTTTGCGGCAAGTGATTGTGGCACTTGTTTGTTACATGCTACTGTACTACACTACTTATCCTTTATAAGTGTTATTAAAATACTGTAAGTCAATGTAAATGGTTAGTTTGTTTGGCACGGCTTGTCAAGTTAGTTGTGAGCGGGTCAAAAAGACTGATATTTATAAACAGTGTATAGCATGTGTATGTGTGTGTGTGTGTGTGTGTGTGTGTGTGTGTGTGTGTGTTTTGTAATATATTAGCCTAAATTAACCAATCCATTGCTATACAAGAACTCATCCAATATTTTAACCTGCCGACCATACAAGACATACAAGCTGAGGTTGTATGTCTCAGCATCCAACATCGATAAACCTAATGAATAAGACATATGTGCAACACCTGGGTATCTTTATTGGAAAGAGATTTCACCTGTTGCACACACTCACACACACATACACACACACACACACACACACACACACACACACACACACACACACAAACACACACACACACACACACACACACACACAAACACACACACACAGGTGGGGAGCTCACAAGAAACAACCACGAGGTATGTGAGGAGCTCAACATGAGATTTCAGGAAGTATTTACAGTGGAGGCTGAAGGGGCAACGGGAAGACAAAACAGTGGGGTACAGCAACAAGGGATATACCAACAAGTGTTGGATGAATTATACACAACTGAGGAGGAGGTGGAGAAGCTCCTAAGTGACCTTGATACCTCAAAGGCGGTGGGACCGGACAACATCTCTCCATGGGTCCTTAGAGAGGGAGCAGGGACACTACGTGTGCCACTAACCAAAATCTTTAACACTTCCCTTGAAACTGGGCAACTACCTGGAGTATGGAAGAAGGCAAATGTAGTCCCCATCTTTAAGAAGAGAGACAGAAATGAAGCACTAAATTATAGACCAGTGTCACTGACATGTGTAGTATGCAAAGTCTTGGAAAAGATTATCAGGAGGAGAGTGGTGGAGCATCTGGAGCGAAACAAGATTATAAACTACTGCCAGCACGGATTCATGGAATGCAAATCCTATGTCACAAACCTACTAGAGTTTTATGACAGGTAACCGAAGTAAGAAATGAGAGGGAGAGATGGGTTGATTGCAATTTCTTGGACTGCAAGAAGGCCTTCGACACAGTTCCTCACAAGAGATTAGTACAGAAGCTAGAGGAACAGGCACGTATAACAGGAAGGGCACTGCAGTGGATCAGAGAATACCTAATAGGGAGGGAACAGCAAGTCATGGTCCGTGATGAGGTATCACAGTGGGCGCCAGTGACGAGCGGGGTCCCACAGGGGTCAGTCCTGTGACCAGTGCTATTCTTGGTATATGTGAACGACATGACGGAAGGGATAGACTCAGAAGAGTCCCTGTTTGCAGATGACGTGAAGTTAATGAGGAGAATTAAATCAGACGCGGACCAGACAGGTCTACAAAGAGACCTGGACAGGCTGGATGTGTGGTCCAGAAACTGGCTCCTAGAATTTAACCCCGCCAAATGCAAAGTCATGAAGATCGGAGGAGGGCAAAGAAGACCGCAGACAGAGTATAGGCTAGGTGGCCAAAGGCTGCAAACCTCACTCAAGGAGAAAGACCTAGGAGTGAGTATAATACCGAGTACATCGCCAGAAGCACACATTAACCAGATAACTGCTGCGGCATATGGGCGATTGGCAAACCTGAGAATAGCGTTCCGGTACCTCAGCAAGGAATCGTTCAAGACTTTATACACTGTGTACGTCAGGCCCATACTGGAGTACGCAGAACCAGTTTGGAACCCACACCTGGTCAAATACGTCAAGAAATTAGAGAAAGTGCAAAGGTTTGCATCAAGGCTAGTTCCAGAGCTAAGGGGAATGTCCTATGAAGAAAGGTTAAGGGAAATCGGCCTGACAACACTGGAGGACAGGAGGGTCAGGGGAGACATAATAACGACATACAAAATGCTGCGTCGAATAGACAAGGTGGACAGAGACAGGATGTTCCAGAGATGGGACACAGAAACAAGGGGTCACAATTGGAAGCTGAAGACTCAGATGAGTCAAAGGGATGTTAGGAAGTATTTCTTCAGTCATAGAGTAGTTAGGAAGTGGAACAGTCTGGCAAGCGATGTAGAGGAGGCAGGAACTATACGTAGTTTTAAGACAAGGCATGATAAAGCTCATGGAACAGGGGGAGAGAGGACCTAGTAGCGGTCGGTGAAGAGGCGGGGCCAGGAGCTGAGTCTCGACCCCTGCAACCACAATTAGGTGAGTACACACATTTGGGTTTTGGCCATCTAGTATCTTCCATGTGTAAGATAAGATAAGATTTCGTTCGGATTTTTAACCCCGGAGGGTTAGCCACCCAGGATAACCCAAGAAAGTCAGTGCGTCATCGAGGACTGTCTAACTTATTTCCATTGGGGTCCTCAATCTTGTCCCCCAGGATGCGACCCACACCAGTCGACTAACACCTAGGTACCTATTCGCTGCTAGGTGAACAGGACAATAGTGTAAGGAAACGTGTCGAAATGTTTCCACCCGCCGGGAATCGAACCCGGGCCCTCCGTGTGTGAAGCGGGAGCTTTAGCCACCAGACTACTGCTATCTCTCTCGCATTCTTTCCAGTGTGTAAAATTTCATTTCTTTGAGATGTTCCGGTATTTTTAATACTGTACTGGCTCTGTCCAGAAGGTAAATGCTCTCTGTATTTTTTCCATCTCTACTATTCCACTCTCTCTGGACAGTGCTGTCAATACTGAACAGTATCCCAAGTGAGGGAGCGCAAGTGACTGTAATAGTGTTACACACACACACACACACACACACACATGCAGGCAAGGACCATCCTCCCCAAACAAGTGAGCTCGAACTGAAGCACCCAGTTCGATGCGTCGTTGAAGAGTTCATACTTGCGAAGTCTCCCATGAACTCCTGGGTAGGAAGGTTGTGAGCGAAGTTCTCAGGGAACCCGTTGAAGGTCTCCCTCGGTGTCTCCTGCCGCGCCGTGGGTGCCAGGAAGTCCCTGCAGGCAACAAACATTGTGAGTTACACATTACACCGGCCAGAAGGGTTATGACCTAACTGTAGGCAACATCAGACACCAGGAGTCATGGGCTTCCTGCGGGCAACAACATTCTCTCAGTTGCACATTACCACTAGATATAAAGGTCATGATCTTCCTGCAGGCAACATCAGACACCAGGGTCATGACCTCCCTGCAGGCAACAACAACATGAGTAATACACATTACCAAGAGTGACGACCTTCCTGCAGGCAACATCAGATCCAAGAATCATTGATCTCCCTGCAGGCAACAACAACAAGGGTTACACATCACCAGCCACAAAAGGAAAAATACAAATTTCAGTAGACCTGACTTCTTTCAAATTTGAGGGAATTTTAATGTCTAGGTAGCATTACTAATATATTTACTCTTAAAGGGAGGAGAGTGGGTTAAAGGCTCTTAATATGAAGAATCCATACGCTCTTGAAGTTTCCTTTACAAGAACAGCCTAAACAATAGATCGATTCAGTTTTGTTCGGCACCATTGAAGTCGATTAAATCTGCATTTCACTTGTGAAATCTTACGACATTCTCTAGGCACGAACCTTACGGACACACACCCGGAAAAGTCGTAGACTAGGTGCTCGTTAAGGGCGAAGAGCAGAGGTATTGCAGAGGCATAATTTCGTCGCATTTCCCTTCAAGTCTATTGTGTGTGCGACTCCCAGCTATTGCTTGTTAACATTTACTCCCCCAACACATGAAATTGTTGATCTTTTTTGACTCTTATTTACGCAAAAACTTTTATTATGATTATTATAATAATTATTAATTATCATTATTATTATTATTAATTATTATTGCCTTCCTTTTGTCTTTATTTTGAGAAGACCTTAGTCAGCTTATGTTTAATATTTACTAGACTTTGGAATGTAAGCAGGTATGTAGTCTCACCCCCACACAGACAATGACGGAGTATAGCTCCTGTCCTCCTCCGGTCGTCACTGAGTCAGGTTTGTGTTTCGACCTCTCTTGTCCGTGTCTCCCAAGACCTGGCTCCTACATCCGAACCTGACCGTCACTTTCATTTACTTTCTAATTATCATGAGCACTTTCATTCATTTTCTAATCATCATGAGAGTCACTTTCAGTCAACTATAACCACGCACTTCAAAATTATCAGTCATAAATTATTTATTATCGTCACCATCACCATGAATACAATCATTACCATGAATAAAATCATCACTATTAATATAATCATCACCATCAATACAATCGTCACCATCGCTCTATCAATATTATTTAGGTCTGGTCATAAATCTATTTTAAACAGCCCAGGAAGATGACCTCTGACCCTCGTAGGTCACGGTAGGTCACTGTATCTTAATTACTTGAAGATTAAGTAGTTAGCGATGGTTAGTGCCACTGTGACCTTGCTTGAGAAAAATCCGCAGGTCACTTGGTCACTTTTTTTTAATGTGAGGCGAAAACTCAGTGTGGGTGATTCAGTGTTAGGAGTGGTGGAGGATCGATCCTCCGTTCGCGGAGATGACCTGAGGTCAGTCGAATCTCAATTACTTGGAGATGACCTGGGGAGGTCACTGTGACTTGGATTGGAGATGACCTGAGGGAGGTCACTGTGACCTGGATTACTTGGAGATGGCTTGAGAGAGGTCACTGACTTGGATTACGTGGAGGTAACCAGGGGAGGTCACTGTGACTTGTACTACTTGCAGATGACCTGAGGAGGTCACTGTTACCTCGATTACTTACTTGGGGTTGAACGGCTGATCTGGAAAGAGAGTAAATGTTTGTCAATGTATGTTCTTACGGAACAAATGTTCAGTATACATACATACACATATATTTATATGTGCGTAGATAACACACACACCTGTAATCACATATAGGTGAGTATACATACATACACACACACACACACACACACGTTTACACCCAAGGGAAAGGAAAACCAGACATACGTGTGTATACACAAAATCAAAATACACACATACACACTATGATAACGTGTACACAGAGGAGAGCAAAACTGATAAGCACACGCACGTGTACACACACAGGAAAACAAAACAAACACGCGTACACACATTTACACACACACACATGATGACATGAATATATTGCAGGTAATTTCCCCCCCCCCTTACACTAATGACTTGGTAGTAGTGGTGGTTGTTAGTTAACTGTAGTTGTTGGTGGTTACGGCTGTGTAAGCTGCTTGTAGTGGTGGTGATGGTGGTTGTCGTGCCCGTCGTTGCTGTAGCTGGTGGTGGTGCTGGTGATCATGTGTGGTGGTGCTGGTGATCGTGCGTGGTGGTGCTGGTGATCGTGCGTGGTGGTGCTGGTGATCGTGCGTGGTGGTGCTGGTGATCGTGTGTGGTGGTGCTGGTGATCATGTGTGGTGGTGCTGGTGATCGTGTGTGGTGGTGCTGGTGATCGTGTGTGGTGGTGCTGGTGATCGTGCGTGGTGGTGCTGGTGATCGTGTGTGGTGGTGCTGGTGATCATGTGTGGTGGTGCTGGTGATCGTGCGTGGTGGTGCTGGTAATCGTGTGTGGTGGTGCTGGTGATCGTGTGTGGTGGTGCTGGTGATCGTGCGTGGTGGTGCTGGTGATCGTGCGTGGTGGTGCTGGTGATCGTGTGTGGTGGTGCTGGTGATCGTGTGTGGTGGTGCTGGTGATCGTGTGTGGTGGTGCTGGTGATCGTGCGTGGTGGTGCTGGTGATCGTGCGTGGTGGTGCTGGTGATCGTGTGTGGTGGTGCTGGTGATCGTGTGTGGTGGTGCTGGTGATCATGGGTGGTGGTGCTGGTGATCGTGTGTGGTGATGGTGGTGGTTGTGGTAAAGGGGGAAGGGGTTGTTAGCTGGTGATGGTAGTGGTGATAGTGGTGATAATGCCACGGAATGATAACGAAATATCAACTGGTGGCTGTAAGTTGGATAACACATTTTTATTACACAAACCGATATTTTTTGTGACTCACGAAATCGTAATGACACGATTGCAAACAAACCATACCACGGGCGGGATTTGAACTCGCGGTCAGAGAGTCTCAAAACTCCAGACCGTCGCGTTAGCCACTGGACCAGCTAGCCACAAGCTAGCCACAAGCTAGCTGGTCCAGTGGGTAACTCGACGGTCTTTAGTTTTGAGACTCTGACCGCGAGTTCAAATCCCGCCCGTGGTATGGGAATTTTTTTTTGTGAAGAGTACAGGAAGATATCTATTGAGGATACATACATAAAGATATCTGCCGAGGATAAATGAAGATATCTGCTGAGGATAGATACATGAAGGTATCGCCTGAGAATAGTATACGAAGATATCTAGTGTGGATAATGCATAAAGATAACTATTGATAATACATAAAGATATCTGCAGAGTTGTTCTCGTTCCCACAGAGTGAAAGGGAGTGAAAATTTACAGGAAGAGATGTAATGATGTGAAATTAACGTCATTTTAGCAATTTTCACCTCCAAGCTGGGCAGGTGAGAGTCAGGTGTGTGAGTGGCAGGAGTCAGCTGTGTGAGTGGCAGGAGTCAGCTGTGTGAGTGACAAGAGTCAGCTGTGTGAGTGACAGGAGTCTTCCGTGTGACAGGAATCGGCTGTGTGAGGGACGAGTAAGCTGTGCGAGTGACAGGAGACAGCTGTGTGAGTGACAGGAGTCTTCCGTGTGACAGGAATCGGCTGTGTGAGGGACGAGTAAGCTGTGCGAGTGACAGGAGACAGCTGTGTGAGTGACAGGAGTCAGCTGTGTGAATGACAGGAGTCAGCTGTGTGAGTGACAGGAATCAGCCATGTGAGTGATAGGAATCGGCTGAGAGTGACAGCAGTCAGCTGTGCGACTGACAGGAGTCAGCCGTGAGAATGACAGGTGTAAGCTGGGTGAGTGGGAGGTATGGGAAGCCTACGTATGTAAGTGTACAGCCACTTCGTGTACATGTACGTGAACAGCCACACCTTGTGCAGGAAGGCTCAGCATACAGATGTACTCAATAGGATCGCAGTAAACAGGTGACATCAACAATAGGCAAAATAACCATTAACGAGTTCCTTGATAATGTGAAATCGCGAAAGCGACTGGAAATTCACTATTCTTTTCACAGTGGAAAATCTGCATACAGTTGTATGTTAAGATATAGACTGCTTTAATATTTCTCCATATTTTTTCGAAACAGATTATAACACACTAAAAAAAAAAAAGCTAAACTCATATGGGTCATTCACCACGACATCGAAGCATGTGAGAGCGCTTTCATCTCAGGCAACCCTGAGTAAATATACCATACTCCGAGCCAAACTTGCATAATGACGGCTCTCACAGGGCCCATTGTCTTCCATCACGACAAACACTCGCCCTGACGGGACCTAAACACTACCCTGGCGATATAAACGTAGGGAAGGAACGGGGAAAGAAACTAGACGGGAACTGGAACGCCGCTGCTGGAGTGTCGTGGTAGAAGTCGTGTATTAGCACAGTGTTTCCTTATGTGTGGCAAGAGTAGGTAACGCTAGAAATGACGCAACGTGTGAATGTAACTAGTAGCACACATGTCAGTTACTAGACACCCTAGTGATTAGTAGTCCATAGAGACTCTCTATCCTACACTTTCGTATGCAACAGGCCACCGCAGCTCAATTATTAATGAACACAGGCTAAAGGGTTTATCATCTATGGGTAAGGCGAAGCGTAGGTAAAGAGTCCTTAAATCTGCTTGCCGATTTTCTTTTACACAAATCGGTTTTACAGGTTTAAAGCTCTTATCCTACCTCAGGTCATTTCAAAGCCCAGCCTTGAGGTATACTACCTCCAACCCCCCAGGATGCCACCCACACCAGTCCTCTAACACCCTGGTACCTACTTGCTGAATAGGAACAGCGGATGTAAAGAAACAGGCTCAATGTTTCCACCCGGGTCGGGGATCGAACTACGGACACTCAGTGTGCAACTAATCGAGCTACGGGTCACCTTATGCTCGTCACCTATCGGAAAATAGGTACCTGGCTGTTAGGTGAACATTGTGGGTCGCATCCTGGGAGGGTAAATTTTCACTCTGTATTGACACTTCTTCACTCAAGAAATTAAAATCTGTCATAATAATAATAATAATAATAATAATAATAATAATAATAATAATAATAATAATAATTTATTCATATTATAAGGTCGCTTTTAAGTTGATGAAAGGTTCTTGATCCAAGTAATTAAGATTACCCTCTAATTCCTAGGATAAAATCTGATTATCTCCCTTTTCCCAGATGCTGTATGACCCACCCATGGTTTTAAAACTTCCCCATGAATATAATAATATTATTATTGGAACGAGACGTCATATTTAGTAACAACAGTGAGTGCATCAACAAGTGAACAACTACGGTAACAACAGCACAACAGTTAGCGTATGAACAGGTGAACAACGACAAAAACAACAGCAACAACAGCCAAAGTGTCAACTAAAGCCATCAGCTCCAGCGCATGATCACTGCTGTTATCGAGACACTTTTCAGTCATGTTCCATGACCGAACTTTCACCCACCGTGTTTACCACTTTCCATACTACTGGCTGACTCTCACACCAGCGTCGCACAGCGACTCTCTTACGTATAAACAAAAACACATTACGCAACCAGGGCGGTTTCCTTAGGTCTGTGAGGGGGATGGGGGAGAGAGGATTCCTGAGCCAAGGAATTGAACCTGTCTTCCCTGTCCGTGGACTGAATCTGATTGCCTTCCCGGGAGCTGGATGGTGCGTACCAGCTATTAGCGCTCCCCCTGACAAATGTGAAGACAAGAACCAGGGGCTTGTGTAACTCTATCGTCTTTGTAAGCAGCAAACTGCCGCTGTCAAATCACATGACAATGAATGTGACAGATAAATACCGGAAAGACAAGATCGGTGTTGAGGTTAGGCGTCTTCCAAGCAATTTTGAGGATGTTATAAAAGCTGCAGAAGCGGTAATAGCAAATAGTTTACGCAGTAAATAGCCCTCAAATGCGCTGCCGCTAGCGCGCACTCGTTACGCAGAAAAAGGAGAGAAAGGAAGGCGTGTTGTGCTGGTGGATCATACTCCTGATTGTTAGCACTCCACCGGGAATGCTAGATGCAAATTTAACATCCACTGCATATGAGAAAAGTTGCTAATATTCCTCCTTCCATCTCCACTCACGTCCCAAGCAATCGCAGCTGCAACTCTGCTGGAAGGAAGCCTCTAAAACTCTCATATCTACTGACATAGTCAAATGTTTAAGAATACCGTCCTCGCCCTACCGAAGTCTCACAGCTCAGGCTGACACATTTCATTACATCACATATGAGAGTTATTCTGCGTGGCTCTTTACAGGGGAAACATAGCTATCTGTGCTCTGAACTTTTCCAGCACAATGGACTGGCTTAATGTATTGATGTGGAAACTGCGACTGACAGAATCACTGATTCACGAAATCGTAATGACACGATTGCAAACTAACCATACCACGGGCGGGATTTGAACCCGCGGTCAGAGAGTCTCAAAACTCCAGACCGCCTGGAGTTTTGAGACTCTCTGACCGCGGGTTCAAATCCCGCCCGTGGTATGGTTTGTTCGCAATCGTGTCATTACGATTTCGTGAATCATGTTGACGGCAGTGAGGGGACTTGAGCTAGAGTTCGTCACGTCCACGCTAGCTGGAGATTCGTCTGTAAAAACTTGCATTTGTGGTCACAGTGGTGCCTATGCTAACCTTCCTATGGTGTAGAAATGTACCTAGTTGGACGAATCTTATTGTGGCTAGCTGGTCCAGTGGCTAAAGCGACGGTCTGGAGTTTTGAGACTCTCTGACCGCGGGTTCAAATCCCGCCCGTGGTATGGTTTGAATCACTGATACCTAATCACACGGCCGGATATGCGAGGGAAGACGTCTATGATGAGCTCACTGCTCCTAGTGATACCTCACATCCGCTGGCTTACCAGTTCACCCAGTAACAAATTAAACCTCACAGTAGATGCGATAACAGGTTTCCACCTTCTTCCCCGTCAGAAAACAAAAGATCATCACCCAGTAGTGTCCTGGGATCCTGTTTAGTTTACATTAGAAAGTATTTTTTAACTAGACTGCGGTCAAACGGTTTCAGAAGCACATTTTCCGCTAAGAATTACTTTATATTTATTAAAGTGTTTCTTGCCTCTAAGGCCCAGGTAATAGACACAGGCAACATATGGACCGGGAGCTGCAACTAAGCAGGCAGCGAGTGTCACGCTCACAGTGAATTTAAGATGTTAGGTAAAAGGACAAACGTGCAACTAATGCGACATTTTTATTGTGGCAACGTTTCTCTATCCAGGAGCTTTGTCAAGATGCAACAGCAAGCCTCCTTACAGTTTAATGTGATCCTTTGTTGACAACGTTTCGCCCACACAGTGGGCTTTTTCAAGTCACAAACAGCCTCCTTACACCTGCTTCTCTGTTTACCTAGCAAAAAATAAGCTCTTGGGTGTCAGTCTGCTGTTATGCGAGGTATTCTGGCTAAGAAGGATCCCATAGGAAACAAACTACACTGACTTTCTTAGGTTATCTTGAGTTAATAACACAAAAGTCTTTCTTTTCTCTGCAGCTAAGACATCAATCACCTATTATCCACAGTGCCATATAACAAACATCTCGGATTAACATTCTAAGATTCTATTTTAGAGAGATTATTTTATGGTTTAAAGTTTTTAACACCAATACGTAAGAACCCATAGATTATATCTGAGAAATTTCTCTGAACACTGAGATGACTGCTGCATTTCCCAAACTATTTCCTTTATTGACTCGTATACACCTTCAAGTTCCCTCTTCTCAGAGTAGGCTGTGTGTGTGAATTGAACATGTAAACAGTATTACTTGTAAGAAGGCAGGTGTGGTAGCTGTGATAAATATTTTTATAGTAAGGTACATTCACAAGCAAGACAAGAGCCTGAGATATCACATAAGCAGCGTTAAGGAGTGGTACCCTGAGGTGACACCAGGGTGTGTCCATAAAGTCCTTTTCCGATTTCGGTGATCACTATTAAGTACAACTAGAGTGAACGTGATCAAGAGTGTCTGCTGAAGGTGATCAGCAGTGATTGCTGAACGTGATCAACAGTGGTGAACGTGGTCAACATTAAATACAACTGGTCTGAGCATGATCAACAGTGACTACAGTTGTGTATTTTCCACCTTGTCAGCAGTGTTTATATAAGATAATACAGTATACGCACACATTGTATGTAAAAAATAGATGTTTCTTCCACCTGGACATTATCAACCCATAATAAAGACTGGTGAACGAAGAGTCTTCATAAATAAAACACCAAATTCAGCATTTTGTGTTATTTACGTATGATGTATATTCACCTATCAGCGCCAAGCCAGGAGGGAGTGACACAGTGCTAGAAGAATGGCAGGTAATCAGATCTGATCCCAAAAAGAAGAGGATGGTACCCGAAATTCGCTGAATCAAAAACCCTTCACCAAGACGTTCTTGGAGGATGTGTACATGTGAAACAAACAGGTTTGTATAAGAGCAAATACAAACATAGATGAGAACAGCCATTAACAGCAACAAAACACGTGTCTCATGCACGTGTCTCATGCACATGTCTTATGCACGTGTCTACGGCCACAATACAGATATTCGTAACTGGAAACTAGATTTGAAATCTGCTAATCATATAAAACGACGGATTGTAGACTTCAGTCTCATTGCATCAGTTCCAGACTCATTTGTTAAACGAGCGATTTAATCTTTCTTGATAATTCGTGCCCACGTTAATGGGGGTTTCGTCAAAGGTTGTGGAGGTTAGGTCGTTTTAATCCATGCATGTCAGGTTATTTTAATTAGTGAATACACTGTTATTCTATACCCAGCGCAGTCAAGTTGATTAAGTTACTTAATGCAGATTTTTTTTTCATTTATAATTTGTACCTGCCCTGACTTTCCCTTCATTTTTTTAGCTCAAAATCACATCCTTCACACTACTTTGCTTTTATCTTCCCTCAGTCTTGTAGCACTCATATCTGCTTCTCCAGGCGAGTGAAGGCAATAGGAAAGTAACTGCTGTTCCAGGTGTATGAGGGCAGAGCAGAGGCTGTGACTGCTCCACACCCAGGGTCAGAGAGGACAGTTAACATGCCTCCAGAAACAATGTCCAACAACACATATTTCACTTTTGTTTTGTTCACCTGTACTACACTGCCTCTTCAACCATGATCCTATTAGACTTCTCTTTTAAACGTTTTACGTGTACACCATAAATAATTTTACTGTTAAGCAGTTATTTCCCCCCCCCCTTGTGCAGGGAGACTGGCCAGTTAAAATCATTTAGTGTGACGGAGATCATTACAAACCATTCTCATGTTGCATAACAGGAACTACATATTACTCCAGAACTGAGGTAACTGCAGTAATTTTAGCATAGTGCAAGAAAGCGCTGAAGATGCACCTAGGAAAACTTAAATTAACATTTACCATTTTATTAAGAGGTTCAGATGATAAAGGAAGCCTCTTGCAGCATCCACATGAAGGATTTCCTTCAAGGAGGTATAAGGAAGAGCTAACCCTCTTCCTGTATCAAACCTCATTATCTCCTATTCCACTCACGCTTTCCCATGAGTAGAATATTTATTATACAGGAAGGAAGCCATTTCTGTTTATGTTATGCAGATGAAAACACGTTCGTGAGGAGTGTCAACAAAACTACACGTTCGTGAAGACGAGTGTCAACACAGTTTTAAAATGCGAACAATAATAATATTGCCTTTGGAGGTGTTTTGCGTGCCTGGAACTGCAGAACGTTCGGGAGGGGAGCATTTTACTGCTAATAGATATTAGATGTGTTTAAAGCCTAGTGATGTCTTGTTTACTTTTCTAGAGTCGTTCAGAAGCCGACATCTTTAATGTATGAAGATATATAGAATATAGAGTCGCTCCCAATTAAAAAAATATACGATCTATTAATAATGTGATACCTAAATTAATATTTCTCACCGTAATTAAAGATGAATGACTGACGTGTTTTCTCAGTAATGAGAAAAGTAACAAGTTAAGGTTGTTACGATTTGTTTCGTCATAGTTAATTTCATTTAATTTCGATTAAATTTGTTAATTAGCATCGTTATTTCAGTTGCGTGAGATAGTTTTCCGTCTGTGAAATTTTTAGAATTAATGGCGGTTGCGGAGGAGATAAATCGGAAGCAGATAAGATTACCCACACGCTATTATGGTAACCATGACGATAACCCTGAATCCGTGAGACCTAGTATTATGTCCCAGCGTTGCTTGCCTAAGCACATAGCAATTACAGGAGCGGGAACTGGAGCGCAGGGAACACACGCCTTCACGGATTCGTTGGAGACATTTTGAAAACTCCTTATTGCTTAGTGCTTGAAATACCTTTACGTCAAACATATTTAACTTCAAAGCGTGCGCACTCACGCTCGAGCACACGCATACACACACACACACACACACACACACACACACACACACACACACACACACACACACACACACACACACACACACACACACACTCAGAGAGTTGTAAGGCAGTGGAAGTCTAGAAAATGACGTAGTGGAGGCAGGAACCATACACAGTTTTAAGACGAGGTTTGATAAAGCTCATGGAGCGGGGAGAGAGAGGGCCTAGTAGCAACCGGTGAAGAGGCGGGGCCAGGAGCTAGGACTCGACCCCTGCAACCACAAATAGGTGAGTACAAATAGGTGAGTACACACACACACACACACACATACACACACACACACACACACACACACACACACACACACACACACACACACACACACACATACACACCAACACACATACACAAACCAAAACAAGGAATACTCTGTTGTGATGAATGGTTTGAAAAACCGACAAGTTGAAGATTGAGACACTTATGCAGCATATGGAAATCTTTATTCAGGAAACGTTTCGCCACACAGTGGCTTCATCAGTCCAATACAAAGAGGAAGGCGTAAGGAGAGGAGGAGAATGAGGTAATCAGTCCCTCAACCTGGAGTCGATCGACTCCAGGTTGAGGGACTGATTACCTCATTCTCCTCCTCTCCTTACGCCTTCCTCTTTGTATTGGACTGATGAAGCCACTGTGTGGCGAAACGTTTCCTGAATAAAGATTTCCATATGCTGCATAAGTGTCTCAATCTTCAAGGAATACTCTATATAAAATTGACCAGGAGGGCGCCTGCACATTCCAGTAGTTTCAGGAGCCTTTACCTAGTTATAGTACACAAACACTGAAAGTTTGAATGCGTTCTGATGATACGTTCTCAAGTTATAAATGAACATCTTTGATGTAGAAAAAAAAAGAAAATATTCAACCATTTTAAGGCCCTCCGGTGATGGATAAATGACAACAGCAATAATAATAATAATAATAATAATAATAATAATAATAATAATAATAATAATAATAATAATAATAATAATAAAAGTGAATGCAACAGTATGAAGAGTAAGACGTGCTACAGGATGGAATGTGGGAAAGTATTAGTGAGGAAACCAGTTTTCTTACTAAAGCAGCCAACCAGTTTGCGGTAAACCCACATTCCGTGATTAGGTTACTCTCATTTTCCGATCATTACATCGACGACACTCCTACGTTCTTAGTTTGTACAGACGGGTATGTATAGCATTATGGTCTACCCGGCCTGGGACCCGAATGATAAGGACAGTTAAGTGAGTGTGGGTCTTCTCTTGTTGTTATTGGTTTATAGGGCCAGTGACACTGGACGTCGTATTGAGCCCTATCTCCCAGTGCCGGTGGGAGACACCCCGTCCAAATCGGAACTAACGTGGAGTGAGGGAATGCATGTTATGTCCCCCATGTGCCCCGAGGCCCACGGGAAGGCGCATATGTGGAATACATTTTTGGATTATGGTGAAGGCGTACCAAAATCAATCTATTTCGGTAGGAACGTATGCCTGCTTGGTAATTATTCCGGTGTGATCGGGTGAGAAGAGTCGGAACCAGTGAACAAGTGTGATTGACCAGGCGCTTGTGACACTCTGGAAGCTATGGCTATATCCGGCCTATCCCAATCTTCTTAACATCGATAAAGAAAAGACACATTTTGTTAAATATGCTTTACCGGACCACATTCCGGTTTATGTAGACCTTCGGCAAGTTAAGTAAAACAATTCAATTCAATTCAATTCAATTTAAGTTTATTCTCTATAAGGGTTACAATGTGGGGTTCACAGGTTTTGGGTATTGTGTGGTTTACATGTTATAAAATACTAATTACAGAGGGGGCCACTAGGACACCTAGCATGGCTAGGCATTTCGAGCAGACTTAGATTAATTCTTAACATTAAATCCTTACAGATTATGGTATTAAGGCTAAGTGACTACATCATAATTTGTGAGTTTAGCAATGTGAATGCTTTTGTTTTGGCACAATACAAGGTGTCTATACTGGAGTATCATAGGCAAACTTATGGCTAGTTAGGATTTATTATTTTAAGATTAAGATTAGTATTTCTGGGTTTATAGTCAGTGGGTGAGTGAGTGTAATTGTGAACCACCAGGTGGTTATCATGTAGTTAGTTGTCGGGGTGGATCAGGGAGATAAGATGTTTTCTAACTGTAGTTTTGAAAGTGATGAATGTGTCTGCAGTTCTAGAGTTTTCAGGTAGGGTGTTCCAGATTTTAGGTCCATTGAAATACAT
>NC_091324.1:20755603-20763103 GCF_038502225.1 Cherax quadricarinatus | reverse complement strand
GATGGGAAATCGTACCGTGATCCTGACTGGTCGCGGGTGCTGCGTTGTCCCACTGAGCTGCAAGGAGGGTTTCACAGAGCCTGTGTTGTAACTTGCTCTGCATTAGAGGTCACCAGCAGTGGCCCTATTGTCCTTTCCACGGCTCCAGAAGCTTTCATAAGTGCATCTCATAACACTCAAAGCCAAATAGTCTATGAACTCAAGTCATAATGAATGACCATCATGATTTTTAATACGATTTCGGGAGTATCTCACTCTTTTATCTGTTCCTGTATGTGAGCTCTGTTTTATCTTGGGGGCACTGCATATATGCCACAGTGAAGGACCAGGTGGTGAAGGACCACATGGTGAAGGACCAGAGCACTCACAACCCTCCGAAGGACTTATTTGCAGGATATGAGTCAGGACAGCCATATCGTTGACAGGAAGTATTGGGCGTGGTTGGCTGCGACTACCACCACGAATGCATTACGCTCCGATTCATTCCTTGATACATTCTGCTACTGTGTTGCATGCCTCATTACAACCAGGTACTGTGTCGAGTGTCTCACTACAACGAAATACTATGTTGCATGCATCGATACAGCCAGGTACTGTGCTGCATACCCAGATACAGCCAGGTACTGTGCTAGATGCCTCGATACAGCCAAGTATTGGCTTTAATATTGTCTTGCCTTGACAGTATCAAATAGCGTTAAATCAGAGTATCCCCTACATGGGACACGCTTAAGAGAAAATGGAGCTTCCAATTGGACCGTGAACTGATCAACATCAGTGAACACGTATCACTATAATAATGGTGTACAGTGCCTACAGTGAACACGTTTCATTATAATAATGATATGCAGTGCCTACAATGAACACGCCATGGACTGAACTGCACGTCACATCACTGCCGACTTGAACTGCAGTGCATCGATACAGTGATATATTTTGGACCAATGTGGGTCCAAATGGTATATTGACGCAGTTTGTGTTTTACAGCAAAACGGTCGATATCCTTTTTAACATTTTCTTCCGAGTGAAATACTGGAGTTAAAATTTTTAAATTAAGTATTACTGCCGTGTAGTCGCCTAATTGTGGTTGCAGGGGTCGATTCACAGCTCCTGGCCGCCACTAGGAAGAAGAGACACTCACCACTTTGACTTCTCTGGGTTATAGATAATATACACATATGTTACTATATATATTTTTTGCAAGTGCATTTATGTGTACCTGTATACCTGGAGTATACCTGGAGAGGTTTTCGGAAGTCAACGTCCCCGCGGCCCGGTCTGAGACCAGGTTTGTACCTAGATAAACTTACACCCGCCCACCACCGTCCTCCCTGGAACTTCCGGTCTCGCCAGGTGAAAGTTTATGTTAAATAGCTTACTGACTTATATTATTTACACGATGGGCTAAACTTGTGTTGGCCATTCGGAGCAAACAGTGGAGGAGGCTCGATCCTCCGTCCGATAACGTGGAAAACAGAAAGTCTGCACTTGAATTATTATCAGTGTGTGCATGTTTGTGGAAGTAGTAGTAGTAGTAGTAGTAGTAATAGTAGTAGTAGTAGTAGTAGTAGTAGTAGTAGTAGTAGTAGTAGCAGTAGTTACCCGTTGTCAAATGTACTTGCCGATAGACACTTAGCCTTTTTTTTTTTTTGCGCGCACACACACACACACACACACACACACGGTGAGAGTGACCTAGTAGCGACCAGTGTAGAGGCGGGGCCAGGAGCTTGGACTCGAGTTGAGTACACAAACACACACACACACACACACACACACACACACACACACACACACACACACACACACATATATATATATATATATATATATATATATATATATATATATATATATATGTCGTGCCGAATATGTAAAACTGGTCAATTAGCAAGAACTCATTTAAAATTAAGTCCTTTCTAAAATTTTCTCTTATACGTTTAAAGATATATTTTTTCATTAATGTTAATGTAAATTTTTTTAATTTTGCTCCAGAAGAATCTTAGAAAACTTACCTAACCTTATTATAACAAGAACAATTTATTTTGGCCTAACCCAACTAAATATATTTTAAATTTGTTTAAAGTAATTTAATACTAAACAAACACAGTGAAATATTTTTTTTTCGTTAGGTTCAGAATGATTTTGGCGAAATTATTGTATACACAAATTTTCGTTTGTCCTATATGGCAAGATGAGCGTTGCTATTTAAGCCAAGATCGCAAGTTCTGCCTATTCGGCACGATATATATATATATATATATATATATATATATATATATATATATATATATATATATATATATATATATATATATATATATATATATATATATATATATATATATATATATATATACAATAAGATCACAGTAAACAGGTGATTTCAGAATATGCAAAACAACCACTCTGAAAGAATAGAGAAATTCCAAGCGCTTTCGTGACTACTCACATTATCAAGGAACTATGAAAGTAAAGCATCCAAGGAAGCTATATAAGGGATCTGGCCAACACCTCACTATCAGATCCCACAACAGTTAAACACCTGACGCGCGCCGACCCAACTTGGATAGGTCCTTTGCACAACTCACCCACAAACTATTCTACCCAAGAAAATTTAAAAATTATTATTTGTCCAGTGTATTATTAAATTCTTTCCAAATTCTATTAATTATAAATGGATCTAATTTATATAAACCAAACATAAGAACATAAGAACATAAGAAAGGAGGAACACTGCACCAGGCCTGTTGGCCCATACTAGGCAGGTCCTTTACAATTCATCCCACTAACAAGCATTTGACCAACCCAATTTTCAATGCCACCCAAGAAATAAGCTCTGATGTGCAAGTCCCACTCAAATCCAACCCCTCCCACTCATGTACTTATCCAACCTAAATTTGAAACTACCCAAAGTCCTAGCCTCAATAACCCAACTAGGTAGACTGTTCCACTCATCTACTACCCTGTTTCCAAACCAATACTTTCCTATGTCCTTTCTAAATCTAAACTTATCTAATTTAAATCCATTACTGCGGGTTCTCTCTTGGAGAGACATCCTCAAGACTTTATTAATATCCCCTTTATTAATACCTATCTTCCACTTATACACTTCGATCAGGTCTCTCCTCATTCTTCGTCTAACAAGTGAATGTAACTTAAGAGTCTTCAATCTTTCTTCATAAGGAAGATTTCTAATGCTATGTATTAATTTAGTCATCCTACGCTGAATGTTTTCTAATGAATTTATGTCCATTCTGTAATATGGAGACCAGAATTGAGCTGCATAATCTAGGTGAGGCCTTACTAATGATGTATAAAGCTGCAGTATGACCTCTGGACTTCTGTTGCTTACACTTCTTGATATAAATCCCAGTAATCTATTTGCCTTATTACGTACGCTTAGGCATTGCTGTCTTGGTTTAAGGTTGCTGCTTACCAAAACCCCCAAGTCCTTTTCGCAATCTGTATGGCTAAGTTCTACATTATTTAACTTATAAGTGCTAGGGTTATGGACACTCCCGAGCTTCAGAACCTTGCATTTATCTACATTGAACTGCATCTGCCACTTTTCTGACCAAGAGTAGAGTTTGTCTAAATCCTCCTGAAGTTCCCTAACATCTACGTTTGAATCAATTATCCTACCTATCTTCGTGTCATCGGCGAATTTGCTCATATCACTAGTAATTCCTTCATCAAGATCATTGACATATATTATAAACAACAACGGGCCCAAGACTGATCCCTGTGGAACGCCACTTGTTACAGATCCCCACTCGGATTTAACCCCATTTATGGACACTCTTTGCTTCCTGTCTGTGAGCCATGATTCGATCCACGAGAGCACCCTTCCCCCAATGCCATGAGCTGCTACTTTCTTCAACAGTCTTTGGTGCGGAACTCTATCAAATGCCTTACTAAAATCTAAGTAAATAATATCAAATTCTTTATCGTGGTCAACAGCCTCAAAAGCTTTACTGAAGAAAGTTAATAAATTAGTTAGACAAGACCGGCCTCTTGTGAATCCATGCTGAGTATCATTAATCAAGCTATGCTTATCGAGATTGCTTCTTATAATCTCAGCTATAATTGACTCTAGTAATTTGCCTACAATTGAGGTCAGGCTTATTGGGCGGTAATTTGACGGTAACGACTTGTCCCCTGTTTTAAAAATAGGAATTACATTAGCCATCTTCCACATATCAGACACTACACCTGTTTGAAGAGATAAATTAAAAATATTAGTTAATGGTTCACAGACTTCCATTTTGCATTCCTTTAGAACCCTTGAAAAAACCTCATCAGGACCCGGTGACTTATTTTGCTTCAGTCGGTCTATCTGCTTCACAACCATTTCACTAGTGACTGTGATGTTACATAATTTATCTTCTTCTGATCCACTATAAAAATTAATTACAGGAATATTATTAGTGTCTTCCTGTGTAAAAACCGAGAGAAAATAATTATTTAAAATCGAGCACATTTCATTCTCTTTGTCAGTAAGATGCCCATAGTTATTTTTAAGGGGACCTATCTTATCTCTGACTTTTGTTCTATAGACCTGGAAAAAACTTTTTGGGTTAGTTTTAGAATCCCTAGCAACTTTAATTTCATAGTCCCTTTTAGCTTTTCTTATCCCCATTTTAATGTCCCTCTTAATGTCAATATACTGATTCATAAGATGACCCTCGCCTCTTTTGATACGCCTATAAATTCCTTTCTTATGCCCTAGTAGATATTTCAGCCTATTATTCATCCATTTTGGGTCATTTCTATTTGATCTAATTTCCTTATAAGGGATAAACGTTCTTTGAGCAGCATGTATTGTGCTCAGAAAACTGTCATATTGATAGCTCTCTTCGTTACCCCAGTCAACAGATGATAAGTGTTCTCTAAGCCCATCGTAATCTTCTAAGCGAAAATCTGGGACTGTTATTGAGTTATCCCTACTATCATACTTCCATTCAATTCTAAATGTAATTGATTTGTGGTCGCTAGCACCCAGTTCCTCTGAAACTTCTAAATTATTAACAAGGGATTCATTGTTTGCCAGAACTAAGTCAAGCAGGTTATTACCCCTTGTAGGTTCTGTCACAAACTGCTTCAAAAAACAATCCTGAACTACTTCTAAGAAGTCGTATGATTCTAAATTACCAGTCAAGAAATTCCAATCAATATGACTAAAGTTAAAGTCTCCTAGAATTACTACATTATCGTGCCTTGTGGCCCTAACAATTTCCTCCCATAGTAGTCTCCCCTGGTCCCTATCTATTTGGGGGACGGTATATCACACCTAAAATTAATTTTTCATGCCCGTCTGAAAATTCTATCCAAACAGACTCTGTATGTGTTACTTCAGACTTAATACCCGTTTTTATGCAACAGTTCAAGCGATCTCGGACATACAATGCCATGCCACCCCCCTTCCCGATACTTCTATCTACTTGGAACAATTTAAAACCCTGAATGTGACATTCTGCAGGCATGTCCCGACTTTTTGAATTAAACCACGTCTCAGTAATTGCAAATATATCTATGTTACCTGCACTAGCAACTAGTCTCAACTCGTCCATCTTATTCCTAGCACTGCGACTATTTGTGTAATAAATATTTAAAGACCCTCCTCTCTCTTTACCCTTCCTGCTTCTTTCTGTTATTCCACTAAACCTATTACTGTCCTTGTCAATTAGTGCCACTGGCTTTCCAATATCCACCTCATTTTGCCTATTACTAGTTCTCCTAGTACTCATATTACTACCCTGCGACTTCACAGTTTTCCCGCCAAAACCCATACCACTAACTATTCCTAGTTTAAAGACCTAACAGCTCCCTCCACTGCATTGGCCAGTGCTCCCACCCCACACCTAGATAAGTGAACCCCATCCCTGGCATACATGTCATTTCTGCCATAGAAGAGGTCCCAGTTGTCAATGAATGTTACTGCATTTTCCTTACAGTATTTGTCCAGCCAGCAATTGACACCAATTGCTCTGGACAACCATTCATTTCCAACTCCTCTCCTTGGCAAAATGCCACATATGACAGGTTTCCCACCCTTCCTCCTAATTATCTCTATTGCTGACCTATACCTGCTAATCAGGTCCTCACTCCTACGTCTACCAACATCGTTGCCTCCAGCACTGAGACAGATAATAGGATTGCTCCCATTACCTCTCATGATGTCATCCAGACGGTTAACAATATCCTTCATCCCAGCCCCAGGAAAACACACTCTCTGCCTCCTACTCCTATCCTTCAAGCAGAATGCCCTATCCATGTACCTAATCTGGCTATCCCCAACAACAACAATGTTTTTACCTTCCTTGGCATCGTCCGTCGTGATGCTCCGAGTAGTCGACTCACATTCGCCAGGTAGCATAACACCACTTGTAGAATTCGTCAAGACGTTCTCGATGGTCTTCGTTGGGGTTTCTAGGGATGTCTTACTCACATCTGTCAATGTTTCTTTGGTGCTCGTTGTGGCATTCCCAGTAGAACACTCACATTCGTCAGGTAGCACCGAGAATGTGTTGGAAGTTTCCACGGTAGTCTTCTGGTTTCTCGTTGTTTCTGCCTCTCCAACCGTTTTCTTGATCTTCAGCTTGGTTCCATGTTGCCCGGCCACTGACCAAGCTCCTCTCTTAACCTGGGGACTCACAACAGAAGGATTACTACGAATCCTCTTGTTCTCCTCCGTTAATCGCCGTATCTCCATCTTAGCAACTCTGAGCTCTTCTCTCAGCTGCTGGTAAAGTTGCTCAAGAGAGGGCATCCTGGTTCAGATTCACAGAGAGCACACAAACAGGTCTTCACAGAGCTAAGTACACGTCACCACTCCAAGCTAAGTACACGTCACCACTGGCATTTCTTGCTACAAAGGAAATATTCATATTATTGTCATATTATTAATAGAATTTGGGAAGAATTTAATAATACACTGGAGAAATAATAATTTTTAAATTTTCTTGGGTAGAATAGTTTGTTGGTGGGTTGTGCAAAGGACCTATCCAAGTAGGGTCGGCGCGCATCAGGTGTTTAACCGTTGTGGGATCTGATAGTGAGGTGTTGGCCAGACCCCTTATATACCTTCCTTGGATGCTTTACTTTCATAGTTCCTTGATAATGTGAGTAGTCACGAAAGCGCTTGGAATTTCTCTATTCTTTCAGAGTGGTTGTTTTGCATATATATATATATATATGTGTGTGTGTGTGTGTGTGTGTGTGTGTGTGTGTGTGTGTGTGTGTGTGTGTGTGTGTGTGTGTGTGTGTGTGTGTGTGTGTGTGTGTGTGTGTGCGCGTGTAGCTCAGGAAGTCTGGTTGTCACTGTCAAGGCATAAGACGGTGTGAGGTAAGGGCACACCTTGGATTCCTGACCTGATAAACACTCTCACCACCACAAGAACTTACACCAAAATACTAGAACATCGGCGCCGCCGCCACCACCGCCGACACACACACACACACACACACACACACACACACACACACACACACACACACACA